>NW_027397065.1:31596603-31642924 GCF_003265705.2 Callorhinus ursinus | reverse complement strand
GAAACAAACTGAGTGTTACTGGAGTGGTTGGGGGTGGGAGGGATGGGGTGGCTGGGTGATAGACATTGGGGACGGTATGTGCTATGGTGAGCGCTGTGAATTGTATAAGACTGTTGAATCACAGACCTGTACCTCTGAAGGAAATAATACATTATATGCTAAAAAAAAAAAAAAGAAAAAAGAAGATAGTAGGAAGAGAAGAATGAATGAAGGGGGGCGGAAATCGGAGGGGGAGATGAACCATGAGAGACTATGGACTCTGAGAAACAAACTGAGGGTTCTAGAGGGGAGGGGGGTGGGGGGATGGGTTAGCGGGGGGATGGGTTAGCCCGGTAATGGGTATTAAGGAGGGCACATATTGAATGGAGCACTGGGTGTTATACGATAACAATGAATCATGGAACACTACATCAAAAACTAATGATGTAATGTATGGTGATTAACATAACATAATAAAATAAAATTTAAAAAATATATAATATGGGATGTCTTCAGCTTGGGAAGTGGAATATGAAGGGAACTGGCTTTTTTAAAAATGAAAGAAAGAAAGAAACAAACAAAAAGGTATACAGATACTGGGGGTGTGCTGAAAAATGTTAAGGGATGAGGTGTATGTCAAAAAAGTTTGGAGGCCACGGATATATATACAAAAGTGGGGAGGCTAGAAAGAGCCAGGAAGGCTGGTCTGGCCAGGGTCCAGACAGCAGTGGGCCAGTGCATTGACATGAGGCCAGAGAGGGACCCTGAGGGGCGGTAGAGGGCCACTGAAGGTGTTTGAGCAGGAGAGGGGCTCAGGGGACACCTGGGTGGCTCAGTCGGTTGGGCGTCTGCCTTCGGCTCAGGTCATGATCCCAGGGTCCTGGGATGGAGTCCCATGTCAGGCTCCCTGCTCGGCAGGGGTCTGCTTCTCCCTCTGCCTCTGCCTGCCACTCCCCCTGCTTGTGTGCTCTCTCTCTCATGTCAAATAAATAAATAAAATCTTTTAAAAAAGGGCTCAGTCAGATTTGTGCTTTAAAAATAACCATCTTGACACTATACATTAAATTGAATTTAAATAAAAAAATTTAAAAATAACCATCTGGCTTCTCTCAGGAGAATGATGTGAAGAAAGCAAGAACAGCTCCAGCTTAGCTGAAAGCTCTGTGCTCTTGGGGGTGGTCACCTGATGAGGGGGTGAAAGGACACATTCTGGAGGCCCACAGCCTCATTTCGAATTCCATCTCCACTTAGGAGCTGTGTGATCCCAGTTACAGCGTTCAACCTCTCTGTGCCTTGTTCCCTCATGTCTAAAATGCAAGTGGTGATAGTCCACCACAGGCTTGCACTGGGGATGATGGGAGATCACGCTAGGAAAGGACTAAAAGCAGGGGTCCCCACAGAGAAGAGCCGCCAGCACGTGAGGCATTCTTACGGTTCTGGTTATTGTTGTCTCTGCCATTTGCCTGGTGTTCCTCTCCGAAGGGATCCTCATCTGCTCCACCCCGTGTTTCCAGCAGCCTGGACCCAACCTGCTGTGTGCTTTTAGGCCAAACCCTTCTGTTTTCAGAGCCTGTTTCTCCTTGTACAGAATGAGCACTGTGGCTCAGATTGGTGGTTTTCACACTGGGTTCTTTGGAACCTTGGGGTTCTGTGGAGATGCCCCTAGGGAGGGTGGACCAAACATCTTTATTTTCATTTGCCTTATATACTGGGGTCATGCATAAGATTTCACTTGAACAAAGGAACCCATCACTTAAAAACAACAACAACAACAACAAAACACCCAAAACTTCTCAGAAGCTTAAATACAAATGGATGAGATGTTCTCTAAGGACTGCCCAAGCCCAGAGCTGATGAATCTCATTGCAACGTCATAATGGGTGAGCAGCTAAGTTGTCCCTGGCACAGAGTTCAAGTTTTCCGTGTATAATCCCCGCCCCCATTAGGCCCAGTAATGCCTGCACACCGGGATATATGATGCCTCTCTGCCTGGGCTGCCATCTGTCCCCAGGATTTATGTGTGGCTCCTGCTTTCCCTCACACAAACACTACCCCTTAGTTCCTTCCATCTTTCCTAATAAGTCATCCTCCTCATCCTTGCTAATCTCTCTCAATTCTCCCAGGACTGCCTCCAGCAGGCCTCTCTTTATGCAGCGGGCAGATGCCCATTGGGAGAATCCGTGGGAAGGGTCTCAGCTCAGCTGGGGTTTGAGCTCACTTTAGACCTGTGCTTCTTGAAGCTTTGGAGAACATCAGGATCTTCTGAAAAATGTGTTAAAAATGCAGTTTCTTGGGCCTCGGGTCTTCTGATTCAGGGACAGCCAAGGGGTCCAGGAACCTCAGCATTTAAAGAACCCTGCAGAGGCTACCGAGGGAGCAAGTCTGCTGGTCTCAGGATTCTAGAGAGCCTGGCCTGGGCTTAGATCAGGCTATCCAGATGGAGACCACCCCCACTTCCACTCAAATCATTTGTTTGTTGGTTCTTTGATTCATTCATTCATCCATCCCCCTAGCCAGCCAGTAGATCCTTCCTGAGCACCGGGCATTACTTATGCAGGGCATTGCATTGAGGATAAAAAGATGAGCCAGACCCTGACTCTCCCCTTGCAAGTGCATGGGACAGTTTGGGAGCTTCTGACGGCATGTCTAATGGAACGAGATATGAGGGGCTGCGGGTTAAAGAGGAGATGACTCAGCTTTGGGATGAGACAGACAGGCTGCTCAGTAACTCGGCGACCTTAGGTAAACGACTTGAGCTCTCTGAGCAGTGCTTTCCTCCGCTGTAAAGTGGTAATAACAGTATGCGTGGCTCAGGGTTATTGCGAAGAAACAGGGTCATGGATGTTCACTGAAGCTCTTCGCCAATGCCCAGCAGCAGTCATTCTCAATAAACATAGTATTTCATTTTAGGTGGAATTTGCTTTTGATATTTAGTATCCTCTTTAATCGCCCAAATCATTTCACTACGAGAAAAACATATTTCTCTACTTGCTTTTTGTCATTCTTTTCAGATCAAAGTCCCTTTCCCCCAGTACACCCTGGGCTGAGGAACGGTTGGTTAGTCCTTCTCTAAGCAAGTCCATGGTTGTATCTGTTCTTGAGGGTGCCTAAGAGCTCAGTCTCTGGTACTAGGGGGGTTTCAATCCTGATTCCAGCTGTGTGACCATGGGAAGCCATTTCGCCTCTCTGAGCCTAAAGGCAGTATCTCCATCATGGCATCATGGTGTTATGGTGTTAAATAAAAGTAGGCAGACAGCACTTATCTACACACATAGTAAGCAGACATGAAATATTAGCTATCATTAGTCATTTGCTGAATAGATATGTATTGATATATGATATATCAATGTGTCACACATTGGACCACACACTAGGGATATAGCCATGGGTCCCAAACAAGTCCAACAATAAGTAAGTACATAGATACATTGGGTGGTATTAAGTACTATGGAGAAAAATGAAACAGGGAAGGAATTGAGTGTGATAGAGATGTTGTGTGTGAGTGTGAGTGTGAGTGTGAGTGTGTGTGTGTGTGTGTGTGTGTAGTGCTAGTCTAACTAGGATGCTCCAGGAAGACCTCATTGAAAATATGGTACTTGAGCAGAGATATGAAATTGAGGAGAAAGCAAGACTATCTATCTGGAAGAACATCCCCAGCAGAGCAACAGCAAATGCAAAGGCCCTGAGGTATGAGTGTGTTTGGAGTGCTAGTGATAAACCAAGGAGACCAGTGTGGCTGGAGCACAGTGAGTGAGGGGAGAGAATAGGCTTATGATGTAGGAGGGAGGGGATCATGGGGTTACAGGGAAGCCTTGCCATAATCCCATAAGTGGGATCCAAGATATTCAGGGGTGTACAACACTAGATTTTGTTATTGAAGGTCAATGAAATGTTAAAAGAAGCTGAGCTGAGGAAGGGGACTGTGGAGTGACCACGGGGCAGGTGATGGTGGCATTTCCACACTTTAGATTTTGTTCTGGGCGGATAAGGTGGGAGGAGGAAGACCCCTTGGAAGGTTATTTTCAGGTGAGCTATGCCGGTCACCTGACCACGGCAGAGGCGGTGAAGGAGGGGACTGTGGTTCTCTTTTGCTGTAGGTCGTCTTGCATCATGAGTTCTTCGCAGCCATTCAGCCTCCCTCCTACTGGCTGTCCTTCCCTTTGGCAACCCCAGGAGGCTAAGAATGTCCTGGGCCCCTCCTGCTGCCCTGAGCCAGAGCTGTCCCCAAGAAGGAGCTCAGCCTTCCCTGTGACATGTGGGTTCTATTCACTGAGGGGCTCACGATGGTATCCCCTCAGAACATGTGGAATGAAGACACTCCAGGAGTTAACAGAGGCACTGCGGTCCTGTCTCCACACAAGTCACGTATTTAGCGTCATCTCTGACTTTTCTCTCTTGACCTCTCCTCCAACCCGGTAGATAAATGGCCTTGCTCTGGTGCTTGGCTCAGGTCACCATAAATCAGCTGGCTGCATACGCATGTATGCTCACTCTCCCCGAGCCGAGATGAGCCTTCCTGCGATAAACCACCAGTATTTATCTCAGACGTCCCGTGTGTGTCCTGGAAATAAGAATGATTTTGGACTGGGGTGTGTTTTCACAATCATGGTCTGTGCTTCTTACCCCACTGTTTGACAGGCCTAAGGCAAGCCGGGGTTAAGTTGACACACAAAGCCAATGTGGACTACATCACAAGCCCTCCAAGGACTGCTGAGAGTCGTTATCCCAGCCCCAAAAGCGAACCCCTCTTCCTCCAAGTAAGGATGCCTACTGTGTGCCAGGCAATGCACAGGGATGCAGATGGACATGAAGCCCTCCCCTCCCCTGCTCTAGAAGAGCTGGCAGGCCAATGAGGAGGGCTGACAACTGTAACTCAGGACAAAAATTGCTAACGTCCTGACAAGGAGACATCGCGTTTCCCTGAATACTCACTATGTGCTGGGAGCTGTTTTCAGTACCCATTAGCATTCACACACTTAAACCTCAGAGCAGTCCCACATGGTAGGGACCTGTTGCTATCCACCACGTGTGCCAACTCCACACAGCCCTAGGATGGTCTTATAGCCAGAGTGAGGGAGGATCCTGTGGCCTGGGGTCTGATGTCTGGTGGCTTTCCGAAAAGAAAATGCTTGATTGAGCCCTATTGGTGAGAATAGGCACTTAACAAAGTGGAAATTTATTCTAGGCTGAAGGGCCAGTATGGGTTGAGAAAGGTATATGTGATCCTATTGGATACCCTCAGTCACCCTAGATCCTATTATTGTACCCATTTCCAGAGATCGGGGAGGTTGAGTGAGTTACTCAAGGACACACAGGAGACACTACATTTCTACATTCTGGTCACAAACCATCAGGTCTCCTGCCTCCAGATAATATATGTCATAATTCCACCTCATGTAGGGCCTCCTTGGGGGCTAGTTCTGGCCTCAGATGTCAGAAAGTTTGGCCCAGAATGTGCAGGGCTCTGAAGGCTCTGATAAGAAGCTTGGACTTGAGATTGAGTGGATAAGTTGTAAGCAAAGCACGAAGGAGAAGACTCTAGAAGACTCCTTCTGGAGGCTATGGCCCCGGTTGGCCCTACCGCTGGCAGGAAGCTTGACTCTCCCAGACCACAGCCCCATGTCCTGCCATGCTCTCCTTCAGACCCTGGGCCTCTGAGAGGGGCAGGATGTGATCCCAGGGCCCCCAGACACCCCCCTCCCAACACTGTACCCCTGTGGCCAGAAATCCCCAGCATCCTCCGCTTCTTCCTCAAGGCCTCCCTCAGTAGGGATATTTGCACGAGAGAGGTACAATGCTGCTTTAAGAGAATGGTAGGCCCAGCCTGCAGGGCGGGGAACCAGCTCAGCCCTGTCCCCCTTCCACGAACAGGGAAGGCAAGGGGCGGGGGGTTCAGGTCTGTTTTGAGGAGACGGAGCTTGGAGACTGCTGTTAGAACTGGGCCGTGGCTGGGGGGGGGGGGGGGGGGGGGGGGTTTGCTGTAGTAGAGGACTCTAAGCCCCCAGGGGCTGGGCTGGGTGGGAAAGAGTCAGGCAACTCAGGATCCCTCACTTGCCTCACCTGTAGCTTGGGCATGGCGGGAGGAGAGAATGAAGCCGACTACGGAAAGGGCCTAACATGGAGTCTGAGGTGCAGGGAGGAGGGCTTGTTATCAGTGTGGGCCACCACGACACTGGCCACATCCTGGTGATTCTGTCTGCAGCAGGAGACCCAGAACGGCTGACACAGGGTGGAGGAAGGCAGTCCTGATCGTGCTCCGCCCCACAGGGCTGTTTTGCTTCTGCTGGTGGTTGTGGTCCTGTTGGGGGTGGGGGTGGCTGAGCTCAGCTCTCAGCCCGAGATGTCTTGGCATTTGATGTGACACTGCTGTTGTTTTTGGCTCTATATCCAAGACTCTTGCGTGGCTAATTACTCATTGTCTTGGCAGACTGGCCCAGGAGCCTGAGAAAGGAGGGACGAAAATGCTGGTTGCTTTTTTTCTCCCGATTAAGGAGGCAACAGCACTGGGACTGATGAGTTAAGTCTTTTGCATGCTCTCAGGCTTATTAGAAATAATCTACACACAATAAAATGCATGCATTTAAGAGTACAGTTCAATTAGTTTGCATAAAACCCCCATAAACCCATAAACGCATAAAACCACCAACCCAATCAAGATACAGAACATTTCCATCTCTGGATAAAGTGGCCTCCTGCTCCCTATCTGTCGATACCCTCCACCTCTGGCCCAAGCACCACCACGTGTCCTCCTTCTGTCTCTGTATGTTAGTGTCACCTTCTCTAACATTTCCGGTGAACGGAGTCCTCCCGTATACCTTCCTTTGCATCAGGGCTGTGTTCATGCAGCAAGATGCTTCTGTAGTTCACCTGCCTTGTCCCACGTGTCGGGGGTCTGTTCCCTTTCAATGCTGAGTTATATTCCATTATGCGGATATGGCACAATGTATTTATCTATTCATTGATTGTTAAACATTTTAGGTTGCTTTTCATTTGGGGCTCTTATGAATACAGCTGCTATGAATGCTCTTGTACAAGTCTTCGGGTGAATATATGTTTTTGTTTCTCTTGAGCAAATACGGGGAAGTGGAGATGCTGGGCCCTATGGTAAGTGTATGGTTAGTTTTATAAGACACTTCCAGACTACGAATTCACAGGGATGAAAGGCACAGCATAGAGCACAAAGCCAGTGGTGTTGTAATAGTGTCGTATGGTGATAGATGGCAGCTTCCCTTGAGGTGAGCAGAGCATAACATATAGAGTTGTCTAATCACTATGTTGGACACCTGAAACTATGTAACATCGTGTGTCAACTGCACTTCAATGATTAAAAAAATAAAATAAAGAAAAGAAACTTCTGGACCTTTTCTCAAAGTGGTCGCACCATTTTACATTTCCATCAGCTATGTCTAAGCGTTCCAGCTGCCCCATTTCCTTGTTAACACTTGATATTGGCAATCTTTAATTTTAGCCATTCAGGTGGCTGGTAGTGGTATCTTATTGTAGTTTCAAATTTGCGTTTCTCTGGTGATTAATAATGTGAAGCATCTTTCACAGGCTTGCACCTTTCATGGGATTTTGAAAATGAACCAGGTCCTTGACCTTCTCGTGAGGAGACCATGGGAACTTGGGGGGAATTAGAGGACCATATGCCATAATCTCTACTTTTCCTAACCTAACTTTTTAAACTTGAATTTTTCATTACTTGAGTAACATATATAAATAAATTCATATGATAAGAATATTAAAACATTTCATAGGAGACTTGAGACCCCCCTTGACTACACCAAGGGCTCCCTTCCTCACCCCCTTGCTTCTCCTCAGAGGCCCTTCTTTGTATTTGTAGACATGGTCCCATAGAAAACGTCCAGCATTTATTTTTATATGTGTGTTCTTACATAAATGATATAATACTAGACCAGTTATTCTTTGGCTTACGTTTTCCAGTTATCAAACTGTCTCTGAGAGCTTGCCGTGTCACTACATATAGATCTGTACTGTTCTTTTTTAGTTGCTTAGAATTCCATTGTAAGGATGAATCCTAGTGTACGAATCAATTCCCCTACTGCTGGAGATTTATGTTTGCTTCCAGTGTGTGTTATTGCAAACAGCGGTGCAACGAGCATCCTGTCCTTACCTCATTGGCTGCCATGCATGTGTTTCTCAAGGCAGATTCCAGGGAGTGGAATCATCAAGTTGTTGGATCAGTCAGTTATCTATTGCTGCAATAATGCTGCATAACAAACAACCCAAGACTTAATGACTTAGAACAACAATTGTTTATTCTTTCTCACCAAGCGATGGGGTGGTTGGGCAATTCTGTAGACCTAGTATGAGCTCAGCGGATGGTGGCTGTGCTGCTTCTGTGTTTGAGCTCAGCCGGCAGGTTAGCTGGGGGCCGGCTGGTCTTGAATGGCCTTAACTGACAGAGCGCATCTCTGTTCTAGATGGCCTCACTCCCTCAATCCCATTGGCCTGGCTTGTTATCATTGTAGAGGAAGGGGTCCAAGAGAGTGAGGGGAAGTGTGCAGGGCCTTTTGAAGTCTGGGCTCAGAACCAGCACACATCACTTCTCTGTTCTATTGGCCAAAAACAGGTCATGAGGCCACCCACGCTCCAGAGATGGGGAAATAGAATCCATCTCTTGATAGGAAGAGTGACAAGACACATTGTGAAGGTTATGAATGTGGGGGGAGGAGGAATTAAGGCCATTTTTTTGCAATCAATTCACCACAGTTTTTGAGTAGGCACATTTTCCATTTAATTGGATGCTGCCAAGTTGTCCTCCCAAATGGCTGGTCTTGTCTACACCCCATGGGCAGCGGACAGGGGGGCCTGCTAGCCCACAGCCTCACCCACACAGAGTCTGTATACTTGGCCAGCACTTGGGCTGGATGTGTTATTCTCCAGCACAGCTCATGGGTTCATGAGGATATACGAGAAATGAAATCCATCCTCCCAGAGCATTAATTTTACTCATCTTTTTGAGAGGAAAAGAGCCCCATTTTAAAAAATTTTAAAAACACAGATACAACACATCAAAATGAAAAACTTACATGAAGCTTAAAGGAAATAAAGGGTAAAATCTCAAAGTACTATCTTGCTTTCAAGGCCAGCTACTTCAGACTTGACCTTATACCCTCAGAATTCCTGCATTTGTTCAGTTGTGTGCTTGTCTAAGACTTCGAGATTGCCTCCTACAGACCAGGCATGGCTCCTGTGCTGGGGACATAGGGGTAGATGTGAGTAGCCAGGTCCCTGAACTTGTGGATCTAAATCTTTAGGGAGAAGAGGAAAGAAAACTAGAAACATTGACATTGTGATTTCAGAAAATGATAAATACTATGAAGAAAATAAAACAGGGTGGTAGAGGGCTAGCAGGGTTGGGGATTGCTACTTTAGACTGGGAGGTCAGAGAAAGTGTCTTCGAGGAGGCGATATTTGAGCAGAGTCCTAAATGACAAGAAGAAGACAATAAGGTTGGAGATCTGAGGGATGTACGTGCCAGGCAGAGGAAACAACAATGCAAAGGCCCTGGGGTAGGAACCAAGCTTCGTGTTGCCCAGGAACAGGGAAAAGGACAATGAGGCTAAAGCCCAGGGAGCCTAGGAGAGAAAGGTAGGAAAGGAAGGCATAGAGATCGGCAGGGCCAGACATCTCTTGGGTGCCTAATGTGTGCCAAGCACTGTGCCAGCTACTTTCACCCCCTTCTGCCGTTGTGACAGAGAAGTCAGTGCACCCTCTACTGGTCTACCATAAGGTGGTTAAAATGGATCTTTGGAACAGGCAGTAAGAGCGAGAAGAAGGTACGGTGGTCCCCACACTGAGAAGGTGATGGCAAGCCTTGGCTAGTGTTGGTGGGAGAGGGGGAGCGGCTGTTAGACCATGATTTGGTCCAGGGAAACAGAAGGAAAAAGGATGAACTAAAAATGCAGCAAGGGGGCTCCAGGGGCACGATCAAGGGCCACTAGGAAGGGGCTGGCTGCATAATAGACAGGTGAGCCTGGGCATGAGTTCAACCACCAGGGCCCCACCAGCCAGCTGCACATGCCTACGCTCGACCCCACGAGGAACAGAAAGGAGGGTGGTTGGCTAGCCCAGCGGCCCCCCTCGAAGCAGCACATCCCAGGAAATTCTGAGTTATGTAGTTGCTGTGCAGGAAAGATTTGCCTTCAAGACTCTGCTCCCACCTTTTAGCAGTGCTGGGATGTTGGGCAAGTCACCCCACCACTCACCCTCCATTTTCTCACCTATAATACGGGATAATGATGTTACTTAACACCTCAGAATGGTTGAGGAAGATTTTAGAAGATATTGTGTATGTGGGGCACCAGCCAAGTTACACTCACTAACCAAGTACATTACCACTAGGGGTTCATTACACCCCATGGTCCATGACCACTCAGGGGGCCCTATAATCTGACAGACTTGGGTTCCAATCCCAGCTCCATCACCGTGTGCTCCGTTGCTGTGTGACCTTGGACAAGTGGCTCCAGCCCTCTGATCCTTGGTTTCCTCAGCTGTAAAATGGGGATGATGGGAATCCCCCACTCCTCTTGACCTGCCGAATGAGATCATGCATGTGCTGGGCTGGACTCGTAGCAAGTGCGCAATGAAGAGTAGCACGCGATGGTGGCCGTCATGGGTGTGCTTGCCCTGACGCCTCTCTGAGCTAGAACCAACTTCCCCACATCCCAGATGAAGACCAGTGAGGCAAAAACAACAGCAAGTCAGTCCGGAAACCCCATTCCGAGTCTGTTCTTTGCAGTCCACTTGCTGTCTCTCAGACCAGTGTGTCCGGGGACGCTCCCTCTCGAGGGGGCAGTGGTCTCATCACAGCCAGCGGACAGCTTTGAGGGGCCAGAGCTGGAGAGACCATGGGACTGGGCCTGCTGTGACTCCCCTAGAGGCCTCTGTCAGACCTCGCCTTGGGTCTGTTCCAGTGAGGAAGTCCTTCTTTCCATCGAGCCACATTCTCTCTTGTGGCCATTCATTGATCACTTCAGCAGCTATTTACTGAGTTCCTTCGTAGGATCTAGGCACCATTCTAAGTGCTGGGGGTACGTGAGTAAAGCGGACAGAGACCCCTGCCCTCCGGGAGCTGACGTTCCAGCAGAGGCAGGATGACAGAGACACACAACAAACAGAAAAGATAATAAATAAGTTATGTGTGTGTTAGGTGATAAGGGCGATGCGCGAAACAAAACAAAATAAAACCAACAATAGAAAAACAGGGATCAAAGGATCCAGCTTGCAAGGGATGGGGGGGGCAGTCGCTGAATGAAATAAAGAGATGGGGGAGGGGCGGGTGATGCTGGCATACCTGAAGAGCCGAGGGAAGAGAAAGATCCAGGCTCAGGGCCCAGCTACAGCAGAGGATGGAGCCGCTGGCTGACGGCACAGCGCAGAGGCCCGTGGGGCCAGAGCAGAGTGGGGAAGGGAGGCTGGGTGATGAGGTCTGAGGGCAGCCTCGAAGGCCGTCACAGGGTCCTGGGCTTTCGCGCTGCACTGGTGGGGGCCATTGTAGGGTTCCGAGCAGAGGAGAAAGGTGCTCTGCCTTCTGCTTCCGAAGGGCCCCACTGGGTGGAGAATAGATTGTAGGGGCAGGCACAGGGGAGACTGCTGCCGAGGCTCTGGCAGCCATCGAGGCAAGACCAGGGTGCTGGCAGTGGGGGGAGTGGCCACACTCTGGATCCCTCCTGATTAAAGCCCATGTACACCCATTTGATTCCCCGGGGCCACGAGAACACCCGGCCAGCAACTTCTGCCCCCCAGCACCCCCACTGTGGTGTTCGGCACTGATTGTTGGGACTCAGGTTCCAAGGAGATGCAAATGGTTGAAGGCAGTGGGATTGCTGCCCAGTAGTAACTGAAGGAGGACAGCACGTCGCGCCTAGTGCCCGTCTCCAGTTGGTCCTCTCTGTGCCGAGGCGGGGAGTTTAGCGGAAAGACAGCCGGACTGGAATCAGAGGCCTGGGTCCGTTTGCTGCTCCAGCTTCTTATGAGCTGTGACACCTTCATGGGCTGAGGATCTTCATCTACTAAACTAAGGGAACCTCCTCCTCCCAGGTCCCATCAGACAGGGTTGGGGGGTGCAGCTATCTTCCAGGGGAGAGCCCAGAGGACCAGGGACACAGCCAGGGTGACGACAAACATCTTCCCCTCTCCCATGCCATCACAAACAGGGCGGGGCAGCAGAAGCAGCAGAATGGGCATCCCGGCAGGTTACAAGCCCAATAAACAAGCAAGGAGAGCACCAACAAGCTTTTGACCCCACCCAGAACGGCATCCAAGGGTTCCTGGGAGATTTATTTTGGGGGCTGCTGCTGGCAGGTGGATCCTGCCTCTGCAAGGCAGGGCCTGGGATGGGCGTTGTCAGCCCTGAAGATGAGCTGGATCTCTTTCCTAATCTGTTCCCCTGAGCCAAAGCATAGTACGCCGCACGGGCGGGTGAGCCCAGAAGAGCCGGGCCCGAGGATGGCATCATATGGATCCACGTGCACAGGTGCAACACCAACACACATCTTAGACAAACACTCGGTTTGTCTGTTCAGGTTCAAACCCTGACTGAACAGCCGCTATGTGCCAGGGGCCCTCACCTGCATCGATTCATTTGGTATGTTCCACAGAAGTCGGGAAGCAGCTTGGCAGCAGGAGACAATCTTTGTTTGTTTGTTTTTAAATTCCAGCCGGCTACCAGGCAGCTTCATACATGTTTCCTCATCCAGGAATCCTTTGAGGTGAGGGTCGTTATCCCCGCTGTACAGATGAGGACACTGAGGCTCAGAGAGATGGGGTGACTTTGTCCGGAGTCACACAGCGGGGAAAGATAGAGCTGGGCTTGGAACCCAGTTTGTGGTCTTGTCCCTCTGTCTTTGCCATGTGGGTGCGTAATAATCATAAATAATCATAATAACAATGATAATGATAGTCTCTACTCACTGAGCACTGATTATATGCTAAGCACTGCACTCAGCAGATTAGATGCATTGTCTCCTTTGCTCCTCTTGCCCTGGGCGCAGGGGGCGGGGGTTGGGGAGCAGGAAAGTGTGGTGGGGAGGGAGTTGCAGAGCTGGGCCGAAGACACAGCACCTCTCTGGAGATTGCCTGCTCTGCAGAGGTTTGGGGTGCACCTCACTTGTGATCTGGTACCTTGTGGGAAGTGAAACTCCGGGGGTGTGGGCCTGAGCCCATTGGGTCCCGCCATGCCAGTGGCAGCCGGTGAGGGCTCCGCAGGACTTGACGCACCAGTGGCCAGTGGCTGTCCAGGCGGTGGAGGCATCTCTGCCTTACTCTCCACTTTTCTTCCTCCTGGAAAGCGGAGGAACGTGGTGGTTGTATCTTTGAAGCCTGAGGAGGAGTGAAGCGGGTCTGCATCCCAGGCCTGCCACACCCTAGCGGATGGCCCCTCTTCCTGCTTCCCCACCTGAAAAATGAGGGCAGTCACCAAAGTACCCCTCCGAGGCTGGCAGGAGGACTGGGTGAGGATGTCACTCATTCAGTGGTTTGCCTGCCTGGCGCTGGGGACCACAGTGGGGCGCAATGTGGCCCTGCTCTTTCTGGGACCTCCCCATCACATGCAGCCTGCCCGGGGAAGGCTCCAAAATAGGATGGGAAAGCCCAGGTTGCGGGCGAACAGGGCCTGGCCCTCACAGAGAAGGCCGAAGTGTTAGCTTGCTAGGGCTGCGTGATCGACCCAACGGTTCCAACAACAGAAGTATAGTGTCTCACGGCTCTGGAGCTGTAGGTCTGAGATCCACATGTTGGTGGGGTTGGCACCTTCTGAGGGCCACGAGGGAGAAGGTGTTCATGTCGCTCCCCTAACTTCTGGTGGTGGTCTTCCCTGGCATCTTCCTGGTGTTCTCCGTGGCGCGGAGGGGAGGGTGTGGGTGTGCGTCTTCCCCCCCCACCACCCCCGTCAGTGCCTGTCTGTCCCAACTGCCCTAGCCTAATGGGGACCCACCCTAATGACTTCATTTTAACTTGATTACCTCTGTCAAGACCCTATCTCCAAATAAGATCACATCTTGAGGTACTGAGGGTTAGGATGTCAACACAGGAATTTTGAGGGGACTCACTTCAGCCCGTAACAACCAGAAAGGGAAGAAATCATGCTGGCCTCTTCCATCTGCTCTTCCCGGGGAACCCTGGGCAGGACTGGGCACCTCTGCCACACCATCACCCAAGGGGTCCCCCTCCCCACTGAAGTGGTAAGACAGGCCTTCAGAGAGGTCAGATCACAAGAGCATGGTGAGACAAGGACACGCCCCCCACCCTGTGGATATGGCCACCTGTCTTTGCCTCTTTGGAACTTTATAGGAAGGGGCGACAAGGCCTGAGTCTTCTGAAACACCTTTCCGAGAAAAAGGTGACCGAATTCTTGTTAGGAGCACCTTGAGGACAGGGCCTAGACATTGGTCAAGTCTGTTTGACACAGCCTGGCATGGGGCCTGGCTGGTGAGCATGGGGAGCTCCAAGGCTTGGAGTCCTGCTCCAGCCTCTTCATTGCTGTGTGGCTTTAGGCAAGTTGCTTAACCTCTCTGAACCTCGGTTTCATGACTGATAAAATGGAGGTAAGACTTGAATGTGTAAGCGAGCTCAGCACAGAGCTGGGCATACAATGGCAGCTCAAATAATGTTGGCTCTTCTTATATTTGATGATTTGATTGGATGGAAGGATGAAGGGAGAAGAAGTAACAGCTCTCAAGTTCATTGGTTTCCTGGCCATGCTCTCCTTTGAGAACTCATGAAACCTGCATCTGGCATCAGATGCAAGTACCAGCCCCATCACTTACTGGCCTGTGATCTTGAGCAAATTACGACCACTCTGACCCTCAGTTTCCCACATTAAATGGGAAGGAGAGGCCGCCCCTGAGAGTTGGTGTGAATATAAAATGACGTGCTCACGTGTGTAATGAGCTGGACCAGGCACTTGGCACATGGGTGCTCTGAGGAAACACCAGCTCTCTCCTGGCCGCTGAACAAGTGTGCAGATGACAGCAGCTTCCATCCACAGGTGGGTGGTCTGCCCGCATGGCATCAGTGGCGGGGGGGGGGGGGTGGGGTGGGCAACAGCGTTTCCATGGTAGGCTCAGGCAGCGTTTCTATTTTCAGATGACACTTAGTGACATCTTAACAATGCTGGAACAAGATAGGACCCAGCGAAACAGCAATTTCCTACCAAGGATCTGAGCCTTGATGGGCAGGGAGGGAGGTGTCTCTGACCCTGGTGTAGCCCTGAGCTGGGTTTTAGCTGAACAGTAGGAATTGGGGCCTCTGGAGGGGCACCTGTGGTCCATGCAGCCAGAGCCTACTGCCCTTCACTCTTCCTTTGTCACTCTGGATTCGTCCTGCACCCTTGCTCCCTGGACTGGGCCCCAAAAGGCTGGCCTGCATGGACTCTGTCAGCAGCTCCCTCATGACATGGTTTCTAGCTGGGGCTGGTTGACAGGAGCCTGGCAGGGGTCAGGGCAATGACTCCCTACAGCGCTTTCACCCAGGCAGCCCTCTGCACACAGGTAACCTCGTCCCCTTACCCCTTCCGACTAGAGCTTTTGCTGGCTTTCCCAGTGACTGGCACTGTGCCATGGTTGACTTCCTTACACCGTACCTTTGAAAACATCCTCGAATTTCCCCACTTGAGTGTACCTTAGATTTCCTTGTGGATCCCGTCTGATACACTACTTTCAGTCACCTTCTCGTCCCTCCCTCCCTTCCTCCTTGCCTCAGTTAAATGCTCGTCTTTCCTCTCCTTCAGGCCAGGTGATGCCTACTGACCCTTTCATACCCAGCCCAAATGTCAGCCCCTTGAGCAATGGGGAACTTCTCTCCTTCCAGCTCTCCCAGCAACAGGACGCCCCCACCTGAATCCTGGGTTTCTGCATTATCACCATCTGTGGTACCCAGCCTTCACGACAGGACAGGATGGGAGCTCCTTCCAGGCCAACCTACCACTGAGTTACCTTTGTGTCCCTGGAGCCCAACAAGGGGTCTGGCCCAGGGTGGATGCGTGGTAAACATTTATTAAGTTGAATGAGTGTAGAGCTAGCAAGTCCAGGGAGTTTAAAGGAGAGGATGATCACAAGGAGCCAAAGCAGTCAAGGAAGGCTTCCTAGAGATGGTGGGACTGGGCCTTGGCTTGAAATGGGAGATGGAAGGGATGAGGGAGGGAGTTCCCGGCAGGTAGAATGGAATGGGCAAAGGCCCAGGAGTAGACTGCCAGGATGTACCAGGATCTGTTGGACTAAAAAAGAAGCCAGGGAGATAAAGTTGGGAAGGAGAGGGTAAGCTCTTTCTGAGCCTGTTTCCTCATCTTGAAATTGGGAAATTAGTCCTGCTCTCATACCTATAGATCATAGACATGAGGCTCTTGGTGTGGCGTAGAGCTGGCCCATGAAGGCTGAGAGCTGGCATCACCCCAGTACATGTAGGGCCCTGGGTCCTGGGCCCATCTCCACATGTGCCCAAGTCAGATGCTTGGTTTTTGAGAACTCAGATTGCCCAGCTTCCTGGATCTGACTGGGCTGCAATTCAGCAGGCCCCTGCCTTACTTGACCTAATCCAGCCCCATCCACATTCCCAGAGACTCTCAGCCTCCAAGCTCCATCCTGCTGTGGGAGATGTTATCCCAATAGGGCTTTCCCAAAAATACTCAGAAGAAAGGGGTTCTCCCTGGAGTGTTAAACTTGATTCAGTAGCTGATGTGAAGTTTCATAATTGTATGTTAGAAACATCAGAGGACCCAGGACTGACATCCTCCAGGCACCATAGGTACAATGCCTAGCGCACACCAGACCTTAAGGGGCCCGTGAAACCGTGCTCATTTCTTACAAAGTCATTAAAAATAATTATTATAATCTACTCTGGATGCATTCATCTTTATGCCAATGCAGTCATAAAATAGAATTTTTAGTAAATGTTTATAGGGCAATGGACCATGAAGACAAAAGTACCTCGGGCCCACGCAAGTCACAGCATGGCCCTGGCCTTTGGGAGGGCAGGGCAAGCTGCAGGGGAGGAAATAGGAACTGAGGCTCAGAACTGGGTGGCCCAAGGTCACACAGCAATTGGGTGTTGGAGCTGGGATTTGTACAGAGGACAACCCGGCCCCTAAAATCCTGTCTGTGGGTTGGTAGTTTTCTTCGGGTCACCTATCAAACCTCCATGTTCCAGTCTCCATGGAGGCCTCAGATTTCCTGGCTCCAGTGGTCAGAAATTTGATAGACATCCCCTCCCCCCCCCACCACAGTTAGGTTGCCCATTACACACCATGGGCATTCTCACGTGCAGAGCTGGGAGGGACCTTCCGGGTGTCTGGTCCATTGGCTCCCTTTCCAAGTGCGGCCCTGAGGCTCAGCAATGGGGAATGCTGCTCATGGTCCCAGGCGTTGGGCTGTGGGATGGAGACTAGCCCTCCCCCAGCTGCCAATTCATCATCCAGTGCTCCCCCATTCCCACTCCATCTCGTTTATGTTGAGCCAGAATTAGACAAGAATCTGACATTGTCCAGATGGAAAAGTCCCCTGGTTTTTGGCGAGAAAGCTCCTTGCTCAGGGGAACTGTTAGAGGCGGGTGTACTACAGCCCAAGCCCTACTGGAAGCAACCCCCCCCCCGGGGGGGGCCAGAGATCTGCTTTCTCTCCCGCCCCAACCCAGCCCCGTCCCACCTGTCCTGTCAGAACAGCAGGCTGGAGCCAGCTGAGAGGCCAGGCCCTCTCCCCACTTCTCTTGGGGTGGGGTTGAGCTAGCTGTGCCCATTCAAGTGTTGGCTCTCATCACATACTGTGATGGGGAGACTTCTCAGAGGCACCCTGACTTGAAGACATCCCTCTCTCTAGTGCCTAAAATCCCACGATTTGTGCTCGATTCCCAGCAGAAAGGCTGTTTACTGGGCATTTCCTTTAAAGGCAAAGAAGTGAATGACTGTGTCAGCTCATCTTTCACCGTGGCCAACTGCCTGGGCAGCATGGGGATGCTGAGGTTCTCAGAGTTTGGACAGGGAGGGGGATGGGGACCGTAATTACCGCCTTAGCCCTATATGGCCCTTTAGTGTCCACTCCTTGACCTGTCCTGTCCAGGGAGGCGGCAGAGCACAGTAGTTAGGGATAGGGGCTGACTTGGGTCAGGGTCCTAGCTTTGCCACTGAGCCTCCTGATCTTTAAAATGCAAATGAAGATTTTTGAGGGGAAATAAGAAAGATCCCTCACCAGGGAGTTTGCCCTGGCTCATAGGAAAGGTGGAGGGCAGGTGCTGAACGGGGAAGGAGGAGGAGTCATAAGAGAGTAACCCAACCGGATGGGACACAGAAGGAGGAAGAGCGCTCTGGTCAAAACAGAGCTGGCTGGGGGTGGGTGGCGGGGGGTGGGGTGGGGGGGTGTCTCTGAGGCGTGTCTGAACATTTGTGAGTGAGGGACACTTCCTAAGCGTCTGTGGGGCAGAGATGAGGAGAGATTTATTTGTAGAAGTGCAGACACAATCAACATTGGGGTCCCCCAACAGTGATCTTCAGCCAACCCACTGCTGGGCCTTGCAGTCCTTCAACCCTGCACCACAGCTCACCCTTCTCTCTGGCTCCCCTCCGTCTGTCTTTCTCTCTAGTCCTTCCCTGTCATCTCCCTTCCTCTCTCTTCAGAGCAAAACTCATTCTGGGCTGTGTCTCTGGGTGCAGTCTGTGTTCCTACTCAGTGGCCTGGCTTTTGGATACGGTGCCCTCGGGTATCTCAGTGGGTTAGGTGGTGCTGTGCTAAGTCATCTCTTGGAGCAACACCCCTGCCAGGAGGGAGCCATCACCATCTGCGTTCTCTAGATGAGGAAACTGAGGCTCAGAAAAGGGAAGCCCTCTCTCTCTTCCCAGCCCACCTTCTTGCCCAGGGTGCCCAGCTCCTGGAAAGGAAGGCGGGGAAGCCCTGGGACCCGTTAGGGGGCCAGGAGGTGGGGAGCAATCTCTTCCAGCATGTCTGCCAGCCGAGAGGTAGCTCGTTATAGTGGAAGACAATCATTGCTGAGCCAGGATTCACACTCAAATTAGAGATAATAATCCCCCTTTTGTACATCTCAATTAATCCCAATTAAGGAAAATGAATTGCCTGTAGTCACAAAGCTAGTGAAGAACAGAGCTGGGACCTGAAGTCACATCTGTGTAATGTCAAAGTTTGTGCTCAACAATAAGCCAGTATTCAAATCACAGCTCTGTTCCTTACATGCTGGGTAGCCTTGGGCAAGCCACTTGACCCCTCTGAGCCTTAGTTTCTTCATCTGTTAGGTGATTATAGTAACATTTCTGCCTTTTAAGTTTGTCAAGAGGATTAAATGAGGTTGTGTCCAAAGGCGTGTCCCAGTGGGGCTGCAGGGGACTGCTGCCCCTGACTCGGCTCCTGTCAGGTGACGGTGATGAAGGCTGACACCCAACAGGGACCATCTACGTCATCCCCCCCACACCCCTATGAGGTGCTATTGTCTCTCCATTGTACAAATGAGACAACTGAGGTGCAGAGAGGGAGAGTCGTTTGCCCAAGTGTTACATAACTCACATGAGGCAGAAGCCTGGTTTTCTATGCCTTTAACCCCGTGCAAAGCTGCCTTCCTGCCCCCAGTGGAATTCATCCTAAGAAACTGCAAAGAGGTTCATCCCTTAAAAGGCATATAGCATCAAGAGTAGAGGATTTCAGCCCTTTCCAAAAACAGAGTCACAGGCAGCCCAGTCCCCTATGGATGCTTGCTCTCGGCCAGGCCCTGCGCTCGCACCTGCTCTTCAGGAGCTCCCAGCTGGGTGGAGGGACCCGGTAATAGCCTGGGGCATAAATGCTGGGGCGGAGAGGCACAGGATGCTGCGGGAGGCTGGGGCAGGAGCCCCAGATTCTGCCTGGGTTAGGGCCAGGCATGTGTGTGTTGGGGTAGAGGTATGTTGGGAGTCATGGAGAGCCACGGGGAGAAAGGCAACATGTCAGCCGAGCTGGTGGACGAAGAGGGGAGGGCACGGCAGACAGGAGGAGCAGCATGAGGGAAGGCACGGCCGCCATGCTTAGGGAGGATCCGCGGCTGGCCCAGGCTGCTGGGATGTGGGTAGGGGTTGGGGACAGGTGGGGATGGTGGGGGTCAGAAGGCAGGCTGGAGAGGCTGGTTTCTAACCAGAAAGTGTGGCGTTGAGAGCCCTGGGATCTGCTTCCAGTCAGCACCCTTGTGTTTCCCATGTAGGTTGTCCATGATGTACACTTGGGGAATCACAGGCTATGTCGCCAGTGGCCCCGGGGCTGGGAAAGAAAGATGATGTAGCTCAACGAGGAGTCAGAAAGACCTCAGTGCCAGTCTAGGTCTGGCATTTGCTGGGTGTGCGCCCTTGGCAAGTTTCTCTGCCTCTCTGTGCTGAAAGCTCCTTACTGGTAATAACTCATATTTAATTTGCAAGGTGGTTATGAGGCTCTGACAAAGCTCATCTGACATGGCGTCTGGCACATAGAAAGCACAAGAAACATCATTCCTTTCCTTCTCTCTTCACAAGGTGCTTTTATATCCTTGTGTTAGCAAAATACAAGGACCATCTGAATTCTTCAGACTGGGCCAATTGTCAGAGACAGAAGCCAGCTTGAATTGGCTTAAGGGAAAATTGAAGAGGCTAATGCCAAAGGGCCCAGCACTGAAGGAAGCAATGTGGGTGCTGGACAACGAACATTCTGTCTCTTCCTCTCTTTGCCCATCACCTTTGTTTTCTCCTCCTGCTGTTATGCCATCTCCAGACGGCCAAGGCCGAGGCTTTCAGAAGCCCCCGCTCAGCAACCCAGTCGAGAGAGATGCTTTCTTCTGGTGACCGTAGCTCGGTCCCAGGGAAGGACTCTGATTGGTGGTGCTAGGGTCATGTGCCCATTCCTTGGGCTAATCACAATGGCCGGTGACGGAGTTATTTTAAGCGGCCAGTCCTATAGCAGTGTGGGGCACGGGGGCACTGTCCATGACCACAGGAATCCGGAGCCCTCACTGGACAGACAAAAAAGGCAACTAATATAGGATAATCCTATGAGAGAGGAGCTCAAATCATATAGCTGAAAACCTAGTAAAGCCTTCCCTGTTCTCTGTAGCTGTGCATCCACATTTTTTCTAGAACCAGCCCAGGCACCTCCTCCTCCTTGGGCACCATTTGCCCCATACAGCACCTTCCACTCTGGGTCTGCTTCACTTGTGAGTTCCTCCAGGCAGGGCTGGGCTCTGCGCCTCTGTGGCCCTGACGCTCAGCCCAGGGCTGGGCACACAGCGGGGTTTGGAACCCACGTCTTCATGCCAGCATCCAGCATCCTCTCCACAGCCTCCATCTGCCCAGCCGAGCCCTGCCCTCCCTGGGGGACATCCATCTCCCTGTCCTCTGGGTGGGGGGCAGACCCCAGCCCTGCATTCCTTCTGAATCCCCCAAGACCTGGCTGGAACCCCAGGGGCTGGCGTCCCAGGTCACACGCCTATTTGGCTTTGCCTGCTTCCGCTTTTCCTTTTTTCCCCTCACTTTGTTACGTGGGAGGCGCCGAGGCCCTTCACAAAGTGTCTGGGATGCTCTGGCCATGAAGGGCCACAGCTGTCTCCCCATCAGGCTGACAACCCCACGTTCTCTGCACCCCATCCTGGAGCCCCCCCTCCCCTCCCACGCCTCTGACTTTCCCCAAGATGAGTCCCCACGGATACCTCGGTCTTGTTTCACCCCAGTGGTTCACATTGCTGTACAAAGAGGAGTTTTTTCTTTTCTCTCTTTCCTTTTTTTGGGTACTGTTTTAAAAGAGAGTAATGTTAAGTCTCAGATCCCCTCACATCATGTTAATGTTAAAGTAGGACTAAAAATAAATCTCGGGTTGCCATAGGAACCCTGACTGTTGCTAGGTTTAGTCTGTGGGGGATTGGGAGCCCTGCTTTTTCTGGCCCTGCTGGAAGGTGGCCTTGGTGGCTGGCAGAGCACCTGGGAAGGGCCCCCAGGGCATCGCTCCCACCCCCGACCCCTGCTAAAGGTGGCCTGGAGGTCAGCTGCCTCTGTGTCTTGGAGGCTTTGGGATCCGCCCTGGAAGGGGGACTGGGGCTCTTCAAAGCCTCTGAAGAGACGTGTCCAAGAAGGGGAGTTGGGGGGGTTGGATAAAAGGGGAAGAGAGAGAGGTACAGGGAAGGAGGAAGGGAGGAAGGGAGGGTAGGACAGAGGGAGGGAAGGAAGCATGCAGGGAGGGGGAGGAAGTGAGGGGGGACGTGCTGGATGGCTCTGCGGTGCCGGGCCCAGGTCAAGTGCTTTTGAACAGAGTACTCCTCCTTCTCCCTCACCTCCCTGCTGTGCAGATGTTGGCACAGAGGTTCAGGGAGGAGAAGGAACATAACGCCTGTCACACAGCCAGCAAGAGGCACTCTTGGGACCCAGAGCCCAGGCTCTCTGGCCCAATCCTGAGCCTGAGCCACAAGACTCTCGTCCCCCTTCCCACTCCCCTCAGCCCTGTCTGTGGCCGGGTCTGCACACATCCAGCGGGCCTTGGGCCCCTGTGGCTCTGTTCACCCTGGCCCCCCCAGTGGATTTCCCTCCTCTGATTTCCGCATGCCGACAACACCGTATGCCAACCCCTGGCTGTGTCCCGTGCATTGCGGGAAGTCCCTATGTCCTTCTCTGTCAGCCCTATTCGCTACAACGCACGCGGTCGGGAGGGCAGACACGTGAGTCAGGGGACGTGAGTTAGAACCCAGCCTCAGCACTCGCTGCTGTGCGACCTCCGGCAGTCCCCACACACCTCTGTGCTTTAGTTTCCTCCTCAGCACAGTGGAGGCCCTGACGCCTCCCCTGAGGGGTCGCTGGGGGGAACGTGTGGGACAGCGCCTATGGACCGAGGTGGCAGCTGCTATGACAATCTCAGAAGACCGCCGTGCACCTGCCGGGACAGCCCGAGGCGCTGGCCCCTGCCCACTGGGGCTGTGGTCCCCGCAGTGTGCTACCCAGGAGCGCACTGGGACACTTGAGTGTTGTGCACACGTGTCTGAGTGGGCGGTTCGCACTGGCCTTACAAAGGACGCCTCTCCCAGCCAGAGCACAGGCTGACCCCCGGCCCCCCCACACACGCTCGTGCATTTCTGGAACTGGCCAGATAGTGCTGCCCAAGGGGGGCCCTTGCAAAGAAACGTCAGCCGGCAAGGAGAGAAGGCCGGCTGTCGTGCACACGCCCCCGTCACCAGACCTCCCTCCGATCCTTCCACAAACGTTTCCTGACCGGATCCCAAGTGCCGGACACAGCGCCTGGGCTCAAGGAAGTGAGCTGACCACTCTGCTTTCTTGTCCGTGACATGCAGAATAAACAAGCAGAGAGTGTGAGAGGGGATCTGAGGGGCCCAGAGCTTGGAGGACTCACATCCAGGGATGTCACAGGGAAAGGGAAGCAGAAGCTCTCAGAGCCCCGGGGGCAGGGACATTGTTTAGTCTGCGTCCCAGAGGACAGAGCTCAGGGGTTCACAGTCCCAGGGACTTCACGGCCTGGATGGTTCTGAAGTCAGCACAGGGCAGGACCTCCTCCCGGGATAGCGGTGCGTATAAAAAAAGACTGTCATCTGAAAGTGACACCTGAGGAGCCAGTCAGGAAGGCTCAGGAGAGAGGAGGCGCGATGGGGAAGGAGCCAAGGAGGGCTCAGCCCCAGGTGCAGCTTTGAACCAGGCCGCATGGAGTCTTTGCCTTCTCCGTGACCCGGACCGGCTGAGGCTGAGAGCAGGGGATGGAGACCTGGGGGCTGGCATGTGCGGGAGAGGACTTTAAACTACAAGAGAAAAAGAACAGAGAGGAAGACTGGATCCCAGGAGGGGTGGCCTCCGTCCTGCTGCCCGGCCCCACCCCTGCCTGCCGCTTGGCCCTGACAGAGAGCTACAGAGGGGTGGCTTTAGTTCGGACAGGTAGAATTTTTAAGGAGAAGTTTGAACAATACTGTGCTGGCCACTCTGCAAGTAATCTCTCATTTTATCCACATAAAAGCACAACGAATGGTACTGTTATCCCTACTCCACAGAGGGAGAACCCGAGGCTCAGAGAGGTTAAGTGACCTGGCCAAGATTACGCAGCTAGCTAAGAATCTGTAAGCCTGTGCTCTATCAGACTGATACAATACCTGTATTGCACAAGGAAGAACCTGGTGAGGTCAAGGAAAAGGGAAGTGGCATTCATTGAGCACCTACCACATACTAGGTGCTTTCCTTGTTTAACGAAGTATTATACCCACTTTGCAGATGGGGAAATGGGAGGCTCAGGAGGCAAAGGCCCTTGGGCAAAGAGGCAGAGCGGTGTCTTTTCCAGCCTCAAAGCCCCAGCACCTAGTTCATAGGAGGGGCACGACAGGTGACTGATGCATGTTTGGCAAGCCCAGAAACGGCTCTGAGGCTGTAAGTCTTCAGAGCATGGAGCCACCTACCTGTCACTGAAGAAACCCATTCACTGACAAGATGTCTAATTTTCATTCACTCTCATGTCCTAATCCAAGGTCCCAACCTTCAGACTCACCGAAATGAAAATAATTAGTGCAATCTACTGCAATTGTTTTCAAGCTTAAGATTCTGCTTTAAACCTGTGGAGGGAAATATAATTGCATTTTAAACCACATTGTGAAAGAAGGCGTTGAGGCCGGACAGCCCAAGTGTGGGGAGAGAAGCTCCCTCTCCCAGACCCGCCAGAGACTAAGAAGACGACCTGGAGGCACGAGGGCTTCTCGGGAGAGACTTCCAACAAGTGGGGCTAAGGAGGGTGGGAATGGAGTGGAGGGGCCCACTCTGGAGCCCTTCAAAGCCCAGGGGAGCTGGGGACAGCCAGAGACTGTATCACATGAAATCGGTGCAACAAAATTGACTGAAATTTCATTTCTCACAGTATATTTATTATTCATCCTACTCGCTCCCCCCTCCATGAGATGTCTTCAGAAAAGGCTTCGTGGTCAAATAACTTTGGGAAGAAATGCATGGGAGTCATGGGGCTCAAGCTGATGAAGACTCTGAGAAACACAGGTCCCATTTTATTTAGCCCAGACTGTCCGTTCTGCCATCTGGAGCACAGAGCCTGCTGCCTTCTATGGCTATTTGCATCCTATCACGTAGCCTTGAGCAGAACTCCTGGACTGGTGCTCCTGGATTAAACCTGTGACAAGGAGGCCTGCTAAAGAGGAAGGATATCTTTTCTTTCTTTTCTTTTTTTTTAAGGGTGTGACACTCCGATACAGTCCTAGTAAGGCTGTATCTAACCCTGCCTCCTCATTAGGCAGAAATAAGTCCAAGATGCTTGGGGTTCGTTCATTCAGCAGTTGCTGAGCACCTGCTGTGTGCCAGGCACTGTTCTAGGCACTGGAGACATCAGGGCACAAAACAGACAAAAATTTCTGTCCTGGAGGAACTTCTGTTCTGGGGGAGAGCCCTGTCCCCTCCTCCTTCCACAGCCCTGAAGTGCTATGTGACCCACCCCATCCTGGTGGACATCGCTGATGGGGCCAGGAAGGGACACCTGATCCCGGAGCATCAATCCAGAAACTGAGTGGGGCCAATCATTTTCAGGACACAAGCCTTGGAGCAAGGCTGCCTGGGTTCAAATACCGACTTCCCCCATTCAAAAGCTGAGTGATCCTGGGCAGTTACTTAATCGCTCCGTGCTTCTATTCCTTTCTATGATGAAGATAATACTATAACCTGCCTCGTAGGGTTATTTAAAAAATTAAATGCCCACCTGAGACCTTAGACTAGTGCCTAGCACACAATTGGGGCATCTGTGTTTGCTGTTGGGTTGGTAATTCCTGCTTCCAAGTGTGAAGAGACTGGACTCATCAGCTGGGCCTGGGGCCCCTGTAAGGTTTGAGAACAAAAACTGCCATTTGGGACCCTGAGGAGCAAACAGAGGGAGCTGATCTCCAAAGGGAATCAGAAAACTGGTGCAGATGGGCTGAGAGAGGTGAGCTGAGGTGGGAGAACAGAGACAGCGGCCACCTTGGTGTCTGACAACTCTTTGAGGTGTGGTGGCCCCTGGTCCTCTGTCCCATGTCACTTCCCAGCTTCCTACTAATTCCCGTTATCCTGACTGGTTTTCTGTTCCTGAGAAGAAAGCAAGCCCTGACCAAGCTTAAGGTGTCTTGAAGATCCTGCTCAAGAATGTGAGGGGCATGTCAGGGAAAAGAGTTCTTTACAGCCAACCCAATCTAGGGAAAGCGTGGGGCTGCCCCTGCCCGGCCCCCCCTCTCTACCCGGGGTCCTGACTGTTGTCATGCCTCCCCGCCCTTCAAGAAACAAAAAGGAGACATTTGGAAGGTAGAAGAAAGGCCAAAGGGTGTAATCAAGGGGGATCCAAAGGCTCTTCCTTCCCTGTCCTCTGCCAGGCCTGAAGGAATTAGCGCTAATTAGCAGGTCCCCAGGGCTGCTTCCTGTGATTCTTCAGGCCCACGAGGTCACTTGGGGGAGCAGAAGACATCTGCTGTTTCTTCCCCTACTGGAGCCTGAGTCCCTATCCAGCTAAAGAGAAGCCTGGAAACATTCCAGAAAAGCCCCACTCTGTTCCCTCTTCCTGGAAGGAGAGCTGGCCCTCTGACCAGCATTTCCGGTCCTGCGAGGCCTGAGCATTGTAGGTGCTTGCAGAAGGCAGGGAGGGCTAGCTGGGCAGCGTAGGGGCATGACAGCGTGTGAGTGGGGAGGCCAGGGCAGCAAGGGCCCCTGATGTTGGCACAGGGGTAAGGCCAGAAAATGGCTTGGAATAGACAGTGGCCTCGGATGCTGTGCCAAGAAGTTGGGAGCCACTGACAGTCTTTAAGGGGGGGGGGCGTGTCACGGTCTGACCTGTGTTTGAGGGAGATTATGCTGGAAGCAGAGTGAAGGATGACCAATGATAAGGTGTGGCTGGGTCCCAAGGAACAAGAAACCTGATAGGAAGCAGAGGGCGCGGTGTCCCACCTGGGGACCCTGGGGAGCCTGGCAGTGACAGAGCTGTTGACCTACAGTTCCTTCAGCCCCCTACCCACCGTCCCTCCCCAGCTGCAGGGCTGCAGGGCTGCAGGGCTGCGCCTAGCATGCCGCCCTAGCTAGGGAGCTCCTCCATGATTCCTGGCTGACTAGTGGGGGCCAGGGGAGCCCCGGGCTAGAACTAGAGGTGGGTTCGGGATAGGACAGAGAAAAGAACAACTTTGCAGGAAGGAGCCATATTTATTCCTTCAACAAATACTCCCTGCTTCTCTGGGCTGAGCCCTTAGCAGATACACTTCAAGCTTCTGCTTCTCCTCCTTCTCCTTCTCTAAATACCTGGGGCACCTGGCTGGCTTCGTTGGTGGAGCACATAACTCTTGATCTCAGGGTTGTGAGTTCAGGCCCCATGTTGCATGTAGAGATTATTTAAAAAAATAAAGTCTTAAAAAAGAAAAACTTTTGGCCCTTTCTAACACTCAGGTAAGACAAGTCCAAGAGCTGCCATAACAAATTACCAGAAACTGGGTGGCTTACAACAACAGAAATTCATTCTCTCACAATTTTAGAGCCTAGAAATCTGAGGTCAAGGTGTCCACAGGGCAGTGCCCTCCCTGAAGGCTCTAGGAGAGCCTCCTTCCTTGCCCTTCTCTTAGCTTCTCTTGCTGGCAATCCTTGGCACTCCTTGGCTTGTCGATGTAATGCTCCAATCTCTGCCTCCACAGTCACACGACATTCTCCCTGTGTGTGTCTCTCTGTCTTCTTTCTTCCTCTCAGGACGAGTCACACCGAATCAGGCCCCACCCTAGGTGAATATGACCGCATCTTGACTTGATTGCATTTGAAAAGAAAACTGATTCCAAATAACATTCGCAGGTACCAGGGGTTGGGACTTCAACGTATCTTTTAGAGGAATACAATTCAACCCACAACATTCTCATTCAAGGAAAAAATATAGGAAATATAGATAAGTAATCAACCAATCAATCAATAAATAACATCATTAAAAATTTACATCAGACAGAGATAACCACTCTAACATTTTGGGCTGTCTCCTTCTAGATGTTCTTCCCTCTATCAAAAATATGTTATTGTTTTTGCAAAAATTCAGTTATCCTATACACACCATTGGGATGTGTTCATTTTGTCTGATGGTATGTGGTGCCTGTTCCAGTCACTGTTTCTCATGCCCTGGATTAGATCTTCGCTCTTACATCTGGGAACCCACTACCTACGTTTCCTTCTGGATGCAGAAAATAATGGGGATGTGGTCACAGCTCCAGCTGCAGAGCTTGCTGGGACTTTACAACAGCACGGTCAAGTCCATGCACCTCTCATGGTAACAGGAACCTCATGAGCATTCCGTGAGGTCAGTCTGATTGGCCCACCTTGGAGAGGAAGAAATAACTTCAGTGGGGTTGAGTACCTTGCCTCAGGTCACACGGTCAATAATGGGTACACGTGGGTTTTGCACCCAGGCCCATCTGACAGCAGACTAATCCTCAAAGCTGCCTCCTTTAATGGAGCTTTTAGGTATTATTATGTCAGGGGCGCTATTAAGATTCACCTTGCACGTCTTGATGGATGTGCGCGATCGAGAGTTTGCCAGGCAAAGAAGCAGGTGGAGAATATGGTAGATGCAAGGGCACACAAGCACTGAGCGACTCGCCCCGGGAAGGACAGTATGTGCTGTTCGGGGCAGTGTCTGCCTGAGGCCGGGTGTGGCAGGGAGCGGTCAGCTGGACTGTGTCCTGTGAGAGCCTGGGCACTGTCCAGGGAGCCCTGGGGAGCCCCTGAAAATGTGTCAGCAGGGAGACAGCCAGTGCTTTCAAAAGTTCATTCTGGCTCAGGGTGGAGGATGGATGAGAAAGGCTGGCTGGGGCAGAGACCAGGGAGAAAGGGGGCAGGTTGACCAGTAGGAGGAGAAGTGGGGGGCCGCAGGGGGGACCGAGTCAGGCCTAGAGGATCAACAGCTGCTCCCTCAGTCTTTGGAGGAAGCTGAGGTATAAGCTGTGCCCTGGGGGGGCTCCAGTGCACACCCAGCCCAGGGATATCTCCTGTCATCCTTTCTTTCTCCTGGCACACCTCCCAGGTGGCATCGGGCTAAGCCTCAGGCCTCAGTGGTTTGAAGCCTGGCTCCTCGCCACAGGAAAGCACAGAGCTAAGCGGTGTGGTGGATGCACTGAAAACATAGGATTAAACACTCAGGAACTGACATAAAGCTGCCCTTCAGAGGCTGAGAGACGGGCACCAGGCTTTGCCTTGTGCTCGGGAAGCTGGGAAGGGAGGAAACAAGTCCTCCTCAGGGTGCTGGAAGCAGGCCCAGCCTTCTCTCTTTGCAGGCTGCTGCCCAGGGTCTGCCCCTTTTCCCTTTGCACCCCTGGGTCTGCTCCCCGCCATGTAATTCTTCCAGTGTCCCACGCCACCACGAACAGCTGCTCTTGCCCCTCTCTCAGGCTGAGAAATGCACACTCAGGCCAACGGTACAGTCCACGCTCAGGAGGAGGGACTCAGGCCGTCTGTATAGACCCTGGAAGTGTGGCAGAGAGTTCGGGGGTGCTCGGTATCCGGGTGGGGTCATAAGGAGAGCTGTAAACCCTGGGTTTGTGGCATGGCCAGCTGAAAGGACAGTGCCACTCCTGGCTATGGAAATCTGGGATGAAGGAAGAGGGAGTTGGGCGGGGGAGATGATGAATGATGAATGTGGTGTAGACAGGTTGTCTTGAGGGCCTCGTGTGTGGGCAGAGGAGATTCTAGGGCAGAATCCAGGAGAATTCACCAGGCCGGCCTTAGCTACAGGCCCTGAGAAGGACCGCCGGCTGCTGACAACCTCCACCCCAGAGAGACAAAGGATTCATTCCAAACTCCCGGGCTGGGTGGGGTCCTTCCCTCTCGGGCTGCCAATTGTAGCCATGGGGCTTGAAGTACGGGGGGATGGGCAGCAGGCCTCTTCTGGTCCGGCCCTTTGCCTGACTGCCCTGTGGAAGGTCTCTGGGGGACTGGGCCTTCCAGGAAGAGGAAAAAACAAGATGTCTCAGTCAGCTTCAAGGTCAGGGCAGTTTTCTAAGGTGAAAGAGGAGGCAAAGGCAAATAGTAAACCTGGACAGGCCGGAGCATAAAGAACTAGGGACATTGATGGATTGATTGTGGTAAAATACACATGACAAAAACGTTGCCACTTAACCATTTTAAGTGTACAGTTCAGCGGCAATAAGTACATGTGACAATGTCATGCAACCGTCACCACTATCTAATTCCTGAACTTCGCATAATACCAAATGGAAACCCGTAAGCTGCTATTGATTGAGGACCTACTGTGTGCTTCATACTCATTAGCTCAGCCAATCCTCCTCATGGCTTTGCAAGGAATCCATTTTACTGACGAGGACAATGAGGCTCGTTAACTTGCCCAAAGCCACGTGGGCTGTGAGTGCCCGAGGCAAGATCCGAGCGTGGGTTTGTCTGGCTCCAGAGCCCACCGTGTCTGACGGGGGCAGCTGGAGGATGTTGACATGGCGGGGGACAGGTGGGACAGCTAACTCAGCTCCCGACTCTGTTCACTGGGGATGCAACGGGACTGATAGAAATGCAAGCCCCAGGAGATGGTGATGAGGAGCTGTGCTATGCTAGGGAACTGTCTGGATAAACACGGGCATCAAGCCTGGGGGCAGGGCTCAGCTTGGGAGCCGAGGGAGCGTGGCATGGTGCTAGGGCTTCTCACCTACTGAGGGTAACCCCAGTTAGGGGCTGGCACTCTGGACCAGGATCCTGTCCCCAGGGGAGGGCTCTGGTCCCAGCTGAGCAGAAGGCCATGGTCGCAGCTAAGCAGGACTAAGGGCGTGCGGTGGGGAGCAGGCTGAAGGCTTGGAGGCTAGGGTAGGGAGCAGCCTGGGGCCAGAGGGGGCCTGTGTGTCAGGCGAAGGGCTAACTGGCAACTGCCAGGAGGGCTAGGAGGTGGTGAGGCCTGACTCCACTTCCCAGCCATCCCTGACAGGAGTCTGAATCCAGAGCCAGTCCCCGTGGCCCTCATATCTGTCTCTAGTCCACACTGAAATTCGGGCTCAAGACTCTGTTGGTGCAAAGGCTTCAAACATGCTTGTCCAGCAGAAAAACAGAAAAATCGGTCACTTTTTGTCCCTCGTTCTCGCTGTCCTCTACATGTGTGGAACACACACAGATGTACAAATGCAATTTTAGTATACATCCAGTTTGTCACCTGTCTTTTTTCTTTTTTTCTCTACTCAAAAATGCCACGGAAATCTTTCCAAGTCATTTTATACGCCATCCCTTTTAAAGGCTGCACGGCATATCATTGTGTGGCTGCCTCTTATTTTTATTTTTATCTAACCTGGAGGTTGTCATTTGGCCGCGTCCGGGGACTATGCCATGTGTCACAACTTGGAGGGAGTGCAATACTACCGGCAACCACTGAGTAGAGGTCGGGAATGTGGCCAAACATCTTACCACGTACAGGAACGGCGACCCCCACCCTCCCCTCCGGCCACAACAGAGAATGATCTGGTCCTAAATGTCCGGAGAGTTGAGGCTGAGACCCTCTGGCCTCACCAACCCCTACACTCAGGTCAGATCCAGTGGTGTTATTGTTACGGTGTTGCTATCAACATCTTTCGATACAACTGATTCTTATTCTTCACGGATTACGGATTACGTATTTTCAAGTTCGCTTGCTCACTAGAATTTCTTTGTAACCATAAAATCAATCCTCGCGGCACTCTTGTGGTCATTCAAGGACACGCGCAGAGCGGCAAAAAGTGTGATCCGCCAGCCACATACACACGTTCCCGGCGGGGGTCGAACACAGTGACACTTTGCTATCTTCTTTCAGCTCTTCTACTATAAACAAGCATCCTGTTTGCAGTCTATTTCGTGCTAAGGTTGTCACATTTTTATGCTTTTTGTTTGTGATTGTGCTGTTTGAAATGGCCCCTCAGCACAGTGCTGAAGGGCTGTCTATGGTCCCGAAGCACAGGGAGGCTGAGGTGTGCCTCATGGAGAAAATATACGTTTTGGACAAGTTTCCTTCAGGAATGCATTCAAGCGCTGTCAGCCACGAGCTTGAAGTTACTGAATTAGCCATATACATTAAATAAGGGGGTCTTTAAACAGAAACACACATAGAGCAAGGTTATGTATTAATAGGTCTTAAAAATATTGTGACCAGAGATTCCCGGGACCCTTACTCTGGGAGGCATGGTTCAGTACTTGCCAACTGTGTTCATGGAGACTTCATAAGACATAACTACTGTGAATAATGAGAATCAGCTGAATGTCATGATTGTTTTAAATCCTGTAAGTGTGATGGCTTGTTCACAGATGTGGCCCTTTGGAGGGTTTTTTTTCTTCATCTTTATTGGGGTATAATTTACAAATACCTATTGAATATTTAAGGCATACAGCTTGATGGTTTCCATATACATACATTGTGAAATAATTGCACGAATCAATCTAGTTAACGTATTCATCATCTCACCTAGTTATCTTTTTCTGTGTGGTGAGAACACATAAGACCTGCTCTCTTAGCAAATTTCAGCCATACACAGTGGTTAACCATAGTCACCATCCTGCACATTATAGCTCTCCAGAACTTACCTGGCATTCTTGAAACTTTGTACCCCTTGACCCACATCTTCCCATTTCCCCTCCCTTCAGCCACTGGCAACCACATTCTACTCTCTGCTTCTATGAGTGCAACTATTTTGTTTTATTTTTTTTTTAATTTTTAATTTATTTTATTTATTTGACAGACAGACACAGCGAAAGCAGGAACACAAGCAGGGGGAGTGGGAGAGGGAGAAGCAGGCTTCCCGTCGAGCAGGGAGCCTGATGAGGGGCCTGATCCCAGGACCCTGGGATCAAGACCTGAGCCGCAGACAGACACTTAACGACTGAGCCACCCAGGCGCCCCCTGAGTTCAACTATTTTAGATTCCACGTATAAGTGAGATCATGTAGTATTTGTTTTTCTGTCTGGCTTATTGCACTTAGCATTACATCCTCCAGGTTCATCCATGTTGTTGCAAATGGCAAGATTTCCTTCTTTGTGAAGGCTAATATTCCATTCTATAAATATATACCATTCTTTATTTATCCATTCATCCATCGATGGACATTTAGGTGCTTTCTGTATCTTGGCTATTGTGAATAATGCTGCAATGAACATGAGGGAGCATATATCTCTTTGAGATACTGATTTCATTTCCTTCAGATGTGTACCCAGAAGTGGGATTGCTGCATCATAAGGTACTTCTATTTTTAATTTTTTGAGGAACCTACCTAGTGTTTCCCGTAATGGCTGTACCAGTTTGCATTCTAATCAACAGTGCACAGTGGTTTCTTTTTCTCTACATTCTTACCAATGCTGTTATCTTTTGTCCCTTCAATAACAATCACTCTAGCGGGATGAAAGGAAAAAACTACATAATTGTTTCAATAGACGAAAAAGTTCAACATCCGTTCATGATAAAAACTCTCAACAAAATAGGTATAGAAGGAACTTATCCCAACACAATGAAGACCATATATTAAAAGCCCACAGCTGAGATTATAGTCAATGGGGGGAAATGGAAAGCTTTTCCTCTAAGCTCCAATACAAGGCAAAGAGGCCCACTCTCACCACTTCTATTCAACATAGTACTGGAAGTCCTAGCCAGGGCAATTAGACAAGAAAAAGAAATAAAATGTATCCAAACAGGAAAAGAAAAAGTAAAATTATCTCATTTTGCTGATGACAGGATCGTGTATACAGAAAACACTAAAGACTCAAAAAGAAAAACCTGCTAGAACTAATAAACAAATTTGGTAAAGTTGCAGGATATGAAATCAACATACAAAAATCAGTTAATGTTTCTATATACAAACAACAAACTATCTGAAAAAGAAAAGCAAGAAAACAACTTCTTCACAATAGCAGCAAAAGAATAAAATACTTAGGAATAAAGTTAACCAAAAAGATGAAAGACTTGTACACTGAAAAACATAAAACATTGGGCGCCTGGGTGGCTCAGTTGGTTAAGCGACTGCCTTCGGCTCAGGTCATGATCCTGGAGTCCCGGGATCAAGTCCCACATCGGGCTCCTTGCTCAGCAGGGAGTCTGCTTCTCCCTCTGACCCTCTTCCCTCTCGTGCTCTCTATCTCTCATTCTCTCTCTCTCAAATAAATAAATAAAATCTTAAAAAAAAACATAAAACATTGATGAAGGCAATTAAAGAAGACACAGATAAATAAAAAGACATCCCATGTTCACAGATCGGAAGAACTAATATTGTTGAAATGTCCATATTACCCACAGTGATCTACAGTGTCAATGCAATCCTGCTCAAAATCCCCCAATGGCATTTTCACAGAAATATAAAAAGAATTCTAAAATTCATATGGAACCACAAGAGAACTCAAGTAGTCAAAGCAAGAGTATTGCTTTGCAAAGTATTGAGCAAGAAGAACAAAGTTGGACATACCATACTTCCCGATTTCAAACTATATGACAAAGCTACAATAAACAAACAGTATGGTACTGGCATTAAAAACAGACATATAGACTCATGGAGTAAAATACAGAGCCCAGAAATAGGTCCATGCAACTACAGTCAACTGATCCTTGGCAAGGGTGCCAAAAACATACAATGGGGAAAGACAGTTCAATAAACAGTGCTGGGAAATCTGGATATCCACATGCAGAAGAATGAAACTGGACCCTTATACCACATACAAAAATCAATTCAAAATGGCTTAAGAACTTAAACATAAGAACTGAAACCATAAAAAAACTAGAAGAAAGCATAGCAGAAAGCTTCTTGACTTTGGTCTGGGCAATGATTTTTTTGGATATGAAACCAAACACATAGGCAACTACAGCCAAAATCTTCTGCACAGCAAAGGAAACAATCAACAGACTAAAAAGGCAACCTATGCAAAGAGGGAAAATATTTGCAAACCATATATCTGATAAGGGGTTAATATCCAAAATATGTAAGGAAATCATACAACTCAATAAGAAAAAAAAAACCCAAATAACACAATTAAAAATGGGCAAAGGACCTGAATAGACAAATTTTCCAAAGACATACAAATGGCCAACAGGTATATGAAAAGGGGCTCAACACTGATAATCATCAGGGAAATACAAAATCAAAGCCACAATGAGATATTACCTCATACCTGTTAAAATGGCCATTATCTAAAAGACAAGAATAACAAGTGTTGAGCAGGGTATGGAGAAAAGGGAACCCTTGCACACTGTTGGTGGGAATGTAAATTAGTGCAGTCACTATGAACAACAGTATGGAGTTTCTCCAAAAAATTAAAAATAGAACTACCATATGAGCAATTCCACTTCTGGGTATACGTCCAAAGGAAATGAAATCAGTATCTCAAAGAGATACCTGCCCTCCCAATGTTCACTGCCGCATTATTCACAATAGCCAAGATATGGAAATAACGTAGGTGTCCATCAGTTACTGGGTAAAGAAAATGTGGTGTAGGGCTTCTTAACCACTCTATCCATTGCATTAAGAAGCGTCCCCATCATTGTCCCCAACAAATCTGATTCATTTAGACTTTTTTCACTAAATCTTTTTCTCAAAGGGACATTTGTTCACATTATCTTATTACTAGTAGATGGCCTGACAAACTCATCTTTGCAAGTATTAGTTCTGAATGCTTTATCTACAGGGTATGCCTGGTATTGAGGTCACTTAGAAGTGGTTTCTTTTGAAGGTTCTTTCTTCATCATATTCAATCTGAGTGATTTTATTTTGCAACTGCTTTTTGTGAATGAGGCCTGGTCTGGTTTTGAGAAATCTAAAGCTTTTGGTTGCTGAAATTACAATCCCTCTTTCTTTCTTTCTTTCTTTTTTTTTTTTTTTTGATGTCTGATCGTATTTATTTGTCGCTCATAGAAAATCTCACTTTTGACTGGACTCAGACTTAGAGGTAGAAGCTCTCAGAGAGGACAGCCTCCGTCTCTTGGCAATCTGTTCCTGGCGTTTTTCTTTGGCCTCCTTCATTCTCTTGGCCAAAAGTTTAGCATATTCTGCAGCCTCTTCCTTATTTTTCTTAGTGCGCTGCTTCTTCAAAGCAATACGCCGCCGTTTGTGCTGGAGGACTCGTGGAGTAACAAGATGCTGAATCTTAGGCGCTTTGGTTCTAGGTTTCTTCCCTTCTTTGTTTAGGGGCTTTCTCACAACATACTGGCGGACATCATGTTCTTTAGAGAGATTGAAAAGTTTGCGGATTCTGCTGGCTCTTTTGGGCCCCAGGTGACGAGGCACAGTAGTATCAGTGAGTCCAGGAATATCCTTCTCCTCTTGTTTTTACAATGACCAAGTTGAGAACACTGAGATTGGCATCCACGATGCAACCCCGAACGGATTTGCGCTTTCTCTCTCCAGTCCGCCTTGGTCTATAGCAGCAATGCCCCTTACTCAGCAGCAGGCGGACACGACACCCTGCTTCATGGGGAAGCCTTGTTTGTCATTGCCACCACTGATTCGGACCACATAACCCTTCCATTCTTCACCCAGAGCACCAGCAGCAACTTCTGTGGCCATACGCTTCTCATAAAAGGTACGAAGTTTGCGTTCATCGTCCACTTCAATGAGTTTCTGGCAGCCAGTAGCTGGGAAAGAGATGTTCAGCTTCATCCTGAAGGAGGCTACCACCTCCGAGGCGCCACGAAAAAGAGCACGATTCCTCTTTCTTATCTACCATAGAGATCTATGGTGTGGACATGAACCCAATGGGACACACTCAACATTTCAAGGGCTTCTTAGTGTTCCATTGTGGGAGTGTTTCTATTTTACTTAACCAATGCCCTATTGCTTGACATTAGTTCGGATTCTGGTCTTTCACTGTTATAGTTAGTGCTGCTATAAATTTTCTTATACGTGCATCTTTGTGCACTTATCCAATTATTTCCAAGAGTAAAATTTACTGTGTCTAACTTTGAAGCAACTGCCAACAATTTAAAGAAAAATCACATTCTCATAAAAATCTGATTTCTGACTGTGGTTGACAAGTAAAGCAATCTGGCTGTCCAGGGTCTTCCTGGGGATGATCACAGCTGCCAGGGGCCTGCTCCCCCTAGAAGTTGGTTCCTTATGATCTTTGCCGATTCTTGCTCCGTTTGTGAGAACTGGCTGGCTTTTGTAGATTCTGAGTTTACAAACTCTGGTTTTAATCTTTGCTGATTTGAAGGCTTTACGGTGACATCTGGTTGAAATTTTAATTTACATCTACAAAATTATTAATGCAAGTGATCCTGTCTTCATGCTTTTATTAGCTGTTGGTGTGTCTTATTTCGTGACTTGCCTGTTCATGTTCTTTGCTCTGTTTTCTACTGGGTTGCCTGTAAGAGCTCTTTGTCTATTTAAAGTTAAAAGAAAAGGAAAAAGCATCTCTGCCCTAAATTAGCCTGACTGGGACATCAGACAAATATTGGCTGCCTTGTGCATACCCAGGAAGCTTCTGAAGTTGTCTGAGCCCAGGTTTGAGGGGCAGAAGCGGACATATGGGCAAGCAGGTGAGTAGCCTGTCCCTCCATTAGCCATGCCTGGACGTGACTTGAGCTGGAAAGGATACATGGCCTGTAGGCGGAATCTCTGAATAATATTTTCAGTCAACCTTCTGCCCCTTGATATGACCACTGTTTTACAGCCCATGGAGGTACTCTGATCAAATGGATCTCAGTTTTAATCCCAGCTCCACTACCTCCTAGCTATATGATGTTAGGTGAGTCACTTCACCTCTCTGAGATTTTCTTTCCTTCCTCATGCTGTCTCATGCTTGCTAAAGCCAGGCAGCTTGGTGGAGCAGCAGGTCCTTCCAGCCATAGCCTCAAAGAAAGGAAAAACAAAACAAAACAAAAGTCCTGTATTAGGAGAAATAAGTTTGAAAATGTAGACTGAACACTGACATTTATTCCCCTTGCGCCTCAGTTTCCCCATCTGTAAACAAGGGTCTTGGATGCTGCGAGGGTCCAGAATGAGGATTAAAAATTGCCTGCTGTCACTGTATCTTGAATTCCTGGTTAAGTCAATCACTTACATTGGATACATTCGGTTCGGTTCAGTTTATTTCATCTTGATTTAGGTCATAACCATGACCTGAGCCCCTTTGATGCACCAGGCACCAGACAGATCAGCAGCTTCAGAAAGGGGCAGAAGAGGTGGGGTCCCCACCCCCACAATACCCATAGCTAGACCCAGGAAAATTTCTGGAACCAGGAGGTGTTTACTGAGCTGTGGGTGGAGGAACAGTGGTCTTCGTAAAGACATTAAGGAACCTGGGCTTCCTTAAGGGGAGAAAGGTTTTGATCAGAGGACTGATAAGGTCAGATCTGCATCTTCCAAACATCTGCATCTGCATCTCTGGCTGCAGAAAGGATGCTGAGGGTGGACTGGAGCGAGGGAGGCCAGTGAGGAGGCGAGTAGGGATGGGGAGAGGAGGTGGTCTGAGGGTAGTTCTGGAGGCCAAATGCTGGGTTGGATGCTGGATGAGAGAGAAAGGAAGGCAAGGAGGGTGGCAGCCAGCTCCCTGCTCCGGGTGGGGTGTGCGAGAGCAGCTCCGGACGGACGCAGACAGCCTGGTGAATGGGGTGGTTGAGGACATTTGGCGGGGATGACCCTCTGAAGCCCTGGAGGATGGACTCGACAGCAGATCTGTCATCGCACTGTGGCCCAGCTGGTGGGTGAAAGAGACCAAGAAGGTGGAAGGTGCTAGAGAGAGAACAGGGCAGAGGCAGGGGCAGTGGGGAAGGGGCTGCCGGGCTAGAGGAGGGGTGGCAATCTACACGAGGTAACCAGGGACGATCTCACTGGGAAGTAGGCTTGGGAAAAACTGTCGCTCTGTCCTTGAATCCACCCATCCATTCATTTATATGTGCAGCGATGTCCAGGGAGGGGCAGCTAAGGAGGCCACTGCAGAACTCACCCTAGGATCCACTGGAGGCATTCATTCTCTGAGGGTGAGTCTAAGCAGAAGCAGGGGATCTTCCCCTGGCCAGGGAAGGGGGGCAGAGTAGGGAACCTCCAAACCTAGCAGCATCCCCCACCAGCTTGCTTTCAGGAATCACCAAAAACAATTACAAAAAAAAAGCAGGACAGCTGTTGTTTTACTTGGGATTTTTTTTTCTATTTATACATTTATAAATCAGGTCTTCTTTTCAGCTTTATTTCAAAGGCCCGTGGTGCATCATTCCCCAGTCCCCCAGCCCTGGCTCGTCGTGCTGTCCCCTCCCTGTGGCCTGGCTGGCCTCTGGCTTTTATCGTTTTTAGAATGGCTGCGTACAAGCCTGTCCCCTGCAGTGAGCAGGCTGGAACACAAGATCATGCAGCACAGTTGCCAAGAAAACATCCACAAACTTCAGAGGCTCAGGCCTAGATTCAAATCCCTGCTCTGTGTCTGGCCTGCCATGTGGCCACTGGGGAGGCCTCGTCACTTCTCTGTTTCCATCTCTGTAAGATGAGTACAAACATCCAGACTGAGCTGTCTCTAGAGAGTGGCTAGGAGGGTCAGATGAAGGAACGGGCTCGGGCAGAGTACAGAAGCTTCTATGTCCCACCCCCGTGGGGTTTAGGTTCTGCGGAGGAGGTAGACATTAGGCAGATGAGCCCTGAGCGGGGCTCTGGGGACGGCCTCAGGGGCGCAAACATTCAAACCACAGTGAATTAGGACAGAAGACAGAGATGCAGGAAGCCATTCATTCCCCACACAGAGGCAAAGACAAGGGGCACTGCCCCCCCCCCGCCCCCGCCCTGGGGCAAGGAAGCCCGACCGCAGCGGCGGCAGCGTGGTGAGGGGATTACATGAGATCTTGGGAATTAGCTGTTATGGGTGATTTACAATGTAGGTTTTGTTACTGCTCAGGTGTGGCAACAACGGACAGGAGGGGCTGCCATTGAAAAGATAGGTTGTGGGACGCAGGGCTGGCTCAGTCGGTGAAGCATCTGCTCAGGTCATGATCCCAGGGTCCTGGGATCGAGCCCCACATGGGGCTCCCTGCTCAGCAGGAACCTGCTTCTCCCTCTCCTTCTGCTGCTCGCCCCTGCTTGTGCTCTCTCGCTCTCTCAAATAAATACATAAATACATCAATCAGTCGATCAATCTTTTGAAAAAAAAGGAAAAAGAAAAGATTGGTTGTTACTCACAGTTCCCAAGAGGAGGGGGCAAGACCACGCAGGGGAGCCCCGCGTTCATCATGGGGCAGAGAGGAGCAAGGAGAAATATGGGCAAGAGCCTTTCTGGGGGTTACGGTGGGAAGGAATGGGCAAAGCAGAGTAAGCAGGCTTAGGATTGGCCAGTTTGAGTAAGTCCAGCAGGCTCCAGGTACAGGGGCTGCCCTAGCTGTCTAGTGCCTGGCCCTGGGTGGTTGGGGTGAGGGTAGAGGCTCCAAGTGTGAGAGGTGGTGGAGGAGTGGGTGCTGTGGTGGTTAGCTTGCATATGGAAGGCATGTTAGAGGTGAGTGGTTTACTATGCTAGGAACTGGCTAGCCCTGGCAGGGGCAATCTCTTCAGGGTCAAGATGACAAGGCCCCAGGTATCAAAGCATCAGAAACACATGGTTGACCCAACCAGCTCCCGAGTCCTGCCTGGTAATTTGCAAGCTGTGTGGCCAGAAGTGCCTTGCCTTCTCTTTGGCTTAACCTCCTCATGGGTAAGACAGGAGTGATGACACCTTTCCCCAGGCTTTTGTGGCGTGACTAATGGTGCCCAAGTGCTAGTAGAGGTCTGGCACATGGTTGGCAAGTTCTGCTCCCTTCTTCCCAGTGTGCTGACTGGAATAGTTAACGGGGAGCCCCGTGGCGAAGGCTCTGCTGCTTCCGCCCTCAGTCCCCTGCTTGTAGGCAGCATCCTTGACACCTTCACTCTGACTGCAAGATTTAATCCTTTCCCAGCAACCCTCTCCCACTTTTGTGCACCGCATGACCCTGAGGGGTCCCAGAGAAAGCTGACCCTAAATGCCCGGGCACCTGCCGTGGGTCTGGGCTCCCACAGGCACTACGTCTTTTAACTTCATCTCTGCAAAACTATGTGGTTAGCATTGTTCTGCCCATTGTACAGATGAAGAAACTGTGGCTCAGATGAAGTGGCTTGCTTACACTCACTCAGCAAGTAGGAGTTGTCAGGGCCGTAGTGTTGCCTGGACACAGGGGTGGATGGGACTAAAGTCCAGCACACACTCTTTGACCGAGCTGGGTGCTGCGGGCTGCCTGTCAGCCAGGAGGACGGGGGCTTTATAGTAGGTGGCCCAAAGGGTTTTAGGCACAGGTCCATGGCCCCGTCTGCTTCTCTTCTAGGGACAGGAGCGTTCAGGTGAGTAAATCCCAGCCTCTTCTGGTGAGGCTTTTCCTTCCTCGTAGTGCTGGAACTGTCCTGGGTGGGTTGAAGACAGGGGTTACCTCAGTTATTTGGGGCCTAAGGGTTCACTGTGGCCTCCCTCTCCCCTGCCAGGTAGGGTCTAAGGGTGGCCACACACACACACACACACACACACACACACACACACACACATCAGACATACACATGCATATACCCATCACACACACGCACATGTACACACACACACATGCATACACACAAACACACCAGCCCTATAGCCTGGGCTGGTCTCCCTGAGCTTGCTTTTCCAGGCATCCAGGACTGGACTTTCCCCAGCCTATTCCTATGCGGTGTCCTTGGCAGGAGGCCAGGCCTGGGTGTATACCTGTGTGGGGGCGAGGATGGATGATTCCCCAGGTGTGTGTGTCATAGATAGAGGGATGTTTTGTGAGATGTTATTGAGAACGGGAGAGGTGTGTGTGTTGGGTGCAATGTGTGTGATGTTTCATGTGTATGGGGTGTGGTATGTGTACTTTGTGGGTGTGGGGGTGTGTCATTTACGAGCAGACAGGTGGGGGACACACCGTGTGGGCAGTCTGCTCAGCCTCAGACTCTACGCTGAGTGCAGAGCTTGACGCGGGGCTCAATCTCACAACCTGAGATCATGACCTGAGCTGAAAGATAGGTTGTTATTGAGCCGAAACCGAGAGTTGGACGCTCAACTGACCATACCACCCAGGTGCCCCGAATTATACATTTAAATGGGTGGATTTTATGGTATGTGAATTCTAGTTCAATAAAACTATTTTTAAAAAACAAGTTGTAGAAGTACAATTCTCTATGTATAAGAAAAAGGTGTACATGTGTACGCTTGTCTGGGCATTAACTATCTCAAGAGAGAGGTCGCTAACCCACTGTCTGCAATGGATGCTCTGGGAGAAGCTTGCTTTTGTTTCCTAGACACTGGCCTGACACCCCCCCACCCAGTCCCTGCTTAGGATCTTCCTGAGATACCCTTGTCCCCATAGGATCCAGTCCAAGCCCCTTGGGGCTTGGGTCCCTGCCCTCTGCCCACTTCTCCAGCCACTGTTGCCAGAAGGGGAGAATGAGTCCCCATGTTTAGACTGAATCATCCCGCACCCCGAATGGAATCAGCATCCCAAACCACGCAGATCCCTAAATGGAAATAGGAGTTGCTAGGAGAGGGAGCTGGGAAATGGCTGCTGAGGGGCCAGTGGTCAAATACTTACTCTGCATTCTCCCAAGGTTCCCTGACTGTGTGCCCTCGGACAAGCCCCTTCCCTTCAGAGCCTCCATTTCTCCATCTATGAAATGAGGGGATTGAGAACTCTTACCCCGTGGGGCAGTGGTGATGACAGAGTCTGCACTCACTGAACATTTTGTCCCAGAGCCACGGGGCTGCACCTCTACTTCCCTGACCTTCTCCCTCGACCCTGTAGGCTTCCCTCACACACGCCCCTCATCCCCACCACCCGTGGCTTATGCCCAGCATCCTCTTCAGCAGGACAGGCTGCCCCCACCAACCAGCCCGGCCCACAGAAGGCCATCTCCCAGCTGGGGCCACTTGGGGATGGTGAGCCCTGCCGGCTCCTTAGAGAAATCCAGGAAACGGGAAGGACAGGGGAGGGGAGCAGCAGGCCCACGTCGCCCCTGGCCAGCAGGGTTCCCACGAGCACGTTGCCACTGCTCCCAAAAATAACCACAGTGAGTATCTTGTGGGCCTGGCACTGTAGATGTGTGGGATAAACCCTCATAAATCCAGGATAAACCCAGGGCCAGTTAGAAAAACGCTGAAGACCAGAGGAAGGTGGTGATGGCCACAGACTCAGTTTCTCTCCGCTTCCCTCTTCCTCTCTCTCCAGCTTCTTCCTCTACCTCTGATTCTCTCTGTCTCTCTCTCTAAATCTCGGTCACTCTGTGTTCTGTCTCTCCATTTCCCTCTGAGTGTCTCCTTATCTGTCAGTCTGTCCCTCCCATTTCTTCCTTTCTCAGCTCTTTCTCCCAATTATTAACCTGCTAGAGAGGCCCCAGCCTACCAAACGCCCACAGAGCACATATTTCAATGCGGCTTCACAGTCTTCCAGAGAAACAGATGCAACAAACGCGACATTCTTCCTGCTCCCCGCAACAGCAATTAAAGAGAGAGGCTCGGGTGAGGGGGGCGCAGCGGGAGGGGACGGCCGACAGGAGAGGCTTCGGGAGAGGAGAAAAGAAAGCCTCCTGGTGGAGGCTGCTCCTCTCAGTCAAAGCAGGTGATGAGGCAGGGCCCTGTGTGACTGTCTAGTGCTGTGACATCTTCCTCCCCGATGTCAGCTTGGCGAGGGTGGCCCGGCTCACAGTGGCTCTGTGGGCAAAGCCCAGCAGTGGAGAGACAGGAGGACAGTAGGTGCTCCAGACCCTGGCCAGAGTGATGTTGTAGGTGAGCACAGGATTCTGAGTCCTGCATTCAAATCTGGGTTCTGCTTCTTGGACCCATGTGAACTCAGGCAACTTGAATCTACTTGATTATGTATTGGTTCATTCCCGAACTCACTCATTCATTCCGCAAGCGTGTTCTGAGCCCCTAGTGTGGGCAGGTCTGTGAGTATGTGGCAGGACTACAGGTAAATAATTGCAGAACAACATGAGGGCAAGTGAACATCCCCTTCCAGAGGGGATGAGATGGTCCAAGTCTAAAGTATGGGAAAGATTTGGGTGAATGGGGTGGGGTGGGGATGGGTGTCCAAGGGGACTACAACTTACAAATGGGAAAACCTAGGGTCCCTAAGAGCATGATGGCCTGCCAAGTTTGCACAAGGTGGGAGAGGGTCTCCAAGGAGGCAAGAAAGGCTGCCTGGGTCTCAGAATCCTCAGGGTCACCATCATCCAGGGCTCAGCCTCAGACGCCCACAGGGACAGGCAGAGGATGTAGGTAGGCGAGGTAGGCCAGGCAATTGGGAATCAGCATAGCACTCAAGGATTTATGCCCATCAGAAGAGGGTATTGATGGTTGCCATGTGGGACGGGGGGCCCAGAGTTGCCCAAATGTGAAATTTTTCATGAGAAGATATGAAATACGTGATCGGTATTCCATGAATCCTAAAAGAAGAGGATGACTCAGATGTTGGGTGGGGGGGTATCCAGGACAATCTCTGCTACCCCACAAAATGGAGCTTGATCCCTCATGTTGGCCAGCCAGTGAGGCAGCTCCCAGACCACAAAGTCTCCCCCTGATTGTCCACTCCTCTTCCAGACATCCTTGCTGTTCTCTGTGGTCAAGAAGCACAGGAAATTGGCACATTGGTCACTGACCTTTCCTAGAAGAAGCTGTTTTTAGTTTTATGGACACTTGAGAGAGTAAAGATCTCTCGGGTTAGCTATTTCCTCTCTTGTGGCTGAGGCAGGGAGCAACTTTGAGTTCCTTGCCTTCTAACATTTCATCAACCCATCCACTCAGCTTAGAATGCGCTACTTAACCATGGGGGGAAGGGAGAGTCAAAAAGTGCCTCGGAGACAGTCCCTGCTCTTAAGGGACCCACCATCTCACTAAGGAGACAAAATAGCCATATGCAAGCAGAAACTTCTCATACAAGATACCAGATCTCTTACTAGAACGATAAAAGACAATTTCAAGGACACGTAAGTTAGATCAAGCTACACACATAAATATTAGAGCAAGAAACAAATGATAATAAATGGATCTGTGAATACCTCCTATTCCCAAAAAGCACACTTGAAATTTGCTGTGGTTGATTCACAAGATTGATGCTGAACTTCCTAGCAGCCAGCATGAAAAGGGCAATTTGGTCAGTGACATAAACCACAATGATCATACCATTTGAACAAACCAGTTGCCCAGGAGAATTATAATAGTAATTTGCATCTGTTGGGTGTTTACTACTCCTCATACACCTATACAAGAGAAGCACTATTATTATCTTCACTAACAGGGAAGGAAAAGTTCACAACTTGCCCATGGTCATAGAGCTAGTGGATCAAGAATTGGAATACAAAACATCTAAATTCAGAGCCTTGGTTCTAATTAATCTTCTAACAGTTCCAAGACAAGATCTTTCCCAAGGGTTCTCACAAGTGTGGACACTACGTCATAGCCAACACACTTGCAGTAGACACGGGAGGGGCTTCACATTCTATCCCACCATTCCATACATTTATGCTTTTCTGTCAATACACATCTCAGGTCTACAACCCAAGTCCCAACGGTGAGTCTCCGTTCCCAACCGGCTGCCATCCCGCTGCCTCCAGGATAGATTGGAGAATATCTGGAAAGGAAGAGGGACAATCTGTCTTTTAAGGAATCCTAGCTCAGTATTGGTTCTTTCACTGAGCTTTGGCTAAATATTGCCTCACTCATCCCACAAATTTATCTTGAGGATGTATGCTGCCGGGCATGGTTCTAAGCTCTAACCCCACCACCATGAACATAGCGGGCAGGGTCCCCACCCTTATGAAACTTACAATCTTGCAGAAAAGACGAACACTAAATGAATAAAAACACAAAGAAAACACATCTTTACAGGTTATGATAAGCCTATGAAGGAGGCATAATGAAGAGGACATAATTTCAGTTGAGATGGGGCAATGCAAGTCCCCTTGGAGGAAATACCATTTAATCTGGAAATATAATGATGAAAAGGAAAAGGCTAGACAAAAAGGAGAGACAAAAGCCCTCCATGTTGAGGGAACAGCATGGAAGAAGGCCCTGAATGGGGAAATAGCTTAGAGTATGCAAGGAATTGCAACTGACTACACTGCTGGAACACAGTAGGTAAGGGGAGAATGGTAACATAAGATTAGAGAGATGGGCAGGGGTCAGAGCATGAAGGTCAAGGTAAAGACTTCTTTATTTATTTTTTTTATTTGCTTGGAATTAGAGTCCCTGAAAGTGCATGATTTCTGTAATTATTCATCATAGCTGAGAACAGACCTAAGCAATTTGTTGAATGAATGGGATGGATGGATAGATGGATGGATAGATGGATGGATGGATGGATGGGTGGATGGATGGATGGATGGATGGATGGATAGATGGATGGATGGATGGATGGATGGATGGATGGATGGATGGATGGATAGATGGATGGAT
>NW_027397065.1:31473590-31596203 GCF_003265705.2 Callorhinus ursinus | reverse complement strand
AGATATAGGAGGCAAGAGTCCCGTTAGGGCACTTCAGTCCCCATCCAAGCAAAGTCAGAAAGGACCTACCTGTTGGAGGAAGCTCCTAGAAGAAGCCTTTCACTCCACTCTAAGAAAAGTCTTGTTTGGTCAAATAAAGCTACTGAATTCAAAAGAACCCAAAGGGGGTCCAGCCCACTTCAGGGAAGACTGGGCTTTGAGCTGAACAAGTGAGGGGTATGGTGACCTTCTTGGTCCAGAGCAGAACAGCTAGAGGAAACAGGAAGGATCATAATGTTGCCACTTCACATTCATACAGAAAAAACCCTGCGGTTTGCAAAGCACTTTGACAATGTGATGAGGGTGGTGATGATGACGACTGCCATTGTTGCATGCCTACTGTATGCCAGTCCCTGTACTAAACCCTCAAGATGCATTTGCTCATTTAATTCTCACTGCAATCTTGCATGGGCCATACTATGATGACCCCACCCCCACCCCCCACTCTGCAGGGCACTGAGGCTCAGAAAGATGAAGTAACTGTCCTAGACCACATAGCCACCTACGGGACACCTCCTTTATCCTTTTATCTGTAGAGCGCTTCGGGGATTCCCTACTGCCTGACTTGACTCTTTCTAAGCACAGGTCTTAGTTGGCGTCAGTTCCCAGGCTAAGTGAAAGCTCTGGCATTTCCAGATGTGTTTGCCTGAAACAAACGTAGGAGGGTGGTGGTGGCATAGGGGGTGGGTAATTGGGACAAGATGGGGTTGAGCAATACAGCAAGGTGACTTCTGGGAAAGCTTTGATGCTGTTTGGTGAGCGAGTGGATCTCCTATTTGATCTTATTGATGAGCAAGGCAGTGTACCAAAGCCATGATTCCCAAATTGCTTCCTGGACACCTCTAATCCACAGAAGCTTCAGGAAATGTTCTTACAGTTGCCCAAATAAAATTTCACTGCACTATAAAAAAGTTTTTAAGCTAGTCACCAAAAGCTATGCAAATGAAAATAGCAATGAGCTACTAGTATTCTATCTAGCAGATGGGAGAGATTAAAAGGGCTGATAAAAGCCATTGTTGGAGGGGTGGGGTGAGATAAACAGGCATCACCGAGGCTTAGGGAGTATTAATTGATACTATCTTTCTGGAGGGCAATTTGGTGCTCTCATTAAAAGTCTTGGGATTATGCATATGCTTTGGCAGCCATTTCACTTTGGAAAGAATTAGGGACATGCACCATGGTACCATAGGTCATCAGTGGGGTTTTGGTGCTCTGGAGCTGGCTCGCATGGGCTTGCAGGGATTGTGCTCACTCAGGGACGTTATGTTTCAGTAGCTTAGAATCAACCTTGGTGGGAATATTTACACCCCTCAGAGAACCGAACATTTATCCGTTTAACAACACTGCATGGTTGGGGTGCCTGGGTGGCTCAGTGGGTTAAGCATCTGCCTTCGGCTCGGATCGGTGGGATCGAGCCCCACATCGGGCTCCCTGCTCAGCAGGGAGCCTGCTTCTCCCTCTCTCTCAGATGCACCCCCTGATTGAGCGTTCTCTATCAAATAAAGAAATAAAATCTTAAAAAAAAACCCCAACAACAACACTGCATGGTCAAGATAATTTATCATTGGTAACAGCTGAAAGGCCCAACAATTGGAAATGGGTTGGATAAATGAAGGTGGTCCATGCAACAGAACATTGTGCAGCGAAGAGAGTGCATGGACTGATGTGGGAACACATCCCTGGGGGTGCAGAGTGAAGAAGGCTTCTACAGAATAGTAGCTACCTGCTGACCTCAGACATGCACACAAGGGCTCACACAAGCACATGCACACACACTTGTAGAGGCACAGACTGTCTGAACGTCTCTATAAGAGGATGTAGCATCAGTCACCTCTAGGGAGAGCAAATGGTGCGGGGTGGGGTGGGGGGAGACCGGGGCAGGGATGGAAGATAAACTTTACTGTAGAGATTGGATTATGGGCATGCTCTCCTTAAACCTTAAAAAAAAAATGCCTTCATTAAAATGTAACTCTGCCCCTTTCTAACTCCAGCACGGGGGAAAAAAAGACGGGGCTTATATATACTGAAATGTTAGGAGGGACCACCTGAGACTAAGGAGGACTTTTTAAAGTTTTATTTATTTATTTATCTATCTTTTGGGTTTTTTTTCTTCACGCTTTTCTGAGTGTTCTGCATATAAGTATAATATTATATTTCGGAAGAATAGCAACCTGATTCATGTGCTAAGTCCTTTTCTGAGAGGGACAGGAGGTGTTGCAAGAATTAGGATCCTAGTTCCCATCGGTCAGTAGCACCCGTTGGAACAAAACAACATTTTATGGTGGTGATGTAAAAAATGACTTTCCGGCTCCCAGAGTCCCAACGGGGAGCTGGTAGACCTGCTGAGTTCAAACACAGGCGGGTGCCTCTTGGCTCCGTGGGGTTTTCGGGACAGATTTGAAGTCAGGGGACTTACTGACCAGCCTCCGGCCGATGGGGGTCGGGGAGAAGGTGGAAGGGGAGATACTGGGTGGGAGAAGCCGTCTTAGGGAAGCCTAGGCCTCTCTTGGGGAAGAATTGAGATTGGCAAGCCTGGAGGGGGGTGAACAGGCAGGACCCAGCTTTGCGATCAAATGCATTCATTCATTCCTTCAACAGATAGATCCTGGGCACCTCTTTCGGGGCAGACCTGGGTTAGACATCTGACATAAACTGTTATATCTAATCCTTGCAATCGTCCCGGGAATTATTCCCACTTAACATTTGAGGAAACTGATGTCCGGGGAGATGGTGTCATTTGACCAAGTGTGTCTGTAAATGCAGATTCCCTAATGCCCAGAGGACGTGACTTCCTTCTAGGCTTGCGGGACTCCCGCGGGGCGTCACGGACAAGTGATAACCCCCGGTCTCGGGAAACTCCCCCTTCTTCCTCTTCTCTGTTCTCCCTTCAGTAGCAAACATGGTAGCATCCCAGGGGAAGGGTGAGGCTTTGGCCTCACCAAGACCACAGCACCGGTAGCTGAAAGGGTCTTTTAGAAAGGTTCACTGCTGGTTCCATGGGTCAGATGAATGAGGAGTCCCAGGGCCCTTCTCCCTCGTCCCACCCCCCAGCCACGCAGGGCCCAGAGGTGAGGACGGGGACAACGGCCACACAGCCCCTGCATTGCCCTCGCCTCTGCCTATTTATTACCTGCATAGGGCAGCCCCACTCCAATTGCTGAGGCCTGGCAGGCCCGCTCCTGACCCTCCACACCGCCAGGATCTAGGGGATGGAGTAAGCGGGCAGGACAGCTGACTGGGCCTCCAGAACCTTTAAAGGCCTTGTCCTGCCCCAGGTTGGTCTTCAGTCCCAGCCCTCCCCCACACTGGTGAAGGTGAGTCTCAGGACGGGAAGCATAAGCCTGCCGCTTGTCCCCCAGTTCTCAATCACCGCTGGTTCTCGCCAGTTCCCTGCCCAGAGGCAGTCGTCTGAAGAGAGAGAAGGGACTCAGTAACAGCCAAGCCTGATGCTAATCCTGGCTCCACATCTACTAACTGTGCAACCCTGGGCAAGTCACTTTTTAGCTCTCTGTGTCTCGCCTTTCCAAAGATCTTGGGCCCTGAGAAAGGACTAGAGCATGAGGATTAATGATAGCTATTAATCACAGCTAATGCAAGGACTCGTGCTTCCTGCCACAATGACGTAATGGGATCTGGATTTACCCTCCTGCCCCAGACAACCAAAAACCGGACACAACATACAAAACAACACCGTTTTAAGACACTGGACATGAAGCAATGGAAGGACAGGGATCTCCAAGTGTGAGGAAAGGAATTCGGCCAAAATTACGGCCTTGAGGGAGTTCCCCGGCCACAGTACAGGGTGTAGGGAGTGAGGGGACCTGGGCAAAGCCCAATGGCCTCTCTGAGTTCAAGAGCCGGATGGAGAGTCCAGGGAGGCCAACGTGGCTAGAGTTCCCACCCGGAGTATTGGCCTGGAGAGGGCTGCACAGAGGGAACCTGAGAGAGACCCCAGGAAGTCAGAGGGCCCTCTCGAGCACTCAGCCACGTATACACCAGTACCCACATGTGAGCAAACGATCTGAGCCGAGGAAGATGCGCCGGGAAGAATTAGATGCAGCAGCTCCCAATGCTCACGCAGAGCCAGGAAAAGTGCCTCTTCCTACCAGCCAGACTAGAAAGCTCAGGATGCACCGAGCATCAGGTAGGCCACACAGAAGGGTCCTGCCACCCCCCGTAGTGGAGAATAATTAGCCCTGATGAAATGAGTTCCTAAGCATCGCTCCAGTCCTTAGAAGCAAGACTTGAGAGGATTGAACTATTTTTAAGTAACTTAATTTCACCCGAGAACTTAGGAAGACAAAAATACCCAGTCCCTAACAAGGAAAAAGTCACAATCTCTGGCATCCAATCAAAACTTTCCAGGCATACCAAGAGACAGGAAGATAGGACCCATAATAAGGAGAAAAAGCAGTGGATGAAAGCTGACCCAGAAGTGACCCAAACGTTAGCATTAGCAGACAAGGACGTAAAATCCGTGTTTTTCGCTGCTGTCCACGTGTTTAAAAAGTTCAATAGAGACTCGGACGGTGTAAAACAAGCTTCTAGAGAGGACAACTGCAATGTAGGAGAAGCCACACTGGGTGGGGTTCATGGCAGAAATTAGTAAATAGGAAGCTAGAACAATAGAAACGATCCAAAATGAAACACAAAGAGGAGAGAATTACAAAGAAACATCGAGCGTCAGTGAGCTGTGGAACGCCTTCAAGCAGCTTAATATATGTGAAATTCTGTAGGACAGAAAAATATTTGAAGAATGGCTCCAAATTCCCTAACCCACAGATCTAATAATAGCTAATGTTCACAGGTTGTTTGCTGTACCACGTGCTGACACATGTTAACTCATCCACTTCTTACAACGCCTAAAAAAGCTCTAGAATTCTCGATTTGTCCCCACTTTAAAATGCAAACACAGAGCCACAGAAAGTTCACCAGTTGCTGGTGGTCCCGCGGCTGATGAGTGGCTGAGCTGGTCCTGGAGTTCAGGGACTTCATGGACTGTTCAAATCTTGGCTCTGCCACTTGTGGACATTTTCAACACCGGTAAACAGCATCCAACCGTTATTTGTAATGGATGTGTAGTATTCTATTGCCAGAGTTTATTTAGCCAATTCTCCCCCCAAAACAAAACCAAATTCCCACTGGTTGAAGTACGGCTTCTAGTGTGTCGCCATGATGGCAAATGCTGCCCGGGACTTGCACAGAGCTGAGTTGTTGAGACTCTTGATGATAATCCTCAGTATCTAAAGTTGAGCAACTGGGTCAAAAGTAGGCACACTTTGCGGCCTTTTGCTGCATCTTGTCAAGTTGTCTGAAGGAAGTTTGCACAGCTCCTCCAGAGACGCCCCCCGCCCACTGACTTCCTGTGCTGCCTGGGGCAAGTAACTTAACCTCTCTGAGTCTCAGTGTCCTCATCTGTGAAAGAGGTAGAATATTCCCTACCTCTCAGGCCTGCTGTGAGGATTAAATGAGACACTGAGTAGCCAAGTGTTTATCATGTCACATGGCGTGGCATGGAGTAGGCGCTCCCTTTCTGTGACATGCATGGTGTAGCGGGAGGGGGTCAGTGCTTCCTGTGGAACTGAATCATGCTGGGGACGTAGGAGGAGCCCAGAGGGAGGCAGAGCTTTGAGGCCAGCCCCCGTGAGTCTCCCTCAGAGAACCAAGGGCTGCTTTGAGTATCTCCAGCTGGAACCTTCCTCCCCCCTGATCCGCCCGCTGACTCACGGTCTCACCCAAGCTGTGGAAAAACAATCCCTCATTGTTTCCTCTGTGTGTGGGTCCCTTCCCTGCTTTTCTATCAGCTTCTTTCAGGTAGAGGAGGTTTACATTTCATACATGTAACACCCCCCCCCCAAAAAACCCCCCCCCCCACTCTCATCCCCCACAGAGTCCTATTATGACCAAAGAGCCAGTTTTCCAGAGACTGAGCATAGTTAATGCAAAGGGGTGATGCTGACAGTGGAACTGTCGGCGCGGTGGGCCCGCTAGCTGCGGCCCGGTACCCTCAGCTCCAGGAGCTGGCCCTGGCCCACGGGCCACTCCCATCATGCCTTCTTCACAGTTAATGCCACTGGGCCCTGAACAAGGATGTTCTAACTAGGATTTTCATTTCCCATGAAATCAAATTCACAAAGAAATGTCTGCCTTCCCCTTCCTTTTCTTCTTTCACATACACAGCTTTTCAAAATATGGTGTTAATGTGCTTTCTGAAGTCTGTTAGCCAATGTGAAGAGAGACCCAAACCCTGTGAGAAACATGTTCTCCCGATGGACTACATTGCATGTTTATTTGCAGTGTGAAGGGAATGAACATTTATTAAGCACATACTGTGTGCCCAGTGCAGGGCCTGATGTTCTGCCTCTAATTGCTTGCCGTGATCTCCAACAGTGCAGAGGGCAGCGGTGATTATTTCCCAGATGAGGGCTCTGAGGCCCAGAGAGGCCAAGGGACTTGCCCAGGTCACAGAGCCAAGTTGTGTGTGGGCCAAGCAAGTGGGTCCAGACCCCTCTGACTCAGACACAGGGAAGAGTCCCCTCCTCAGGGGTTATAGGAAGCCCACCTCACCACACCCCTCCAGATCCCCCTGCTCGACTCAGCTCTGTACACATAGTAGGCCCTTCTTTCCTAATGACTTCTGTGTTTTGCCCAACCTTCCCCTGCCCAGTCGGCCAGCACTGGTCGAGCACCTACTATGTGCTGGCCTGTGCCAGGAGGCAGGAATGCAGCAGCAAGCAGACGGCCACAGCTACTGCCTCTGTGAGCCCCAGACTAGGAAAAAAGGCACTAACTAAATCATCTCATGAGCAAATGCTTAGTTGTGCCCATGAGAGGTGCCACAAAGGACAAGTGAGGCGGTCCGTGAACGCAGAGCAAAGTGAGAGGAGAAGGGGTAAAGACTAGGCCTCCCTGACGTCTGAGGGAGGCACTTAGGGGAAGGTCAGTGGCGGAAATCATTCCAGGCAAAGAAAGCAGCATGGACAAAGAGCAGGTGCCTGGAGGGAGCAGGTCCCATGCGTGGAACCAAGAGGAGTGAGATGAAGACAGAAAAGAGCAGAGGTCAGGCCATGCAAAGCTCAATGGACCACAGAGAGGAACCAGGGGTTGAGCCCAAGAGAATAGGAAACCACTTCAGTGTTTTAAACAGGACATGATCAGATTTGTGTAGAAGAGACTCTAGGTGCTATGGGAAGAAAAGGTTATTGCATATGAAAGCTTTAGTGTGTACGGGGCTATCTCTAAGTTTGAAGGTACAGCCTTGATCAGGCTGGCTGAGAAAGCAGAAGACACTGGGGCAACAACCACATAGTACAGTCTTGAGGAAAAGCAACCTCCCTCTCAAATGTCCATCTGCTCTGTCTGTACCTCCTACTCATTGACAGACTTGGTAGAAACATCTGCCCCTTTCATTCTTTCTACCAGCGTGCCCTCTGACATAGGCCCCACCCCTAATCCACACAGGACACTTCAAGTCCAGGCATGGCCACATAGATCTTTCCTTCCTGGAATCTTCCAATATGACTGTGAGGCAGATTTCATGTTGATGCCCATTTTACAGAGGTAGGAATTGAGGTTTGAAGCAGAGAATCAAATTGCCCAAGGTCATTGGCTTCTAAGAAGGGGAGCAAGAGTAGAGGGAGTTCCAGTGGGCAGATTCTTTCAGACTTGCAATCAGTTGTAAAATAACCTTGTGTTTCCTGGAAGGACAAGAAGGAACTGCACATCCATCCATCCATCCATAAGTGGCTGGGCTGTGAGCTCCGTGAGGGTGGGCACCGCCCTCATTCACCAGGAGGCACTCCACAAATGCTGGCTAGATGGATGAAATATTGCAACAGCCTCCTCACAGGGATACATGTCTTCACCCTCTCAGTCCTCAAACCCATTTGCCATTTGTTCAAAAGGCTTCCATGGCTCCCCATTATCCTCAGACTACGGGCTTAACCTCCAGACCTAGGGCTCTCATCAGGCAGGCTCCCACTCCCCACTCCAGCCTCGAGTGTTGGGGAAGTGATATTTGAGAAGCTGTCAGAAGATCGAGCAAGGCTGTAACTAGAAGAGCTCAGGAGTAAGGCCCAGGCCTCTTTGGTTTTTCTATAAACTATTGGTAGACCACCTCCTCAGTGGCAGGAATGGGCATGTAAGCCCCTGGGCCTACCACCAGCGGCTCACTGCAGCCCCTGGAGTTCTGCCACCAGAGCCACTGCCTTGCACGAAAGTGTTACCTCCTGAAAGCCTTCATGAACGTGCGGCGGACACCTACACCCACACCTACACTATCCAGCTCGGCACTGGCACCCGGAGACAGCTGGGGCATCAGGGAGCCGGCTCTCAGCCAGCAACAGGCACAACTCTAAGGGATGAAGGAATAGGAGTTAAGTTTGGACTCAAATGGAAATAAAGAGTTAGGCCAGCCTGGATGGGACTGTACAACACAGTAATCAACTTTGGGGGCGATAATAAATAATAATAAAACTGTATAATAAAATAAAACGAATAAATCATAATAAAACGTTGGGTGTTTATGATTGTATTGCTTTCCCACCTTCTAAGCAGGAGGGGACGGATTACGCATTTCGCAGGGCCGAGACTCCCTCGGGACCATTCTGCCGGTCGAGCTGACCTCAGACTAAAGCTTGGAGCAGTGGTTTTCGAAGTCTCTTGCAGCGGAATCACGGGCTGGGGTTGTGGAAACGCAGATTCCGGGGTCTCGCCCAGACCTATCAAATCAGGCATTCACAGGACTCTGCATTTCAAACACACTGCCCTTTGTGCCTCTGGTGCCTGTTGAGGTCTGAGAGTCCCTGATGTTGCTGCTGACAGACAGGAGGGAACAGGTCTCAGACACGGCCCACAAAGAACCGGTGAACCCCTTTTCAGGCCAAGCTGCCAGCCAGGCTGGCCCACAGAGTGCAGAGGCCAGGGAGCACCAAAGAGGGAGTCAAGTCTAGGCTGGGCAGGGTCAAGGTGGATGGTAGCTCAGCAGGTTAAAATGAGGCAGGTGACTGGGAAGGTCACTCCAGGCAGAAGAAAGAGCATGCAGAACAGCTGGGAGGCGCGAAGCCCCGTGGAGAGGGTGGAGGGCCAAGGCGGTTTGACAAGGCAACTTGGAGGGCCACCATCACGGATCACCGTTGCTCCTCTCGGAGCTCGAGTGTCTTTGTAAGATGAAGATAACTCCAGGTTTCATCAATTCTACAAGGCATATTCGCTCACGTTTTGGTGGGTCTGAAACCAGAATGCATTTTATGCTGGTTGGCATCCTAGGTTTGACAGATGCAACAACAGCCCCTGCCTCCCACAGTCGCCGGGGGGATTGGATGCAGGAGTGTAAGGAAAGCACCGAGTGTGTGCTTGACACACACCAAGAGCCCGGTAAGTGTGAGTTCCCTTCTCTCTGAACACCCGGGTGATTTGGGGAGTTGGCATGGAAGTTTCTAAAAAGGTACCTCGCCTCTCACCTTCATCCCAAGGCCCTTTATGGCGACAGTAATGTCCTTTAATGACCTGACTCGATGACAAGCCCAGGGGAGCTGCTTGTCAGAGGCGCTAGCCTGAGGGACACAACCATCTTGTGGGTGCAGGCCCTGTCCTATCACCCGTGGGCTGTGATCAAAGGCCTGTCCTCTCTGCATGGCAGCCTGGCACTGGTTAAGTTAGGCAGGTGTTGCCAGCCTTTCACCACATGCCCCTGAGGAGTGAAGGCAAGTTCGGGCTCAGTGCTGGGTTCCCAACCCCAGACCCACTAGGAAGATTCCCCACATATAGGTTGTGTGACCTTGGGCAAGTCACCTAACCGCTGTGGGTCTCAGTTTTCTCACCTGGAAAATTGGAGAAAGAGCAGTAGCGTTGCTGGGGGTTGGGGTGAGAAGTCATTCATTCATTCATTTACCAGATGTTTCTTGAGCACCTACTATATGCACATAGACTCTGAAGATACAGCAGTGAACAAGGCAGATGAGATTCTTGCTCTCATGTTGCAGGCCTTCTAGTGGGAAGGAAGATAATTAATGAGTAATCCTGTCATGATACTTTCAGAAAGCCTTTGAAGAGGGGCGCCTGGGTGGCTCAGTCGTTAAGTGTCTGCCTTCAGCTCAGGCCGTGATCCCAGGGTCCTGGGATCGAGCCCCATATCGGGCTCCCTGCTCCGCGGGAAGCCTGCTTCTCCCTCTCCCACTCCCCCTGCTTGTGTTCCCTCTCTCGCTGTGTGTCTCTCTCTCTCTGTCAAATAAATTTAAAAAAAGAAATAAAGTCTTTGAAGAAAATAAAACAGAATGCTAAGATAACCCATCCCCGAGGGAGGAGGAGCAGGAAAGTTAAGTCCAACAGTCAGGGTGGGCAGAATCGAGGGGGTCTCTCTGAGGAGATCACACTTGAGCTGAGACCTGAGTGATGGGATGGAGCCACTTGGGAGACCTAAAGGAAAAAACATTCCAGGCGGGGTGAACAGAAGGTGCAAAGGCCCTGAGGCTAGATGAAGCTCAGTGTACCTAAAAAATAGAAGTCTAGCGTGGCGGGAACCAGAGTAAGCACAGGTGACTGGTGGGAAGGTAGGTGGGAAAGGTCCATAAGAGCCACATCAAGGTAGGCCTTGTGGGCATCGGGAAGTGAGCTTAGACTTCCCAATGTCCAAGGGGCCACCGGGAAGGGACACCACTAGAGGGGTTCAGCCAGGGTCATGTCACGGAGGAGGACTCTGGCTGCTGTGAGCAGAATGGATATAGGAAGCCCAGCTCAGTAGCTGGTAGACCTCACTATGATTATTGGCCTTTCCCTGCAGGATCAGGAGAACCCAGATTCCTCACACAGACCACCAGGATCGAGCACCGGGAGCCCCCACACCTGCGGAGCCTGCCAGTCTTCTCTTGTTATCCTGACACCCCAAACAGTGACTCCTGTACTAAGGCAGTCAACAGCTGATGCACTTGGGTTAAAATTATGCAGACCACATGCGATATTAAAAATCCAAGGAGCATATACTTCGAGCTCAGGGGATGCCAAACTGTAGCTATTTTATTTAAGGAATTATTTGGCTGGTGTAAAAGGATGTTTATCTGAGATTCTTTTCCCAGTGGGGAGGGGGGAACAGGTACATGAGGCTTGGTTGCTAAAAATAGGGGGATCCTCAGCCTGTTTTCATATGATAGGTCCTGAAATATTGTCCCCACCCCACTGCCTTTCCCACCCCCACCTCAGGCTGAGGATCAGAGCAGACTCTCAGAGACCTGGCCATGGGTGGGCTTTGCCTGGGAAAGGAACTCCTGCCGCACAGGCCCTGCCGCAGGGGACAAGTGCATGCCTAGGGTCTCCGGAGTCCAAATTCTGGACTTGACTCTGGTTCCGGGCCCCTGTGCAACCTTGTGCTGGGAGCCAGGTCCAAGTGGCTGCTTCTGCCTGCCCCTGAAAGACAGGGACAGTGACGGCCACTGAGGGGCCTGGTGAAAGCCTGGTGAAGCAGGCGCATGGGGCCAGGCTCTGTACTGTAAAGCAGGAGCTGCTCATCCGGAGGCTCCCCTCTTGTGTGTGCAGGGGTTCAGGTGGGGGGCTCTCTGAGCCTGACTGCCTTTGGCCAGAGGCCGGAACTGAACCACAGGGAGGGAGAGGCGTCCACAGACCGCAGAGTCCATAATGGGTCCATTTCACAGAGGGCGCATCAGCCTGAGAGGCAGGGGTAAAGGATTCCCACCTGAGTCCGGCCCTTCACGGCATCTCCCTCTGACCTCCTCCCAGGCCCTGGCAGCCCACAATCTCCATGCCACCTGTCTGCTTGGGCATCCCTTTCATTCAGTCAGCCACTCCCTCTTTCATTCATTCATTCACTCATTCATTCATGCATGCGTTCATTCAGTCCTTCACTCATTAGTGCTCAGCAACTGCTCTTGGACCATGTCAGGCCCTGGTTCAAGTCCTTAACTGTGGCGCCTGAGGCCAGAGAGTGGCCTGCACGGGCAGGAGGCCCAGGCCGGGGAGGGCTTCACCACCTGCCCCGCAAGCTGTCTGAGTCCTAGGACGGGCAAGGACTCCAGCTGGGCTGGGTGGGAACCTCACTCTCTGACAGAGTGGCCCAGGGTGGCTGGGATAGGTCAGAGGGGTGTCTGGTCCCGGAGCCCCTCCTCTGGGGTGCCGCTCAGGGGCAGCCAGAGACTGGACAGACAGGAGTCTGGAGGCGGGGGAGGCTCCATGGTCCCTGCCAGGGCAGGCTGAGCAGAAGTCCTGCTGCACTAACTTCCTGCACGGTGTCCCCAGGCTTCCAGGGAGGAGAGGAGCACTCTTACCTTATTACCACGGGGAGTACCAGGCAGCCGTATTCAGCTATGGAAACCTCAGGGTCAAGAACTTTGGGGTTAGAAAGACAGGGGTTGAAATCTCTCAGCTCCGCCGCCACTCACTAACTAGGTAGTCTTGAATGAGTGTCTTGGTTTTATTCCTCTGAGCTGCCCTTTCCTCGGGTAAGACCTTTGTCATCTGCAGGACACTGGGCTGCCTCTCAGCTCAAGCCATGCAGTCCCTTTGCCTGGTGCGCCCTGCCGCCACCAGCCACCTGGCTTCCTTCCTGCCCCCCTCACAGATCCCTCCTCAGAAAGGCCTTCCCTGACCGCCTGGCTGGAGAGGCTACCCTCACCCACACACCCTGCTCATTTGTTTTCCCTCATTCCACGCATCACCCTGACATTATACGAGACAGCTGGTTTCTTGTCTGTCTCGCCCACCAGACTGGACCTTCCTTAGGGCAGGGCCCTCAGCTCCCTCTGAGTGTGTACGTGGGTGTTGGGGGGGCAGTGAGGTGGGAGGACAGTGCGAAGAGTGTCCTACTCTCCTCCCCGAGCTGGGAACCTACCCATCACCTTCACTTTTGGTGGAGGAGGGATCGGGGAAGGGAATTCACTCTGTGGAGGACCCCGCGTCCTGGCATCAATATTCTGAGATTGGTGCCATTCCTAGTCCTATTTAGCAGATGAAGAAATAGGCTCGGAGAAGTAAAGAACTTCTCTGAGGTCACATGGCAGTGATGGATCTAGGATGCACACCCAAGCTGGCTGACTCTGAAGCCCTGGTTATTTTCTCTTGGGGAGTATTTGACAAGAGGTAACAAGATGACCAGAATACATGGCCAGCTGCCTACGGTGGAGACTTACAGAGAGAACAATTTCACTCTGATCTTTCTGCCACTTTGGCACTGTTTGAAACTTTTATCTTTATTATAGCTACTATCTTTTGTATTGACAAGGTCCCAAAGAGAGATGTAAAGGACAGGGTGGCCCCCAGCAGTCTCTGTCCCCAAGCAGAGGGCTAGGTGGCAGGATGGCCTTCCACCTCCCTCCCTGCCCCCCATCTGGCGAGGATGGGGCCAATGTTGCTGGGAGACCCTGGCAATGGTGGGGGATGGGAGCTGGTGGCAGATGGGTGGGCACAAGGCCTTTTCAAGGCAGCTGCCAGAGTAAGGGGCCTGCTTTGTTGGGTCTTTTCAGGAGCTGTGGCCACACACAAGGGGGGCGGGGATGCCCCTTTTCTTTGCTTTCTTCTTTTACACCTGCTCTACCACCTGTTCCTCAGAAGGCTCCCAGCCCTTCGCCTTTTCTTCCTGCCAGCCCCACTGGGCTCTGCCTCCCCAGTCCCTGGGCCTCTTCCTGCTCCGGCTCCCCTTTCCAGGCCTCCCGGGAAACTCTTCAGGGCTCCCTGGCAGGCCAGATACCCACTCTCCTTTCTTCCCCCTAGCCTTCCCAGCATAGATTGGCTTCCAGGACTTGCCTGAGCTCTTCCTCCCCCAGAGGGCCCTTCCCGCCTCTCTCCACCCGACAGTCCCCTCAGAACACCTACGAAAACAGGGGTCTTCAAATTTGGGGCTCATGTGGCTCTTACAAGAATTTTGAAAACTACATACAATGCACAAACATTTTTAATTGGCATCTAAATGTTTTTATTGCAAACGTAAACAGCTGCAAAGGATATAATTTCTAGCACGCTGTACACTGAACAAGGGCTCTAAATAAAATCTCATCAAAACCTTGGAGCTGTAGATTCAGCTTCTTCATCTTCCAGAAAACTCCATCATGCAAACCCAATGGCAAAGCCAACCCTCTCGGCCAAACCGTGAAGCCAGGTCGGCCTGACTTCTAGTCAGAAGACTATCTGAGTTTATTTTTCAATTAGGAAATGTGCTAATGGACACGTGAACCCTCTCTTTTCAATGCTATTTCTATTCTAAGATGGATAAGGCCGGTGACTTCTGGATGGAGAGAGGCTTTGGTGACTTCTGTGTCTGACTACCACTACCTTGCTTCCCTGCCCTAAGGGTGCTCCCTCAGGAGCTAGACTCTTGCAAACTGCCTTCCCTTCGGTGCCCTGCAAGGCTTTTTTTTTTTTTTTTTTTTTTTTTGCCCAACCTTTTTTTTTTGAAATATAACACGGGGAGAGAACACATGGTGTGTGGTTAAAGCTCACATCAAAACTAAAATGTGCAGTTCAATAATTTATCAAAAAGCAAACATCTACGGCAGGAAATAGAACATTTCTAGCCCCTCAGAAGCCCTGGGCCCACCCTACTCGGTACCCCTCCCACCCGTGCAAAGGTGACCACTCTCCTGAATTGTAGGATGGTCATTCCTTGCTTTTCTCCACAGTTTTATCACTGTGTTGGGACATCATATGAATGGAGTCATATAGTAGGTACTCTCGCAGAACATTACATTGGTGAGTCACCCAGGTCGGTGTGTGCAGCTCTGCTTTGTCCATTCTCATTACTGTACGGTGTTCCATTGTATGAGTATATCCCAGTGTACTGATCCATCCTACTGTTGGTGGACATGTGGAGGGTTCTCAGTTTGGTGCTATGTTGAAGAAAACTGCTCTGAGCAATCACAGTCTCTAGGTTTACATAAACATGCATTTCTTTGGATGTTTATCTAGGAGAGGTTTGGCTGGATCATGGGAATAGATACATGTTGAACTATGGAAGATACTGCCAAATCCTTTTTCAAAGTGGTGTAGCACACCATATTCCCATAGCATTGCCTGCTCTACATCCTTGCTATTTCTTGGTATTGTCAAAATTTTTAATGGTAGCTAATCTGGCTGGGGTGCCATGTTGTCTCATTGTGATTTTAATTTTTCATTTCTTTGTTGGTTGATGAGATTCAGTGCCATTTTATAAATGCATTGGTCAATGGAACATTCTTTTTTTTTAAGATTTTATTTATTTATTTGACAGAGAGAGAAAGAGAGCATGAGCAGGGGATGCCACAGAGGGAAAGGGAGAAGCAGGCCCCCCCGCTGAGCAGGGAGCCTGATACAGGACTTCAGCATAGCACCAAACTGAGACCTGAGCCGAAGGCAGACGCTTAATCGACTGAGCCACCCAGACGCTCCAGTCATTGGAACATTCTTGTTGGGAAGTGCCTGTTCTTCCTCATTTTTATATTGAGTTGTTAGTCTTTTTTCATATCAATTTGTAGTTGTGTTTATTCTGGAAACAAGGAAGTCCTTTGTTGGTATATGTGGGCAATATAACTTTTCCCACTTTGTATCTTCCTTTTTTATTGTCCTCTTACTGTCTTTCGAAAAACTTATAATGTAGTTATTTTATCAATCCTTTTTTATGGTCAGCACTTTGTGTGTCTTGTTTAAGAATCTTTCTACCACTCTGAGGTCATGAAGATATTCTCTTATGTTACTTTCCAGAAGTTTAATATTTTGCCTTTTAACATTTAGATCCACAGTCCCCCTAAAATTGATGCTGTGAATGGTGGGAGGTAGGAATCAAGTTTTATTTCTGCTCTATATAAATTTCCAATTGACCCAGCAAGAGTCATTGAAAAGATCATCCTTCCCCCACTGCTTAGCAATGTCACATTTGTCATAAAATGTGTGTCCATATATATCTGGCATCTCTCTTCTAGTCCCTTGGTCTATTCATCTATCCTTGAAAAAAATACCACACTGACTTTGCCTACCTAGCTTTTTTAAAAAAATTTTTTATTGTTATGTTAATCACCATACATTACATCATTGGTTTTTGATGTAGTGTTCCATGATTCATTGTTTGTGCATAACACCCAGTGCTCCACGCAGAACGTGCCCTCTTTAATACCCATCACCAGGCTAACCCATCCCCCCAACCCCCTCCCCTCTAGAACCCTCAGTTTGTTTTTCAGAGTCCATCGTCTCTCATGGTTCGTCTCCCCCTCCGACTTACTCCCCTTCATTCTTCCCCTCCTGCTATGCCTACCTAGCTTTATAATAGGCATTGTTATCCAGGAAAGCAAATCCTCCCACTTTGCTCTCCTTTTTCAAAAAATAGCTATCCTTCACCCTTTGTGTTTGCACATAGATTTTACAATCTGTTTTTCAAGTTATAATCAATCACTCAATCATACACAAACACACACACACACACACACACACACACACCTGTGAAGATTGTGATTTGGATTGTATGCACTGAATCTATAAATCAGTTTGCAGAGAATGGAATTCTGTAACATATTGAGTCCTGTCCATAAATATATGTCCCTCCATTTAGTTTGGCCTTCTTGGATTCCTCTCAATAATGTTTTATAGTTTTCTGAGTATTTTTAGGTGAACCAATTTTTTAAAAACTAGGAAGGGAGTGGAAGTGCAGACAACATTTGGATATGGCAAAATCATGAAGACAGCAATGTTCCCAGAATGTTTTCTTTGTACCCCCAGCCAGCCTGGTATCCAAAGTACTTCAAGATGTGCCGGTCTCTGGGCCCTGCCCCCATACCCAAGGCCTGTGCACACTCCGAAGCGGGCCCAGCACCAAGGCCTAGTGAATATGGATGGACTGAAATCTACCTGTCACACTCCCATCCCACAGTGTTCAACTCATTGCTAGAAAATTGATAATCCAATCCATGCCAACATGCCAAGAACAGATCAGGCAGGGTTTCAGCTCCCAGATAAAACTCTGTTCTTAAAAAGTAATTTATTGAATGCTCTCCCCTTAAAGAAGTTTTATACATGTTCGTTAGAGAACATTTAGAAATCGCCAGCAGGTCGACAAAAGGAAAAAACACCACCTGTATTCCTATTACTCAAAGATAATCGCTGGTCATATTTTGATGCATTTCCTTTCATCTTGTTTCTATACACATTTTGTATTTGCTTATTTTGTTTTTACAAGATTGACATCATTCTGAGTTTATCATTCTGTGATCAGCCTTTCTTACTCAACATTAAAACACCAGCCTGCTCTCCTGTGACTCTATAAGCTCTTTGGAAACATCACAGCCAGGAGCTCAGTAAGGTTCTGTTAGTGACACCTAGTTATGAAACACTCCGCTATGGTAGGAGAGATTTGTGACTTTATGCTGGTATACATAGTGTGTAGTGACTATCTCTGGGCATTTATTAGCTAGTGTAAATGCCTCAGGCCTGTTAGCTCATTTATCCACACAACCCTCTTAGGGAGTTTGTATTATTTACCTCATTTTACAGATATAGAACCTGAGGCATAGAGAGGTCACGTGACCAGCCCAAGGTCCCAGCCAGCGAGTGCCCAAGCTGGGGGATACTGTTGGCTCTTGGAGACACTCACGCCTCCTCTCACTGGCTCCTTCCTTTTAATTGAAGGAGCCTCTTCTTTCTGCAAGTGAGGGGTCAGTGTGATGGAGGGACCCAGCCGCAAGGTCCCCAGGATGGGCCCAAGTCCCTCATATCCAGCTATGTGACCTCCACAAATCTTTCACTCCTCTGAGCTTCCATTTCTTCGTCGTGAAATGGGCAAAAAGGCCATGACAGGGAAATGGCTCTGTAACCTGGAAAGTGCCCTCAGTGTTGGGTATCTACAGAAGGTTCATCTGCATGAACCCTGGGGGCTGGAGGAGAAAGGAGGCTCCCTCCCAGTCACCACCTCCACGGGCCCAGGACCCAGCTCTTGCCACCTCACCTTGACTGACCAATTCTCTGGAACCAGCTGGGGTGCAATGGGCAATCCTTGCTGGTGGCTCAGCGGGAGTGGCTGCTCATCCCGGGGTCCCCAGTGTCTGACACTAGGCCTGGCACAGAACAGGTACCCCCACAATGCTCGTGGGATGGAATTTTCAAGAGCTCTCCCGAGATGTCCTCCAGGGGTGGCAGAGCAAGCAGGGACTAGGAATTGTCTGGGAGAGGTGGGAGAGAAGAGGACATTGCTCTTTCTACACCTCTGTGGATACTGACGGCCTTCACTCATACGGGGTCCTTGTTTCCCCAGAGTTTGCCCTGTCATTGAGTCCGCATTTCTCTGAGACATAAAGGCAAGTAAGACATAAGTCACAGGGCAAGTAAGAAGGAAAATCAGGATTTGAACCCAGGTCTATGTGACCAAACCCAGGCTGCCAGCCGGGCCCCGTGTATCCGACTGTGGGGTTGAGATACCCATTGCTTGGATATCACAGTCCCATTCGAATCTCATCTGATCCCCACAACAAGCCTGCAACTCTGATTTATTTTTCTTGGCCATTTTACAGATGAGGAGCCTGAGGCCTGCCTGAGGCCCCTGCAGCCCCGAGCTGATCCTGGGCTTTTCAAGTCCCAGTCAGTGCCTGAGCTCCTCTGGCCACAGAACACAGGCATCTCCCCTCGAGCTGCACAGGCAGTGATGAAGGACAGAAACCTCGGAGCATAAGCCAGGCCACAGTGAGAAGGTTCCAGCATGGGCAGGGGTGGTTTGTGGATCCCTAAATAGAAGCATAGTCCCTCAGCACAGAAAGCAGACAGAGGCCCCAGCCCTTCTCCTGGGACAGTAGTGGTGGTTCCTGAAGCTAAAGAGCCACTCTGTGCCAGGCTCCCTGCCAGGCGCTGAGGCAACAGAAGGGCCACTTGGCCTCATTTACTTTTCCTATTAACCAGGGACACAGACCCTGCCACCCTTCTCGTTTTTCAGGGGGGGAGAAACAGAAGCTCAGTGAAGGAAATCTCTTGCCAGAGGCCACATGGCCGAGGAAGGGCAGAGAGGAGGTTTTGAACCCAAGCCAGCTAGCCCCAGGGCCCAAAACCATAGCCTGCTGCACCTGCTGTGGCCCCCTGGCTTACATTCTCCCCCCGACTCATCTTGTCCCACTGAGGTCTGACTCTGTTCTCCGGCCTTGTAATGGCGTCACCAAGCTCCTGGCAATGCCCTGAGAAATGCCGCTGAATCTTGCTTTATGCCACACAAGCATTTGGGAGGAAGGGTGTGCTTTACACTGGAACTTATTCTACCCATGAGCCTTTTCTAACCTCAGGCAGCTGGGAGATGAGGAACCTGAGGCTCAGAGTGGGCACATGATATGCTGAGGGACCCCTAGCTGGGCAGTAGCAGGCTGGGTAGGCACCTAAGCTGGGGCCCAGAGCGGGAGTCTCTCCTCTGCAGCATCCCCTGCCGGAACTGGAGGAAGCCCTGTGTCTGCCCCACCCCCAAAGCCTAGCTGAACCCGTCAGTGGTGCAGGGTGCCCTGTCCTCTGAACAAACAGGACCCAGCACATTAAGGTGTGGTTTAGGAGGACACGCATGTCCCAGCTGCCCACGACCTCACTCTACTACAAATCCTTGCCAACCTGAGCTCCCCAGCTCAGGTTCCTGCTGCCGCTCACACAGCCCTGGGGCCTCTGTGACTCCTTTGATGCTTTGGGCCAGTGCAGGGCTGGCTGAGGGCAACAGAGACTGCCAGAAAGACCACAGGACAATACGCATCCAAGCGTCCCGGTGCACTAGGTGGGACCCGTTCCTCGTATCAACCCCAGGTTGGCACAACCCCCTGGCCCCGGCCTGGCCCAGAGGAGCTGCCCCAAGACATGGAGACACTGCAGTGTTCAGGGCCAAGAGGGGCGGCTTCCCCCACTAGGCCCACCTGAGTACCCTACTCTATTCCCCTCCTCTAGGAAAATGTGCCTCTTTGCTGATCAACTGACCTCAGGAATAACAAAAATCAATAATGAATAATAATGAGGGCTTACTTTTATTGAGTATTTACCACATGCCAGGCACTGTTCTAAGCTTTGATATGTAAGGATTTAATCCTCAAAACAATCTTATAAGGCTAGTACTATTAGCCCATTTTATGCACGGGTAAATGGAGGCACAGACAAGTTGAGTAAGATGCTCAAGGTCACACAACTAGATAAGAGGGAAGCCAGACAATGAACCCAGCACCCTGATTCCAGGGCCTGAACCCTTGGCCAACACCTCATGATCTGTAAGTGAGACCCAGTTCCTGCCCCTGGGATCGTCCGTCCATTCATTCATTAAACATTTATTGAGCACCTGTTCTGTGCTAAGGACATTCCAAAGACAATCTCACCGAAAGTTTATATCACCTATTAGGTTGGCATTATTACCATCCCCACTTTAGAGATCAGGCAACGGATGTTCAGAGAGGTTCAGTAACTACAAAGACACAAAGCCAGGCGCCTGGGTGGCTCAGTCGGTTAAGCGACTGCCTTTGGCTCAGGTCGTGATCCCGGGGTCCTGGGATCGAGTCCCGCATCGGGCTCCCTGCTCGGCGGGCAGTCTGCTTCTCCTTCTGACCCTCTTCCCTGCTTGTGCTCTCTCTCTCTCTCTAAAATAAATAAAGAAAATCTTAAAAAAACAAAAACAAAAAACAAAGACACACAGCCAACAAGATGGGAGGATCAGTGAAACTAGAGGATCCTTAGGCAGGAGGCAGCGGGCCTCGGGTGCCCGGACAGGCGGGGCCGGCTTGCAGATGCTCTCTCCATTTTACAGAGAAGGAGGTAAAACTTCAGAGGGATGAAATGACCTGCCTAGAGTTACCCAGCCAGGAAGAAACAGAACCAGGACTGGAACCCAGCCCACTCTGGCCCCATCTGGACCCTCTCTGCAGTGGAAAGGGTTTGGGGCAGAGAAGGGCTGCAACCAGCTTGTGGGCCTGCAGGGGTGAGTCCAGGAGTGGGAGAGCAGAGAGACAGACGAGCCCTTCCCAAGCTTACCTATCCTGACCATTTACTATATGCCAGGCCATTTTGACGGACACATCTACTCTTCTAAATATCCTATGAAACATGGGCTCCTAGCAGCTCCATTTTACAGATGTAGAACCTGAGGCACAGACAGGAGATGTAGCCTGTCCAAGGTTGCCCAGGCAGTAAGTAGCCAAGCTAGGATCTGAACCTAGACTCTTAAGCCCTTTACGATCCATTATTCTAGTTTTTCTTTGAAAGTCCACATTCCCCTGGGTGGGTTCTCCAGAGCCCCAGGAAGTCAGCAGGGAGTGGTGAGCTCTCCCAGGGTCAGACCAGGGCTGGGCACTGGACTCTGAAAATGGGTCAGCACAGGCCAGCCTGCAGATTGCTCTTCTTAGGATGGGCTGGGCTCTGCAAACTCTTGGCTACCTAAGGGGCCAAGAAGAGGGGTGCATAGTCTCGGAGGTCAGAGCGGGCTGGGTCCCCATCCTGGGTGTGAGGGCTGGGCAAATCACTTCACCTCTCTGAGCTTGCCAGCAGGCCCCATAGAATGGAGATGAAGATTTTAAAAAGCGACCAATACGAATGCTGGGGTGCAACACCTTACCCCTTATCTCCCTTCCTAGCTCATAGGGTTGCCGTGAGGATTACATAAATCAGCCCAATATGTTCAGACTGCTCTATGCCTGTGTGCTGGTGGTTAAGCTACCTACATTCTATGGGCTTCGGCTCCCCCTCTCCATAAAATGGGCCTATTAATAGTACTACTGCCTAGGCCTATTGTGAGCTTAATACATCTAAAGGACCTAGGACAGCATCTGGCACTCAATGAATGTTAGCTATGCCTGTGTCATAATTAGCACTGTAACTGCGCAGTAAGTGCAAGCTATTGGAATCATAAATTAATTTCCCTTCAGCCACTGCCTTGCTCGTGTGACCTACCCAAAATGATCATCTGTTTCGGAATATCTGAGCCCTGTCCCTGTGTCATGAGAAAGCTGAGTTCCAGGCACCTATGCCCCCAGCCTCTCACAGAGCTGCCTCTGCCGGATTCCAGGAAACGGCCAGCCCTTGATCTTTTCTGACGGCCAGCATGGGAGCCATCCATCAGAACATTGCTGATGTGTCTTCAGGCAAAGTCAGGAGGAAGGTTCTGCCCATCAGCCTTCCCACAACGCCAGGGAAGAGCTCCCCTTTGGCACCTGCTCCAGCACCAAGTGTGCGTCTGCGAGTGAACAGGACAAGTAAAGCATGGGATGAGCCTCTTTCCCTTTTTGCCTTGGCTGCCGGGTAATGTGCAGTCAATTCCGTTCCACACAAGCATGATTGGTTCACCGATTGGCTTCACCGATCTGAGCCTGTTTCCTCCTCTGTAAAAAGAGAGGACAGAGAACCCTCTGAGTTCTGCCTCCTCCTGGTTGTATGAACTGGGCAGTTCCTTCCTCTCTTCTTGCTTCCAATTTCCTCTCCTGCAAGGTGGGAACTGTGTCAATGACCACACTGTTAGATTTCGAGGAGGCTCACTCCCAGAGCACAGCCTGGTGCCCGCTCCCCGGTTGGCGCTTTGTAACCAGGAACTAAAAAATGTTGCTGTTGTAGGTGAAGACCTGCTGGGGCCGGGAATTGAGGGTTTGATAGGTGGAGTTTACTGAAAGGTAGAGCCTTCCTGTAGCAATTTAAAACACCCAGCTTTGTGGTTGGTTGCAACCTGGACTCTGTGTTCTTGAGTGAGTTGTGGGGAGGAGTGTAGGCAAATACCCTTCGGTTCCCTGGAAGAAGGGGTCTTTTCACACATCCTCCCCCCGAGCTCAGTGTGTGCCCTTTTTATGAGGTGCACCTGACTGCCTGCTATTGCATGGGGCAGCGCATGCCAGGGCATGCTCTGCGGGAGTAATGCCAGCAAACCTGGCCAAGGCCTCCCCTCTATACCCACCGCCCTGGGAGGCTGTGCCAACACTGCACAACCAAGAGAGTCGGCCCCACCCAGGGGCCTCTGCAACCTAAGCACCGGCCCTGGCACTAAAAGAGGGCAGCACGGTCTGTGGGGTTCTGGGTGTGGTTAAGGGAAAGGTTGGGGGGCATGGAATTCAAAGCCGGGAGAGGTTATGACCGGAGGCTGCTGCCCAGGTCCGAGGATGCTTCCCCTGTCCCCTGCTTCTGTTTGCACACCACCTGTGACAGGGATCTCTCTCTCCCAAAGACTCCTTCCCCACCTTTGTGGGCCAGCTTTGCCTTGCTTCTCAGGTATGGTGCCCAAAGCATCATCTCCTTGAATGGCTGAAGCAGCAAGCACCTGCTTTGTTTTAGAGACTATACTTCTGGGAATGTGACCCCTATTCTGTTTGTTTGTTTCTCCCCACCCATATCACTAGTGATCACACCGGAATCCAGGGCTACTATCAACTAATTCTCATTCCTTCACAGCTCTTTCCTACCCATCCTCCCTCCTTCCCTTCTCTTCTTCCATTTCTTTTTCCAGTTCAGAGCAATGCATCTCTGCAGTCAGTTTATTCAAAGGTGTTCTGACCATCTGTGTACACCAGTCCTGCTCTGAGCACTGGAGATTTATAAATGAATACGACCCGGGTCCTGCCCACAGGAGGCTTACCATCTGCCAGTGGAGTGAATGGAGGGGTAACAGCTATGGCACCTGCCCTGAGGGTATAACTAAGGGACAGGACAAAGTGCAGATGTACCTCAGAGGGGTGAGCAATGACCATATATGCACAAATATAAGGCAGCCCAAGTAAAGGTTAAGAGCAATCCCTTTTCTTCCAATGGGAAGGTGCACAATAAAGTTGAATAATATCAACTTTAACGGGTGGTGATAAAATAGACATCTACTTACAATATTTATTTCTTTAGCAAGACATACAGATTTTAAATAATTTTTACATAAAATATTAATTTGGAAAGACTGCCTCTGTCCACGCTCAAATTTCAAGAAACTGTTTGGTTCAAACTCTTCATGTGTGGCTTTGACGCCAGTGTCCCCATCATCTGGTGTGTGTTGGAGGGTGCTTTTTCAGTTTCCACAGCAGAATCTTTTTTTCTTTTTAAGATTTTATTTATTTATTTGAGAGAGAGACAGAGAGGGAGCGCATGAGCAGGGGGGAGGGAGAAGCAGGCTGCCTGCTGAGCAGGGAGCCCTTTGCAGGGCTCAATCCCAGGACCCCGGGATCATGATCTGAGCCGAAGGCAGACGCTTAACCGACTGAGCCACCCCAGGCGCCCCTCCACATCAGATGTTATTCACAGGGACCAAGATGCTAAAACACGGCCCTTTTAGATATACATGTCAGTTGGCCACTGACAGTGTCCCCTCCACAGGCACCATCTGCGTAACACTGGGGCAGTTGAGGCTTTATTTGCTGCAGATGTGCATCGTGGTCTGCACAGCACAGCCGCTTACTTGGACGCTCTGAAAGTGACCTTTAAGCGGTCTGTTTATACCAACCTCCCTTGCAGTCACCCTTTGTGACCCTCTCTTTGTGACCCTTGTAGTCACAAAGTTCCATTTGCACCACATTGCTTTGCATGAGGAAAATTTCCTTGGCTTCTTAGGTAATTATTCTGACCTGCATATGCATCCCAAACTCATATGGATTGAAGGTGTTTTGAACCAATGTACCTTTCCCGAACAGGACTTGTGTTTAAAAATTAAGTAGCTGAGAGAGCACCTGTAATAATGAGAAATTAGTAACTCAAATACAAGGCAACCTTATGTGCAGACATACATGAGTCAGGGTGGGTGGGGTATAGAGAAGCCTTCCCAGAGGTGGAGGCTCTGAGCTAACCTTGAAGAATGAGAACCCTCTGGGATGCATCAGGAATCCTAGGCAGAGGGCCCTGGAGAAACACAGCTGGCGGTTCTGTCCTAGATACCCGTCTTTCGTTCACATAGCTCCAGGCCAGCTTTGCCCCTTACCAGCTGGGACATCTTGGGCACCTCTTTTCCATTCCCTGACCCTCAGTTTCCCTATTTGTGAAGTGGGGGTAATAACACCTATTTCATAAAGGATACAAGAGCATGGAAAGTAGAGTTGGAAAAAAAAAAAAACGGTTGAGAATTGGGTCTTCTCGGGTAAGTCTTTGCACCTTCTGAGCCTCAGTGTTCCAATCTGCAAAATAGAGCCCAGTGAAGGCAGGAACTAGCAGGCTTCACTTCCCATTGAGTTTGGTCTGGGTTCTTGTACAGGAAAGAGCTGCTCAGAGTACCTGTGGGGTGAATGAGGAATACCTGTTACTCCCTCTGCCAGGCATATGCTCCCCAGCTCTTCCCATGGCTGATTCCTTGTTGTTTCTCCAGATGGAGCTGGCATGCCCCCAGGTTCTCCCTGAGCCCCCCAAAGTTACTATAGCACAGTTATCTTATTTTCTTGTTGACTTTGATCATTATATTGTGTGATCTAAATTGCTTGTTATTTTGGGGCGCCTCGGTGGCTCGGTCGGTTGAGCTTCTGACTCTTGATTTCGCCTCAGGTCATGATCTCTGGGTTCTGAGATGGAGCCCCCATTTGGGCTCCCGCTAAGCGGGGAGTCCACTTGAGATTCTCACCCTGTCCCTCTGCCCCTCCCCCTGCTCACCTTCTCCCTGCTCACTCTCCCTCTCTCTCAAAATAATAAACCTTAAAAAAACCCAAAACTCTAAAAATAAATAAAAATAAAATTAAAAATAAAAATAATAAAGTGCTTGTTATTTCTGTTTTCACCCCTTACATGCCTTGTCTCTACCTACAGTGTCCAGCACAGTGCCTGGCATGCGCTTAATAAATATTCTAATATGTTCCCTCCTCCCAACCTTTGGATACTGCCTAGGTTTCTATTTGTAGGTCCGTGAGCACACACCCCCCCCCACGGTCACCCCGCCCTTTACACTGCCGTAGGCGACCTTCTGCCGGCGTGTACATCCCCACCCCACCCCACCCCCGCACCCCTCATTAGTGCACCGTCAGGGTGAGGGCTTGGACCCCTGTGGCCCAGCGCCTGGAAGAGGGCCTGGCACACACTAGGCCTTGGCGAAGAGTTGGAAGGAATGAATGAAAGGCCTGGCACCCCGAGGACACCCAACCGGCGGCGCGTCTTCCTGCCCCGGGCGCGGGAGCGGCAAGAGCGGGAGGCTCGGCGGTTCCGCTCCCGCCGCCCGGTCCAAACTTTCAAAAGATGCGGCGGCCGCCGCCCCGCCTCTCCCAGCACGGTTGGAGGCGGCGGGAGGCGGAGGCGGAGCCCGCGGGCTCGGGCCGGTTGGCTCCGCCTCCTCCTCCGGCTGCCACCGCCTCCCTCCAGGCGCCCGCCCCAGCTGCCGCCCGCCGGCTCGCCCGTGCAGCCGCGATGCCCCGGAGCCCGACCCTGGCCCGGGTCCCCGGCCCACCGCGTTATTAGCCTCCGTGCACCCGGAGCGCGCCGCCGCCAACGCCGCGCCCCGACGCAGCGATGGGCAACACCGTGCACAGGACCCTGCCAGGTACGCCGGCGAGCCCTGCCCGGGAGGCGGGCGCTGGGGTTCTCCTCTCCCCAGGGGACCCGCTGGGTGACTTCCGGAGAGCCACTCCACCCCCTTGGAGCCCTCGGCGCGCAGCGGGCTGGAGTCTTCGGTGCCTCCTGGACCCCGGCTCCGCGCGCGCCCCTTGGCTGGGCTTTGCGCTCCGGGAGGACGGCTACCGCGTCCTGGTTACCTTGGGGACCCCAGTCCTCGTTCTCCCTGCTTGGCCAGATGCGCGAAGGGGCCGCTGGGGCGATGCCGCTCGCCCCCTCGCCTTTGTTTCAGCCCTAGGGCGCTGAGGAGGGAGCCCGGGGCGCCCTGGGGGGTGACAGGAGCCGGGCTCCCTAGGGCTTCCGACGGCCAGAACCACCCGTTGTGCCGAGACTGCAGCTGCTGAAGTGGGGGGCGCTTGCAGGGGTACCCCAATCTCCAGCCGCCAGCGCCCCCGCGGCACATGCTGCCTTGGTTTGGCCATGTTCCCACGCGCACCCCGGCTGCGCCCCCCTCTGGTGTCCGCTCAACTGGGGGCTTTCCAGCCCCTCGGAGTCACCGCTGCAGAACGCATCGCCCCCTAGTTAACATCACCTTAGAATTTCCGGGGCTAGAGTAAGGGGATGGGGGTGAAGTGGGAAGGTGGGAATGGGGGGCAGAGGAGGACTTACTAGAGAATACCTGGTTATTTGGGTGACAGATCACTGCACTGGGGGCTCTGTGTAGGGCATTTTGCATACCCCAGGGCCAGGGCGGCATGCAAAGCAGCTTTTCGTTGTAAAGATGTTTATCCCAATTTTACAATTAAAGAAATTGAGGCTCAGAGGAGAAGAAATGACTCACCTAAGGTCATACTGCTAATAGGAGGTGAGTCTGGGATGGGCCCCCTGTCTGCCTGCCCAGCCGTCCCCCACACCCCAAGTCTTTAGAAAAAGTCTTTATCTTGGCTTCAGGCGAGGCATTGGTAGCATCTTTTGGGCAGAAAGTGAAAGATGTGTGTATCGGCTGCAGTGCAAATTTAGTGTGAGGTTTTAGGAGAGAGACATCCCTGGCCTGGCTCTAACACCCCCATGTAGCCCCCCTTCTAGGCTTTATATCAAAAAATCATTGTTTCTTCCTCTGGAGGGTCTTAAAATGGATGATGCTGTGCCCGGGATTCCCAAGGCTGGCCTACGCAAGAGGAGCCAACTCCTAGTTTATAAGCTTCTGGGCAGCTTTAGGGCCACTGCATTCAAAACCCCCATATTCTCAGACAGGTAAAGTCACCAGCAGAGGGTCATCAGCTAGTCGGAGGCAGAGGTGGCATCTGAACCCAGGTCCACTTATGGGCCAGTGGCCTCCACCTCTTATGAGCAGGGATATTGGCTGGATGGGGATGGAGGGACGTACCCACCCGGTCCAGAGGTGTCCAGGGCTGTTGGCAAATATGGCAGCAGATGCTCTCCCAGCCACAGACACCTGGCTGCAGCATGGGCCCCTTTGTAGGATTTCTTAATTAAAAATATTTATGCTGTTCTAGTAAAAAAGCCATTCTGCCACCTGTGGGTCAGCCTTAGGGTAGGTGAAGGGACAGACAGAGCCAGGCAGGCTAAAAATAGCTGGAGATTTATATATTGTCCATCCCACAGGGCTCTTGCTCTGTGGACTGGGCCACCAGGGCTAGGAGCCAAGGGTTAAGGTTGTTACCCACTGCAGTAACTAAGTGTGAAAAATTAAAATTCTCCACTGGAGCTGAAGCTTGCCCCGAGTTTGAGGAAGGGGACAGAGCTGGAGTTCCTGAGACACATCAGCTTGCTGTGCTGAGAATATGAAGGGCCATTTATTGTTTTCCCACCTGTGTGTAATTAGTTTCTCTCACACACTATGCTGTTTCTGACAACTCTGTGATCAGTATGTGATGCTCCCCACACTTGAAATATCCTTGTCTAGTCCATTTCTTAAAAGTCAGCTTAGTTGTCACCTCCTCCAGGAAGCCTTCCTTGACCACCCACACCAATCCCACCCTTTGCTCTGCTACCTAGATACCTTCCTAAGGCTCGGCTTGTTCATCAGACCACATTGCATTGTCGTCACCCCTCTCCAGAACTTGCCTCAGGGCTGCCTGAGGACAGAAACCGTGTCTTGATTATCTTGTATCCCAGGTTGCCCAACCCAGAGCCTAGTGGCTGGCAGGGGCTCAAAAACCAGTGGTAGAGCTCACATGTTGCCTGCATCTTAGGCTGAAAGAACACTTGGCTCAGTCTTGCCCTGTAGAAATCCTTGTGCTTTCGTTCTCAGGAAAAGGACACATGCGTGGGGTTCCTTCTATGGGACTTGAAATAGAGAGCTGGCATTTGCTGAGCACCTGGATTCCATGCCAGGCTTCCTGCATATGTGGCTTCATTTACATGCCAAGCATGCTTCTCCTTAAGGCTCCTGCACTTGCTGATTCTTCTGCCTGGAGCATTCTTCCCCCAGACCTCCACATGGTTTCCCCCTCGCTTCCTTTAGCTCTCTGCTCCGGTGCGGGTCCTGCCATCACCCCTGCCCCCGGCATGCCCCACTTGCTCTCCCCCACTTGGTGTTTCTCCTTAGCATGATCACCATGTGCCACACGGCATGTGTAGTTAGCTGTTTAATCACCTGTCTCCCCAGGGAGGATTTTGTCTTTTTATTCACTGCTGTATATTCAGCACCTGGAGCAGTGGCTAGTACACGGATGTTCAGTAAATATTTGTTGAATGAATGAATGAATTTAATGCTCGCAATAGCCCTGCAAGGTAGGAATCATCATCTCCATTTACAGATAAGGAAACCAAGGCTCAGAGAGATAAAATGACTCATCCCAGCTCACGTGGCTCATCCAGTTGGTAGAACCAGGATTGGAATCCAGGTTGATTTAGCTCCAAAGTTCTACATTCGTCCTCCGACATGCAGTATCCTCCCAATCCATGGTTCAGACAACATGTGTTGGGTGCCCCAAAGCAAGTATGTCATGTTATCGTGTGCAATAATGACATGTCAGAGAAAGGGGGGTTCCTTAATGACTGATGTGGGAAGCCCCTTGGCAGTCTTCACAAAGGGCATCAGCAAATTCAGACGAATGCCCTGTAAAGAGAAGTGCCCAGGAGCCAGCAAGGAAACACATTTGCCAAGCTCCTGCTGTGTGCGTTACCCATTCTCTTTCTAGTTGCGGTTCAATACTGCAAAGTAAGGTGCCATTCTTCTCCATTTTATGGATGAGGAGCATGAGGTGCAGAGAGGTTAAAGCACTTGGCCCAACTCACACAGGTAGGCAGTGGCAGAGCTGGGTTTAGAAGACCCTGGTCTGTCTGATTCCTAGTACCCCATGGTCCTTTTCTCTGGGCCCCGTTTCCCTTAACCTGGGGTTTGTAAGGAAAAAAATAAAAGTGTAAACAAGTGGGGCGGGGCGCCTGGGTGGCTCCGTTGGTTAAGCGACTGCCTTCGGCTCAGGTCGTGATCCTGGAGTCCCGGGATCGAGCCCCGCATCGGGCTCCCTGCTCGGTAGGGAGTCTGCTTCTCCCTCTGACCCTCCCCCCTCTCATGTGCACGTGCTCTCTCTCTCTCTCTCTCTCTCTCTCTCATTCTGTCTCAAATAAATAAATAAAATATTAAAAAAAAATAAAAAAAATAAACAAGTGGGGCTGGGAGAGGTTGGAATTCCAGGGCAGCGGGGCTCTTGCCCCTTCTTCTCTCACCAGCACATGGCCACCCTTCCCTCAGCGCGCCTCTGGGGCTCACCCACAGTTCTGGTTGGAGAAGAGACAGAATTCAAACTGCCAGTTGGGTTTCATCATCAAGTTGGTCCGTGCTTGACCAAGTCAATGGCCCTTTTTAGTGTTAGTTCAATAGTCAGGCATCCTGGAGCTTGGAGCGAGGGAAGTATGTTGACCTTGGTCTGTGCCAAGCTCTGAGTCAGGGGCTTTGCCCACATTATCTATTTTAAATCCTTGTAACAACCCTTTAGAGGGGCTATATTTAGTCCCATTTTCCAGGCAGGCAACATCTGTCCTTAGGGGCCGTGTGCCCAGGCTGGAGTGACTCCGGGGTCTGCCCTGCCCTACGTTTTCCTGAGTGTGCACCTTCATTCATTTAACGGACATCTTTTGGGCACCTGTCGTGTGCCAGGCCCTGGGGGTTCAGCTGTGAATGGGATGGAAGCCACTGGAGGCCCCCGTGGAGCTGGCCTCTAGTGGAAGAGGAATAGGTTGCGGGAAAAGAATCGGACATGTAGCTGGTTAGGTGGTTAGGTGCAGCTGCCCTGTGCTTCAGAGAGGGAGGGGTAGGCGCCCAGGGCCCCAAACAAGGCCTGGCCACCAGACCAACTGGTCTGTCTACTGTGGGTCATGCATGACCAACTTTTTAAAAAAATCTTTAATGATATAGAATAGGATAAAAAAATATAAAGTGCATTGGGGTAGTAAGGAGAATTTTTGCTTCATAGACTTTGTTTTGGTTGTGTGTGCATGTGTGTATGTTGGACTCTGTGGGCCTCGGCAACGAAGAGTTGTGGTGAGACCACTCGCTGGTCCACAGCAGTGGGAGGTCTGGTGTTTGGGTCTAGAACACGGATCCTGGAGTCCAGTTGCCCGGCTTCAAATCTCAGCGCAGCCATTGCTCAGTAGAGTGACTCTGGGCAAGGTACTTCCCTCTGTGTGCCTCAGTTTCCTCACTGTGAAGTGGGAATGATAGGGGGAGCTCCCTGGTGGTTGGGGTGGCAAGAATTAAATGGAATAGGGCAGGTAAACTTAGCACAATGCCTGGGGCTTTCATGGTCATGGCTATTGTTGCTGCTGTGGAAAGAGAGGACTTGAACCTGCCCCTGGGGTCCCTTGATGCGGATGGATGACAGGTGCCCTTCACTTCCTGCCTTGAAAGCCCAGTCCCAGGTGATCATGAGCCTTGAACCCAGGGCTGGATTGGGAGGCATCCCTTTCATGTGTACCAACAGCTGCAATTCCCAAGTCTTCTCCAGCTTTGTCTGGGACACCAGATTTCTGGTGAGAAGACTCTTCTTAGCACGTTGCATTTTGCCATTTCCATTTGTTCACCAGACCTCCAGGCTGCGCTCTGTGCTGAGCCTGGGGTCACAGCCTGGGTTTAGGGACTCAAGGTCTAGTGGGAAAGACCAACAAGGACAGGGCAGTTACCGTAAGTGGGGGCCCTTGAGAGCCCAGAAAAGGACGCAGGAAGGCTTCCTGGAGGAGGCGCTGTCTGGTGAGACCAGAAAGCAGATCAGTTAGCCAAGAGAAGGAAACGAGAAAAGCTGTTCAAGACAGAGGGGCTAGATGTGCAGAGGCCTGAGTGGAGGGAGAACAGGGCATACGTGGGGAGCTGTGGCGTTCTGGGGGTCCCAGTGCAAGTGGAGGTGATCTGGGGGGTTCGAGCGGTGGGCAGAGGCCATGTCAGAGGAGGGGATGGTTTCTTGCAGGCCAGCCCGCAGTCAGGAGGCTTAGATTTCTTAGCTGCCGCGCTCCCTGCTGGGCTGATGTGCTGAGGTTGTCAGCAGGGGCATAGCATTTTCACTGGGCTTGGCCATAAGCACGGTTTAATCTTCCCCGGTTTAATCTTCCCCACTGACAAGAAGAGTCAGCTCTGCCCTCTTTTGGACCAAAGGGCTTTCTGTACTTCGCGGTGCTCTATGAGGGCTTAAAATAGAAGCCCAGAAGCCAGGTGTGCGCTTCAAGCGGGGAGGGAAAAGGAAGGAGGCCTGGGTACAGCCCTGTAGGTAGTAGGCGCTCACCTGGCCTATAGCAGAGCGCTCAGAGCTTCTGCATGCTTGCCGCATGCCGGGCCCTTTATCTAGTTCGTCCTCTTTAAACTGTCAGGATCAGCCTTCCAGAAGTAGTCTCCCATTCCACAGATAAGGAAACTGAGCTCACAGGGGAAAGGAGACGTGCCCTGAGACAGGCAGCCAGGAAATGGCAGAGTGGAATCTGACCCCAGGTGTAGGCAGCTCCAAAGCTCCTTCTCCTCCATCGCCAAAGGGCACGGCGCCCTGCGGCCCCTTGGGGCTACTGCCCCTTGTCCTTATCCTGAGCCCCAGTGCTCTCAACATGGCCTGCCTGCAGGTGCATCTTCCCTCCTTCTCTGTCCTGAGAAGATGAATTACTTCTGTCCACAGCAGCCAGAATGAAGCTGCCCATAGGAAAGGTTCACCCCTCACCCTTCCCGACCTCACCCCAGGCCTATAGACTCTGAAACTCAAAAGGTAGAGGTGGCCTCTGGGAATCCTGCCCTGGAGAAGGGTGAACGTGAACTCTGTACCCCTTCCTCCTGCCTCTCTCGGGCTCAGGCTCCTGATGTTTCTGCCTGGTGAACACTGGCCTGTGGTTGGCCACCCCTACCTGCCATCTGCAGGTGTCACGGTGCACCCACACCCTCTCCCCTGAGCCCAGCTACTCACGTGGCCCTGGGCGCACAGAGGGCCAGCCAGCAGCCACCCATCCGTCAGCAAGGGCATGGGGCTCGGGTGAGAGCCCTCTGTCGTCCCTACCCAGGCTTTCCCGCAGCTGAGGAGTGTCCTGTCCCCCTGCTGTACTGTCATTGTCAGCAGAGCTGGGAATAGCACGGGCCGTGGCCCTTCATGGCTGGGTCTTGGTCCTGCCCCTTAGTAGCCGGACAAGCAACTCGACCTCTCTGTGCTTCAGTTTTCTCTTCTGCAGAAAGAGGATGATGATGTTACTTCACAGGCATGTGCAGCGTCTGACAGATAGTAAGGGCCCCTGCTCTGCGCTGAGCCCTGTGCTCCTGAGGGAGACAGACCCAGAGAAGAACCACTAACTTGTGTCCCGCAGCTGATCTGTGCCAGCCACTCTTCTGAGCAGGTCCCCGCATTTGACCCTCAGGACAAGCCTCAGGACACAGCTACTGTTGTTACTCCCTTCTGACTGCTGAGAGAACAGAAAGGCACAGAGAGGGAAAATAACTTGCCTAAGGGCACACAGCTCAGGTAGTGCAACACCATTGCTGCTAGAAGGAGAGTATGTCGGTCTGGGGAGGATGCCTGCCAAGTCAGGGTGGGAGGTCAGGTGGGCACTGTTTCACATTGGCACTGGAAGCCTTCGTGGTATTAAGCAGAAATCTGTAAGTGTCCTGGCAGATTTGGTTTTGGTTGTTCACCTACTTGTTTGGGTGTCTGTCTCACATCCTGCGTCTGGGCCTGGCAGGGTGGAGACGGTCTCCAAGCGGCCTGTGGGCTCACTGAGGGGACCCGAGCTGATAGTCCCCGAAGCCTGATGTGTAGATGTTTCTTTCAAAGCAGCTCAGGGGACAGCTGATGTCTTGAGGGCTTTCTAGACAGCAAAGCGAGGCCCATGTCATCCCCAGGGGAGCAGAGAATCCCTAGCAACATGACCTGAGAGCTCTCTGCAGATCCTGGCGGTCAGAGAGCAGACCTGATAGGGGAAGGGCACCATGGACCAAACACAGACATGACCAGTGCAGGGCCATCATGTGGAGGCAGATTTCAGCTCAGTCAAAGGAAGAACTTTCTAACTGTGGAAGCAGGCTGCAGGTGGAACAAGGGCGTGAGGGAGAAGTGCCCTTTGCTGGAGTGGCGCTGGTGTTTAGCCCGGCTGGGACTTGATATGGACATCATAGCGGCAACTGAGGATCAGATGGGTCCAGGATGAATTGTTCATTAAAGTGCCTTTTGACCCTGGGGTCTTAAGGGAGTGCTCTCCCGTGTTCATCTGCTGAACACCTACAGGCCCCTTCATAGTCTTTCATTTATAACATCCTCCCGCCAGTTCTTCAAGTTGGGAGCTCTTCGGACCATTTTAGAGCTCAGGCACTGAGGCACAGAAAGATGCAGCCACCTGCCCTCCCCGGGGTCCGGCACAGTCATCCTTGGACATCAGTCCCAGCTCACCCTTGTCCCTTTTTCCCTTCATTTTTTTTTAAAGATTTTATTTATTTATTTGACAGAGAGAGAGAGAGACACTGAGAGAGGGAACACAAGCAGGGGGAGTGGGAGAGGGAGAAGCAGGCTCCCTGCAGAGCAGGGAGTCCGATGAGGGGCTCGATCCCAGGACCCTGGGATCATGACCCGAGCCGAAGGCAGACGCCCAACGACAGGCACCCAGGCGCCCCTCTCTCTTCATTCTTATTACTGGGGCTCAGCTGGCCTCTTGCCTCACCTCTGGGCAGTGGAGAGAAAGTGCTTTTATGAGTAAGCCATTTGGGGAAATGGGTGGGATGGGGGTGTCCGGGGCAGTCCTGGCACTCGGCAGGGTGCCCATAGCTATTCACAAGTGTATTCTGTTTATATCCTCAACATTACACATTGTTTATATTATAATTCTATCCCTTGGCCACGTGTTTTCTTTCCTTTTTCCCCCCAAGGATGATGGATTTAAGAGATGGGTGGGCACATGCATACCCTGCGTCTCCCAAGCCGGGTCTGCTCGGTAACTTTCCACTCCACAGAAGAGCTTCCCTTCCCCTCAAGGTTCAGGGCAATTCAAGGTCAGGAGATGGGACAGCGGAATTTCCCTCACTCTGAGGATGGCCTAGGCCTTCATCCCTGCAGACAAGTCCCCCAGGGGCTCTGTTCCTAGGACCAGAGAGTGCTCAGAACCTACCTCCTATCTGGCAGATGGGACACTGGGGACCAGAGCTTTGTGCCGGTTCCCAGAGCAATTATAGATGAGGTCTTTGGCTGGACTCCCGAGAGAGGTGATGGAAAGAGCACTGGTTTTGGAGGCAGCCTTGAGTTCAAGTAGTTCTACTATATCGAACCTGGGTCACCCTGGGCAAGGCATGTCCCTCTCTGAGCCTCTACTTCCTCATCTTTAAAATGGGGATAATGATGGTACGTCCTTTACAGGGAGGCGGTGAGGTATAAATAGGGAACTCCATGAGAAGTCTAAGCCCAACACAAGACGAGGACTCCAGAAGTCCCCTTGAAGGCAAGGAGCCTGTGCTCCTGCAATGGGCGGGGGGGCTGGGGTGGAGGTGGGAGCAACAATAGGATTGGTAGTCCTGTTCCCCTCAGGTCTCTGTGAGAGATCTAAAGGACCTGCTGGTCGGCTAGAGAAGCAATTTTGAAGAATGCTCAAGAGCATGCATGGATTTCGGATTCACATCAGAGTGCAATCCTGACCCAGCGGTTTACCTGAACCACACAGGCTTCCTGCAGCACCCTCAATCCTCACTCTCTTAGAGGATGGTCAGCATGATGGAGGAGGTGGAGGGAAACGAGAAAGCTGGGTCTTCAGAGAAGGAAGTGGAGTGGGAGAGGCCCCCTTCGGAGTCACTTCTTTGCAGGCCTCAGAGCCAAACGTGGCAGGGAAGGAAACATTAGTCGAGGACCTACTGTGTGCCGGGCACTGTGCTCTGATCCTTCCGTGCAGGGATGACTTCTACACTTTGCCTGAAGCAGCCAGAGCATTCTTCTCCCTAGTCCTGTGAACCAGGCTGGTCTGGGTTCAAACGCTAACTCCACCGCGTCCTGGCTGTGTGGCCTTTGGCAGCTCTGCCAACCTCTCAGAGCCTCCCTGTCTCACCGGCAATGGGTCTGGTGGCAGTCACCTCCCCCGGGAGGACCACAGGAGGTCTGGTGAGCGCAGGGCCAGTTGTAGTCTCTGCACTGCCCCCCGGAAGGTCTGTCTCTCTGACCGAGCCCCACCCCCAATTCCTTTTCTGGGCCTTAGGGACGTGAGGCACGGGGGCTCCATCCCTGCCCTGCTGTAATCAGTCACCCGCTTTCCTTTTATAGATGCTGCTTATTGTTCATCTCAAGTTCCACCAAACTGGCCTTTGAGCAGCTCAAAACAAGCTGACTGATGACATCCACCCCCCCCCCCCCCCCCCCGAGATCAAGCCAGGGCATCCCTCCACCTCTTCCACCAGAAGGTGGCTTAAGCTACCTGGACATAGTCTAGCTTTTTTCTTGCAGGTCAGGAGGCGAGCAAGAGACCTTGGGGTGGAGTGAGGCATAAAACAGGAAAGGCGCAGCCTTTGGAGTCAGGACCAGATGTGAATGCAGACGCTGCCCTCACACACACAGGGGGCCTCTGTAAGGGTGTGCAGAGAGGGGCCTCAGTGTCGCCATCTGGAAGCCAGCCAGCAGCGGGTGGTGAGGGGCGAACGGGCCACATGGCAGGCACATGGTGCACACATGGTGTGCCGCAGACTCGGGCTCCCCACCCCTCGAGCCAGCAAACGTTGCCCGGCAGTGGGGCTTGCGAAGAACACTACCTTGGCTCCAGGAGCCAGAACAGCAGAGTTCAAGGAGAGCTTCCTCGTCCAGCATTGCTTTGGCCCTGAGAAGCAGGACCAGTGGATCTACTGTTCCAAAGAGTCGGGATGGAGCCCTGCAGGTTAGTGAGCAGTCAGGCTGCTGGGCCCCACCCAGGCCAGGGGAGAGGCTACACTCAAGGTGAAGAGAAGGGGAAAGGGGGCAGGCTCAGCCAGCTTATCACCAGGCGGCTGCCAGGGGCTGCCTGGAGGAGAAGCAGGTGCCAAAGGGCAGGACTGGACCAGCAGTTGGAAGCAACATTCAAAACCTGAACCGTTGGGCGCCTGGCTGGCTCAGTCGTTAAGCGTCTGCCTTGTGCTCAGGTCACGATCCCGGGGTCCTGGGATCGAGCCCCGCATCGGGCTCCTTGCTCAGTGGGGAGTCCGATTCTCCCTCTCCCACTCCCCTTGCTTGTGTCCCCTCTCTCGCTGTGTCTCTCTCTGTCGAATAAACGAATAAAATCTTTAAAACAAAACAAAAAACCTGAACTGTTTTTCTTACTCCCGCTATGCTGGGTCATTCTGATAGGCCAAGAAGAGAGAGAGGGACAGTTTGTATGGGAAGAAACTGGGCTTGACTCTCATTCTTTGGAGAGGTGGATCCGCAGGGGTTCCTCCCTGCTCCAAACACTTCAGTGGTCCCCAGAACCTTCTTGAGGAACTTAACCCCCTTTGCACGGCCTTTAAGACCCTTTGTGATGCAGCCCCCGACTGGCTCCAGCTTCCCCTCTCCCTTCTGCCCAATACTCCTTCTAGTTCCTTAAGTGCTATTCCCTCTGCATCAAACACACTTCTCCACCCCTATCATCCTCCCAGCCACTTCTGCCTCAGTCCTGTAGAGTGGCCGCCCTGAGACGTGTCCCCATAGCCCGGGCCCTCCCCACCACCCTCCCTGCTCAGTCCTGGTGTCCGCGTCCGCCCCCCTGCTGGTCTCAGCTCACAGGGCAGGGACTGTGTGTGGCCTGTCAGCGTATGTGTCCCTGCAGCAGTGCAGGCCCTGACATGGAGTGCACGCTCCCTAAATGTCAGATGAAGGAGGAAGTGATGTGCTCGAGAAAGAATGAGGGCACATTTCCCCCCACCCTGCCCCACTATGGCAGTGGGATCCTAACTGTGGGCGCTGGCACCTGGGAATTTCCTGGGGCTTGGAGTTTCCTGGGGCAGTTTATCAGGAAGAGACTTCAGTGAGGGGGCCCAGCAGAGGGTCAGAAAGGGCTAGGAAATCTTGACTCTGCTAAGCACATTTCGAGGGGGCGTTGGGATGACCTCACCCCCTGGGAACTCGGCGCATCAGAGCCCACTTGAGCCAAGAGGGCGGCCACTTGGGCCTGGAAGGAGTGGGCCTTGCTCCCAATAAGCAGTGTCGCGTGACCTCCGGCCTCCCTCCTCGGCTCCTCGTGGCTGTTGACAGGAGTGCAGGGCCTTCCCGGCCGCGCTGGGGTGACTGGGTTTTGTTTGCAAAGAAAAGGGGAGGGGAGGAGCAGGGTGGCGGTTTCCAATGTGGGCTGGCCCCTTTCCGTCCTGGGTGCTGGCCTACCAGGCCTCTGAAGCAGAGAACAAAGTCCCATTACCCTGGCGTCTGTCTCCCGGGTGCCTGTCACTGCCCCATTTGGCAGAGGTGAGGGAAGGGTGGTTCTTTTTTTTCTAGCCCACTTGCGAACCCACCAATGGCAAAGGTACTTCCTGTTGCCAGAGAAGACTAATATTCTTGTCCTGCTTTGGGTGGAGGGAAGCCTTGCCAATACCAGCCTCGCATTTTCCTCTCTAAAGGATACGCTCACACGTGCGCGCGCGCACACACACACACACACACACACACGCACACACGCACACACCATGTTGCTTCCTACTGCCGACAGCATTGATTTGAATTGTGGACCTGGGCAAATGTCACTTGAACCAGCGACTTCTCACCAGAGGTGCACTATCTGAGGTTAGAGGGTATGTGAGTCCAGGAAGCCCCTGAAATTGTATGCCAAACTGTGTGCACGGAGTGCGGGTATTTTTTAGGGGAGAGAGGCTTATACAGCTTTCATAGCCCTTAACAAGGGCCACGACCCCTGCTCCCAGTGGTTACAGAGGGCTGCCTTGGAGAAGGGGTGGGGTGTGGGAGGAAGGGCCCAGGCCTGGCCCTCTGCTGCCACCGCCCAGCTCTGCGACCTTGGTTTCCCCCTCTGGCAAACGAAGGTGGTAAAACCTACCCATTAGTCTTTGGGACCAAAGACTAAATCGAACAGAGACACTCACCAGCCCATAAGAGGGGCTCAGTAATAATAGGCTGTGTGTGAAAGGAGGGTACAGAATAGACCGTTCTCCCGGCTGGCAAGTCCCTTTCCCTGTGGAGCGGAACCTGCTGCAGATTTCAGCCAGGATGCCATCTGCTGAATGCCAGCACGCTGGAGGCTGTCATCTCAGCGGCCAGAGAAGCTGGAGTGCTGCTTCCTGCCATCCTCTTGGCCGTAAATGCCATTTGCTCAGGCTCTTTTTATATCAATGGAGAGGCCGGGCTGGGGCAATGAGCGAGGCACATTTGGGACACTGCTGCAACAGCTTAAAAATGGACTTCTGTCCTCAGACACTAAGGGAAGGCCACCCTAGGGTTTTCGAGAGGATTTTCCTGGCCAAGGTCACCAGCCCTCCACGGAGAAACATGTCCAGATGTATTTCCCCAGACCTACAAGTAGACACGTCTCTGATGTCAAAGGACATCAGAAACCTTCTTGTCAAAGGAACAAAGTAAGGTGACTAATAGGAGAGACCATGTGTTTAGTGAATACCTACTACGTGCCATGCATCGTGTCTGATGGATTTACCTCGCAAATTCAAAACTCCTCACAGCGGTCTTGCAGGGTAGTGAGGACTCCTGCCAGTTTTGTAGTGCTGGATGGGGAGACCCAGAGAAGTTAAGCATGGACCTTAATATCACACCGCTATGAAATGACAAAACAGAATTTAAACCCAGATCTGTCTGACTGCAAGCCTATGTTCTCTTTAACGGCCTCTCACACTGAGATTCAGGAAATGAAACTCTGGGAGGGATGGAGGTGAAGGGCTCACCCAGGAGTTGGATCTGCTGTCCCCACGGGGAAGGAAATGAACATTTAGTGATCATCTACTATGTGCCAGGATTTCTGCCCGATCTCTCTGCGCTCTTCCAGCCTCTCAGCAGCCCGAGACAGGGGTCTAAGGTCACGTGCCATTCCAGATGAAAAACTGCAGTGCTGGGAAGTGACGTGACTGCCCAGGGCCCCCAGGCAAATGAGCAGCAAAGCACAGGCTCGAACCCAGAGCCCATGAGGGGTGTTCTAAAGCACAGATGCAGGAAAAGCGCATTAGCCACCACCCGAGCTGCTCTCATGTCTACCTGTCTAACCAAAGGACTTGTCCAAGGCTGGGCAGTGACAACAGTCAGAATAGAGTCCCGTCCTCCCTAACTGTCCACAGCCACTCAGTGCCACCCCCCTCAATCTCTGCCCCTACATTTAGAGTCCAGGCATTGCTTCCGTGACGAAACGCCAGGAAGACCCTCCCCTCTGGTCTTGGCGGGGCTGGAGCAGCCTTTGGTCAACTGTGACATTGGGCCTGGAATGTCTCCTGCTCCCTGCTAAGCTACTGCAGAGGTCTCCTGGGCTCCCACCTCACAAGACCCCCTCCGCCCTGCCTTGTCCTTAGAGTGCCCAGGTCTGATTCCTAGCCAGAAGAGGAGGGGGCTCCCTGGCCATAGGCGGCACCTCACAAGGCCAGCGGGTGCTGAGCCTTTGGTGGAAGGAAGGGGCCTGGGGCCTGTTCCCTGGCATGGTGTGGGGGCCTCTTCCTGGCAGAAGGTTTTCTCACCAGTGACAGCGTGCCCGTTTGAATCTGGTGCTGGTGCCAGCAGCTAGGAACCTCTGTGCCTACAGACTTGGCCATTTGGGGGGGAACAGCTGAAGTGATCCCCAGGAGGGGAACGGTGGGGGACACTGTGGCCCTTGATGGAATATTCTGCAGCCACGAAACCTAAGCACTGTGAGTGTTCAGGAGCCATGTGGGGAAAATGCTTTTTATGTAATGCTGAGTTAGAAAACAAAAAGGCAGGAAGCAAACCTGGATGCGGGCTCTGACTGCAGTGAAGTTGGAAAAGGTGCTCAGGACTACTTATTACTCAGTACTTCCGCACCGCTTGTGGAAACAGGCTGGGACTGGAGGAGAGAACGCTGGTTTGGGATCAGACATTGCTGGGTTGACATCTCTACACTGCTTCTTGAAGCTGAGGGGGAAGTGTCTCTGCTGCCTGGAGTTTTGTTTCTCGCCTAGAAAATCCTGCCGGTGAAGGATTTTGAGAAGTAGTTACGATCCCATGTCCCAGAAGACCTCTGGCCTGAGGCATAGCACACAGGGAGGGCACAGCCAGGGGCTCTTCCGTGGATAAGGGCCGTGCAGAGACCATGGGAAATGCCATGTGAGTTAGGCTGTGAAGGTAGGGAGAAAGGAGGTAGTTTCCTCTTCCTCACAGAACTTTCTATCACGTGGCTGTGGTGTTTAAACGTCAGGTTTTCCGTTAACATCTCTGAACTAGGATGTTCTGCGGGGCCCCTGGAGCCCGCATTTGCATTTCTCTGTTTCTTATGGAAGCCACTTTCCCTGAGCCGAGCTAAAAGCAGTTGGTGGTGTACAATTTGGAGATTGCTTATTACTGTTCTTTCATCTTAAGCATTTTCAATTTGTATAAATAACACATCCTCAGACACTCACTCTGGTCTTTTTACCTCATGTCAGGGCACTGGCCTCTGATGGGGTAGAAAGAGTGCTTATCCCTCACTCCCTGAAGGAAGTTGGATCGTACAATCAAGATTCAACATGTAAACTTCGCAGGTCACTTGGCTGTGTTTTGTCCTAACATATCGCTGGTTTTACAGGAACCTTCCCCTTGTAGAAACAAAGCAGTGTGTCTCCCCAGCCAGCGTTCATTTCAACCACCAGGTCGCTCTGAAAGGACATCTACTTAGGATTCCCAAGCTGTTCGGTAAAGAAATTCTCCAGTTGAGAGAGGATGGGGAAACAGCAGTGATGTCAGGGGGAGAGGAAAGTAATCACATAACCGTGGCTTGTGGGCTTTGGTGCTCAGAAGGACTTTTGATCTGTGGTCATATTTAATGTTCCCTGGAGAGTGTGTCAGCTGTGGGGACCTTGGGGAGGATTTGGCCTGTGGACAGAGGAGGAAGCTGCAGCCCAGAGAAGCTGGGTGGCTTGCACAAGGCTACAGCGTTCATGGAGAACGTGGGCTCTGTGGTCCCTGGGCGGGCCCTGTGGTCCCTGGGCGGCCTCTCCTGATGGGTTACACCAGGTCATATTTCCCCGACTTGTTTGATTTTTGTCCTCCGAAATAGCTCTCCAGTGGGCCCTTGCTCTTATCTTTTGCTTCTGGAGATGACCCGCCGTGTGGCTCTGGGTCCACCCTCTGCACTGCCTGGGGGCCCCTCCCTAGCAGGCGGCGCTGGGCCTGCTCTGCGGAAAGCCCTTCGTGGTCCCTTCTCCCTCCTGTCCCGTACAAGGTTCCTACCAATCAAGGCAGTTTGGGCTGCAAAAATCAGACACCTAGCTCAACCTGGCTTATAAGCCAAAGAGTGCTCTCCTTATCCTCCTTGGGTGAAAGTAACCTCTGCCCTTCTGCCTCCTGCCTCAGAGGCGGCCTGCCCAGATGCCCACTGACTTTGAAATTGGCAGGCCCCCGTCCCTCTTTGGGCCCATTTCCCCACCTATAAAATGGGCTTATCAGAGATGACTTCCGAGGTCTGCTCTAATTCTAACATAACAGAGGCGGCAGGGGGCTTTTATCAAGTGCCTGGTGTGTGCCTGGGCTCTGCTGAGCATGGGAGAATCAAAGATGAAAAGGAAAAGCCCCTGCCCTCCAGGATCCCACCCTAGTATCACCCGATCCCTCCTCACCACCTCTCTGCTTCCCCGTCAAGTATCCATTATTTGTCTTATTTATTCACTATATTTTAACCATCCGAAGCAAGTACACGGAATGTTTCGTCTCTCATTAAAACCTCAAAACTCCAAATCTCTACTACCCTCGAAACACACCCAGAATCTGACCCCCTCTCACCACCTTTACAGGTACCTCCCCAGCCCCCAATCTCAGCCTTCATCACCTGTGCCTGGGATAATCCAGTGGCCTTGCCCTAGCCCCCAGCTTCCTCGGCCACGCCCCTGCCAACAGTCCCCTCTCCGCACAGCAGCCTGAGCAGACTCACCACTTCTCGGCCCGAAACCCCCAGTAATGTCCCTCTCACATAGGATAAACTGGCTCAAGAAGAAACAAGCAGCGACCATGGCACCCCCTCCCTGCCTGCCACCCCTCACTGCTCGGGCCCTGCTCTCATTTGCCTCCACCTCCCCCACCTGCTCACACCACCCCAGCTGGCTGCCTTGCTGTTTCGCAGCCACACCAGCTAATTCCCGCCTCAGGGTCTTTGCACGTGTTGTTCCCGTGCCCGCAAAGCTCTTCCTCCAGCTACCCTCATGGCTCACTCCCTTCACCTCTGCTCAAAAGTCACCGCTTAGAGAGGCCCTCTGTGAGAGTCCTAATACTTCTCTCTCCCCCACCTCCTGACTGCATGTTTCTCTGTAGTGCCTCCCACCAGGTAGAGTATGTTTTACTTTGTTTCTGACTTTGCCCCCTGCCCCAGAATGCCCACTCTGTCAGAGTGGGAACCTTATCCCTCTTGGTGACAGTGCCTAGCATGGTGCCTGGCACACACTAGGTACTCACTAGACATTTGTTAAATGAATGAATGATTAAAGTCCCTTAAGTTGGTTTGTTTTTCTTATGCAGGACCTTGGCTTCAGTCCTTGTATTTTGTCTTCTGTGGATCACTGGCTTCTGTTTAGAGAGGGGCCTCCAGCTTGGCAGCATGGCTTTCTACCTCCTAACTGGGGCATCCTCCCCCACGGGCTTGGGGAGGGGAGCCATGGCTTGCTTGCCTCATCGTCACATCTCTCTTCATTTTCCCCTGTCCTCGCTCCCATTAGTCTCAGTCTTAATGGAAGCCCAGCAACGTGCCCAGAGCACAGTGAACCCCATGGTTGGGTGTGGGAGGAGTGGTCCCGGCGGCGGCCTCTCATTCCCTGAGGTGGCTATTCTTCTGCCACGAATACAGACCACTGTATGCCAGGAGTTGCCTGCGATTTATAAGCACTTGCCATGAAAATAGTACTCGGCTGCTGTTGTGAATGAGCAGCAGAGCCTCGTGCAGTAATGACCCACCCTGCCATCTCCCAGGCTGCCAGAGCCAGTAACTGCCCCTGGGATGGAGGAGGACAGGTGGTAATGATGAAGCCCCCACCTCAACACTCAGCCACCTGAGTTTGTGGCCAGCAGCCAGCTCCTTTGAAAAGAGACCCTCCCAAGATTCTCCAGGTCCTTCGGTGCAAAATTCCCTTAGAAACGAACCCTCCAAGGGGCATGTTCTAGAAAAGCCAACATTGCTTATAAAGAATGCCTTCATCTTCTATGGGTAAATGGGAGGGGAAGTCACAGATCATAGTGACTTTGTTGTGATAGCCTTGGGCAGGCTGGCGGTAGCTGGAAACCTCTCAAAGTTTATTACGGGTCTAATTAAGATGGAATTTAAAATGCAAATGACTATGAAAAGACGAACCTGTTCGCGGAGTTCTGAGGGGGCTCTAACCCTCCTGCCTGTCTCTTCCCGCAGACCCGAGCCCGCCGGCTCGCCTCCTGGCCACCCGGCCGTGCTGTGGCCCCGGCCCCGAGCGGCGCCCAGTCCTGGGCGAAGCGCCGCGCTTCCACGCACAGGCCAAAGGCAAGAACGTGAGGCTGGATGGCCACTCACGCCGGGCCACTCGACGCAACAGCTTCTGCAACGGCGTCACGTTCACGCAGCGGCCCATCCGGCTGTACGAGCAGGTACGGCTGCGCCTGGTGGCCGTGCGCCCGGGCTGGAGCGGCGCGCTGCGCTTCGGCTTCACGGCGCACGACCCATCGCTCATGAGCGCCCAGGACATCCCCAAGTACGCCTGCCCCGACCTTGTCACGCGGCCTGGCTACTGGGCCAAGGCGCTGCCCGAGAACCTGGCGCTGCGCGACACCGTGCTGGCCTACTGGGCGGACCGCCACGGCCGCGTGTTCTACAGCGTCAACGACGGCGAGCCCGTGCTCTTCCACTGCGGTGTGGCCGTGGGCGGCCCGCTCTGGGCGCTCATCGACGTCTACGGCATCACCGACGAGGTGCAGCTCCTCGGTAGGTCGTGCTCCGTCCAGGCACTGGGTCTCTGTGCGCATGGATGTGTATGCTTTTTAATATTCGCAAACACTAAGGGCTCACTTTGCCAAGCCTTGTTCTAAGCAGTTTACACATTTTTTTTTTTTTTTTTTTTTTTTTTTTTTTACTACAACCCGCCATACTCATTTTACAGGTGAGAAAACTGAGGCACGGAGAGGTTAAATAACTTGTGTTGCAAGGTCAGGGCTGGAACCCACAAGGGTTGGGTCCAGAGTCCAGGCCCAGGCTCAGGGTCATTCATACCTCGGGTACTTACTCATTCACTCACTCAGTCTTTTGTCCATTCCTTGGCTAATTCCTTCACTCTCTTGTTCATTTGCTTACTCATTCACTCACTCACGCATGTGTTTGCTCACTCATTCGTGTGTTCATTCACACAGGTACTTACTCATTTGCTCATTCAGTCACTCACACATCCGCTTACTCAGCAATCAAATTTATGCCCCAGTCCTCGAGTTTCTACAGTGGCCACCGTTAAGGGCTCAAGGTCCACTGGGGAGGCAGGCAGACAAGCCTGGCTAGCCCTGGCTCTAACGGAGGAGGCAGCCGCTAATGTTAAAATCCTGGTGGCGAGAATCCTTTGGGAAGAAGCCCTTGAGACCTTTTTTCCCCTCTTTTATTACTTTTTTAAATGATTTAAAATTCACATAACATCAAAGCAACCATTTTAAAGTGTACAATTAAGTCGCATTCAGTTGGAAACAATCACCTCTAGTTCCAAAACATTTTCATCTCCCCAAAGGGGAAACCCATACCCTCAGCTGTCATTCCCCATTCTCCCCTACCTCCAGCCCCTGGCAACCACTGACCTTTGTATTTGTGACCTTAGCTCTTGAACTCACAGGTTACATGTGAGCCAGCCCAACCTTGATTTCTGAGGAAGTGAAGAGAGATCAGGTTTCTCAGGGGATCTGGACACAGCCCTACCTGTCACTTACCTTCAGTAAATACACAGATTTAAAGTTTTTGTTTTTTAAGTTTGAGTTTGGACGGATTTATACACCAGCCATAACCCAAGAAAGCTCCCCTCTTTCTTGGAGGCAGCCCGTGTTCTGATTTTTCACCATAGACTAGCTGCACCTATTCTTGAACTTCATGGAAATGGAATCATACAGTATACATGCATTTCTGTCTGGCTGCTTTATCGCAGCACATTAATTTTGAGATTCATCCGTGTTGTTGCTGTGTGAATCAGTGGTTTGTTCCTTTTTAATTGCCGAGTAGTATTCCATGATGTAGATGTACCATAGCTAGTGTATCTGAATGTCTGGGCTGTTTCTGGTTTTTCTGCCTTGCACCTTGAGGGAAATCTCTGGCCCAGGCTCCTTGCTCTCCACTACTACCCACACCACCATTGGGCAAGGAGGGAAAAGACACGCATCCCAGCTGTGCCCTCCTTCCCCAGAAGAAGGAAGGCAGAACTTCTGAGTGGTTAAGAGTAGAAGATTGGGAGTCACACAGACCTCTGTTCCACACCTGGCTCTCGACTTGCCAGCTGTGTGGGGTTGGCCAGGTGACTAAACCTCTATGCATCTCAGTTTCTTCATCTGTAAAATGGGTTCACAGTAGCACTTACCTCCTGGCATTGTTGGGTGACATGAGGGTATATGAAAGAGCCACAGCACAGTACCTGGCACATAGAAAGTACTCAAGAAATAACAGCTAAGAAATCAGAATCTCTGCCCATCTGCATGTGGGGCTAAGCACATGTCTGAATTCCAGGCTGAGGCAGACCAGACTATGAAGAGCTACCCACCCTGTTATGCTGGGGCCTTACTTGGGCATTTTAACCACGTTGCCCCACACTCGAATTTTCCATAGGTTTTGCATTTCACCTCCAGGAGATGTAGGTTTCTAAAGCCTCCTAGATCTCCTGTCACTCTTTTTTGGAGCTCTCTGTTCAGAGCAGGGAAACAACCACACCTCATTCACCTGCTCCCTCATATAGCCCATGTGTTGGGGTAACCACCAAGAAATCATATACACCCCATAATCTTGCACAAGTGGGTTAGGGTTTTCTGAAAATACAAACTGGAAGGAGCCTTTGATGACTTAATCTGAATAAACCTGTGAGGAGTCATGGACTCTTCCCCCATTCATTTGTTCACTTAGCAAACTTTTATTGAGCCCCCTTTAATGCCCCAAGCCCCTTGGAGGAAAGGGAGAGAACCCCCTGGAATACTGATGTAACGTGGTTGACGTGATCCTCCGTTTCCTTATCTTCGGGTAGTGCCGGAGATGTGCTGGTTGATAGGAAGCCCTGTGCTGCAGGACCAGGTTTCCAGGTGAGATTCAAAGGAATTCCATTTCTGAGTGATAGGATTCTAGGTGAATTTCATTTCTTTATACATCTATGAGTTACTTTACAAAAAAAAATGTGTGAAGAGCTTATAGTGCTTTTACAATGAGAAAGGGCAATAAAGTTATTTTTCTTTCTGAAGGTTACATGAGATAATGGGGAAGTTTCTGGCATGTGATCAAAGCTTAATGTTTCCTTCCCAGGGGAAGAGTAAATTGACATTGGGGACATCTGGGTAAAGGGATTATGGGTGATCCCCACCACTACCACCAAAGTTACTAATGACTCATGATCAGGAAAAAAAAAACTTATAATAAAAATAAGAAAGCTAAGTTTTTATGATTTTTATGGCTTGAGTTCAGGCAACAGATACCCTACTGCTGCTGGCAACAGGGGTGAGGCAACATGAGAACCACAGAAATCCCACCCTAAGTGGGATCTCCCTCTCCCAATTCTTAGAACTGGGCTTTCTAATGATGGTATCTAAGGTACGAAGTGGCTAAATACCAGGCAGCCAGTGTTTGTGCAATCCAGAGCCCTCTGATCTCCTTTTCCTCACAAGGAACAAGGAGGTGACATAGTTCCTTTAGAGATTGTCAGCTGTGAAACTCCAGCATGGAAAACTCCAGAATAGAGACCCCTCACCCATCCCTCACTTCTCTCAGACCAGCAGATAAAGACTGAAAACCGACAAGCTCAAGTGTCATCTAAGTAAGCTTGTCAAATTGAACAAATAAAAATACAGGACACCTCGTTACATGTGAATTTCAGAAAAATAATTTTTTAGTGCAAGTATGTCCCATATACTATTTGGGCCATACTTATAAAAGCATTTGTTTTTCTGAAATTCGAATGTCACTGGGCATCCCGGATTTTATCTGGCACCCCTTATCTGAGAAACATCCCCCCGTCTTGTGGGACAGGGGGACCCTTTATTTGTCCTGGAACTTGAGCTAAAGTTAAGTCTCAGAAAGAAAAACGTTCATAGGCCTCATGTATTTCTTTCACTTGATGGATTTATGTTCCTAGCCCAGCATCCTCCTGCAAGGGGGTCCATCTGCAGACCCCGGTGTCTGGTGTGCCTTCTCTTGTGACCTGCTCATTCTCTCCTCAAGACAGGGGATTTAGCCCCTTTAGATAAAGACTTCAGGACTCAGAGAAGGGAAGTGACTTGCCTAAAACCACCAAGTTTGTGAGTGGCAGAGCCAGGATTAGAACCCCGATGCACCCGTCTGTCGTTAGTTCAGTGGTTCTCAGCTGTGGCTGCATCCAGACCAATTCGATCAGAGCTTCGGGGAGTGGCCCCCAGGCATCTAGATCTCTTAAGGCTCTTCAGGTGATCCCAGGACGTAGCCAGGCTTGTGACCACAACAGTCGCCTTTGCACAAGTGCCTCTTTCTCCTCCCTGCTGGGTGCCGAGCTGAGTTCTTCAGACATGTCAGATCAAGGCATGGGGGTCATCCCTGGACCACAAAAGCCCCTTCTCTTGTTTGACTTTTCTACTTCACCCCCAGCCCCTACTCTAAATTCCCATTCACCCCTTCCCCTGCCCAGATAGTGTTTAGTATTAAAAAAGTGTTTAGTATTTAAAAAAAAAAAAGTAGAGTTTTACATGCCTGGGACTGGGCAAAGAATCACTCCATTGTTCTTTTTTCACTTGCCCCATTTTTAGATCTGTCTGGTTTCTTGTTTCCTAGCAGCTCCTGCACTGATGGACTAGGGCGCCACCAGTCCCCCCACCCAAGCAAACTACATTGCAGGGCACACTCTCCCACGAGGCTGTACTGTGGCTTCTGGGGTTTCCCATTCTCTGGGGCACAGACCAGGATGGCCTTGCTGGATCCCGGAGTGGGCCATCTTGAGAACCTATGATTTCTCTAGATGCTCCTCTGGGCCAAAGAGAAGGGGCTGAGCCCAGGCAAATGACATTCTGTTGAATTACTAGTTAGGAGAGGCAGGTATGGCCAGGTTTCCCCCTCCTCTCCCTGGCTCCTCCGAGAAGCTCTTTCCTGGAGCTCTGGAGTTCAGGCCACATGTCCTGAGGCACCTCTGTCCCTCTTACGGACAACTCAGTAGTGGTCACTGTCATATAGCCCCTTTGTCCTTCCTCTGTCCAGTGGTGGAAGGCTGGTCAGATCAAATAAGCAACACCAGTCCAAGGCCATGGCATTGTGGGCTATGTTGTCAGAAATCTTTGGTTTTAAGTGTCAAAAACCAGTTCAATCTTGCTTAAGCAAGGAAAAAAAATTAATGTCTCATGTGACTGAAAATTCAGGGGAACGACTGCCTGTAAGGCTGGCTTGATGCAGGGGTCCAATGAACAGCACCTGAAATTGGCCTGCCTTTATTTCTTGCCCTGCTGTCATCTTTATTAGCATCATCCTCAGCTGGAATGCCTTTTGGAGGTGGAGGGCGGTGGGGGGGGGCACCAGCAGCTCCATTCCCATGTCCTCATCCCACCAGATTTAACATATCTAGCAGGACAGCTGCTTTCCTACAAGGTCTAGCTAAAGTTCAAGGTTTAGCCTCATTGCTCTCCATTGCCAGGAGGATGTGATACAGTGACTGGCCAAGTTAAGGCCTCCTCCTCAAGGTAATCAGTGGAATTGGGAGGTGGGTGTGGGGGCAGTTCTCTTAGAAGAAAAGCCGGGTGCCGGGACCTGAAGAAGGGGGAGAAGATGTCATACACCCAGAACAGTAGCTCTATATAGGCCTTGTAAGGGAGTCATTTACCCTTTTTGAAAGCCTTGAGCCCCTTCATTAATTTAGTTACCTACTATGCACCAGGAACTATGCCAGGAACTTTACCTGAGTGATGTTTTCCAGTCCTCACTAGAACACTCTGAGGCAGGAAATAGCATCATCCCCATTGCAGACCCTGCATGGATGGATAATTTGGCCAAGGTTACCTATCAGTTGGTGGTGCTAGAGTTCATGTTTGTTTTTTATTAGCGTTATGAATAAAGCGTTTGACAAAGACTTGAACTTATGGATCCAGATGCAGGGCCTAGAGGTCAAATGTGCCACCCCATGCTTCAAATGAGTAAACTGAGCCCTAGAGAGAGGCAGGGACTTGCCCAAGGTCACCCAGCTGATAAGTGGTCATGATAAGGGAGGGGGTTGGGCCCAGGACCCTGGGGGGGTGCCTCAGCATGGGACCTGTGAACACCCCACATCACACAGAAGGAATGGCTGCAGGTGGCTTCATCCAGAGCCTCAGTGGGGAGCAGCACAGGGAAACTGGCTTTTGCAGTTTATGTATTCTCTCCAGTCTAGGCCAGCATCCAACTCCCTGCCTGATAGTAAGGTATTTGCCTGGCAGGGTGGCCTGAAGGAATGTGGTTTCCCAGGCTCCTGAGGGCCTACTCTGTGCCAGGCACAGGGCCAAGTACATTGTTATTCCACAGATCTGTCATTAACCTTTCCCATGGACCTATGAGACAGGGGTGAAGGTCCTCACATTACAGAAGGAAACTGAAGTCACATCCAGGACCAGACAGGGTCCAATGGAGGCCTGTCTCCCCTGGTCCAGTCTTCTTCCGTTGGAAAAGCATGGGCTCAGTGGCCCACAGACCTGGCATCTGCATCTTTCCTTCTAAAGCCCCAATACCCCTGCCCTGCTGTAAGCCCTCCTGTGGCCAGGGCTGAAGGAGCTCTGCTCCTGTACCTCCTGCCTCTTTGGAGACATTGCTCCTATCATTTATCATTTGTCCCTTTCTCCACCCTCCCTTTCTCCCTCCCCACAAAATCATTCCCATGAGCACACACAAGAGGTCTGGTTTCCATTAAAAAAAAAAAATATATATATATATATCTCCTTAGGGCACCTGCGTGGCTCATTTGGTCAAGCTTCTGACTTTTGATCTCGGTTCAAATCATGATCTCAGGGTCATGTGACTGAGCCCCATGTTGGGCTCTGTGCTCAGCATGGAGTCTGCTTGAGATTCTCCCTCCATCCCTCTGGCTCGTGCTTTCTCAAATAAGTAAATATATATATATTTGTAAATGCCGTTGGCAATCTCCTCCACCAGCTACTTTCTCATTTCCCTGCTTTCTTCAGAGCAAAAGTTTCTCAAAAACATCTTTGCCACCCTCTCCACCTCCCTCATCCCAATCCTCTTTAGCTCATCCCAGTAATATGTATTTTTTAATTTTAAAAGTTTAATGTGAAATTTAAAATAAAGAAGTCCACTTTCTTTAATGTACAAAGAAGTACGAGCAGAAACAGTAGTAAATTATATATCACATTTGTTTATACCATTTATATATATATGGATACGTGGCCATGTAGAATATGGTTCTCCACATTAACTCTACTATTCAAACAGTAGAAAGTGGATAGCAATTTGGGGAGTGGGAAAGAAATAACCCCCCCAAAGACTTTTCTACCATGTTTATTCTACACTGTGTATGGCTGTGTGCTTGTTTCACCACTGCACAGAATTCAGCTATATATAAAACTGAACCTGTTCAGAAGTTGAAGGAGACAAGAAATGATGGATCCATAAGCCTGGTGCATTGTCATACAATTCAAACAATGATATAACTACCAGCTTGTAATTTTTAGGGACTATAAACAAGGCTTCCTCTTGAAGTTGAACCAAAAACAACTTATGTTCCTTAGGCTTTGTAATATGTACAGGAAAAACTGGATACTGAGGAGGTTTAAATTTGGTCTCTACCAGTTACCAATGCAATTAGCAATGACCCAGTCTGGCAGGACTTGATCTTGATGACCAGTATCTCTGTCAGCATTTTAGTCCTTCAATTTCATCTTCTCCTGGGTTAAGTTCACCACCAGGTACTTTGAAGAAAATTGTTCCCAACTGCAGCAGTGACACATGGGGTAGCTGGAACTCATGCACCTCCTCACAATGATTTTATCCAATTCCTGCCTCATGCACTGAAGTCTGGCTGCTCCCAAGCTGTCCTCATTATCTCACCAGACTTCAGGCTGCCAGATCCAGAGCTCAGCCTCTTCCTCTTACCTGGCCTCTCACTTTTGGCACAGGTGCTCTCTCCCTGCCTCTCTGACCTGCTCATGCCTCCTGGCTTCACAAGCCTCTGGTTTTCCTCTTGCCTCCCTGGGCTGCTCCTCCTTGGCTTCTTTTTTTGGCTCCTTCCCTGCCTGTTTCCATATGCTGAGAACCCCAGGGTTCTATTGTCAGCTTTCTTCTCTATCATGTAATACAATATGCATGTAGAAAAGTGTACAAAACATCTGTGGAGTTTAACAAGCCATCATAAAGCAAGACCATTTCTCCCATCTACCCTTTCTCCAGATGATGATCCAAGCCTGTCACCAGGCCTTGAATCCCATTTTTAGGATGTTGGCTCCCAAGTCCATATTCCCAGCCCTGATGCCTCCCTTGAAGTCCAGACTTCCCTCTACCTACTCACATCTCCTCCTGCCATCCAAAAGGCATTCCACACCGAACACATTCAGGCAGCCATCCCCACTGTCATTGAAGGGCACCACCCACTTGGTTGACTGGTCCAAAACCTCAGGAGTCATTCCTGATTCCTCTTTTCCTTGCCTTACATCCATTCTGAGCATACCCTGCCCCTTCTGCCTCTAGTGCATATCCTGAATCACCTTTGGAGATAATGAAGTGACTGATGGATGGCCCTTTCTCTAATTCTTCTAGACTTCTTTCGTCTTCACACAAATACGGTTTCTCTTGAGACATAAATTCTGTTCTACTTCCAGTCCCAGACATATTTGACCTGAGAGAGCTAGGGAAAGGAAAGAATCCAGCTTTCTCCCAGATCCGGAGCCAGGCTCTGGACATGGCCCAGGGAGAGTGGGAGGTTGTGGAGCCAATCCTAGCCACCCCAGTCTCCCCTGTGCCTGGCCTGGGACTGCTATTCAGATGTTTGGGGTGGGGGCAGACCTGTCGGACTCATTCTCTTAGGGGTCATATTAGACTTGTGGGGACTGCAACTCCAAGAGCCACTTGGCTGGAGGCTGAGTCCACGTGCTGGCACCTCTAAGAGTGGAACAAAGGTGAACTTTGGATGCAGTACTGCTAGTGGTCAGGGGATCTGGTTTTAGAGTCCTATAGCCTGAGAAGGAATCCCATTAATGTCACCCCTGGCTGTGCGACCTTAAATAACTCGCTCCACTTCTCAGAGCCTCGGTGCTCTCCCGCTGTGAAAAGTGCCCACTCCACAGAGCTACATGAGATAGTGGTGAGGACTGATAGGGATAATGCACGGAACTGCATCTGGTAGGTAGGGTCTCAAAAAAATATCTGTATATACTTTCATCAGGTCTAGAGAGTTTGGAGGCAAATCACAGGTTAGAAGTTAGGAAATCTTGATAAGCTCCCTTGGGGGCCTCTTGGTATTGTGGGATTTCTGGTTCTCCACAGAGAATCTTTTGAGAGGTGGATTCTGAAGTGTCAGGCCTAGGCCAGCACTGTGCCGTCTTGGGCCTGTCTCACTCAGGGACAATGCCTGATGGGGACAAAGCTCCTTGCATAGAGATAAGTGAGGAGAACCAACCTTTTCTGAGGGGCTGCTGTGTGCCAGGTATCAGGCTAAATGCTGTCACATATGTTGTTACACCAGGCTCGCAGATTAAGCTTTCACTTCAGAAATGCTGTTCCTTCACACAATCTATTCCTTCTGCCTGGAATGGTTATACCCCACTTTCCAGGCACCACTCTACCCCCTTGGCCTTCAGGTCTTCACTCCATCTTCACTGTCACAAAGACCCGTTGTGGCCTCACTTCTGACCAAGTTCCCCTTTTACACTCAGAACTCCAGTCCTGTCACTCTCTGGTTGCGTGACGTGGAGTAACTCACCATGCCTTTCAGAGTCTGAGTTCCCCCACTGAAACATGCTCATTTTATTTTTTTATTTTTTTTAAAGACTTTATTTATTCATTGGACAGAGAGAGACAGCGAGAGCAGGAACACAAGCAGGGGGAGTGGGAGAGGGAGAAGCAGGCCTCCCGCTGAGCAGGGAGCCCGACACGGGACTCGATCCCAGGACCCCGGGATCATGACCCGAGCCGAAGGCAGACACCCAACGACTGAGCCACCCAGGCGCCCGAAACATGCTCATTTTAAAGAGCCGTGCAGGACGGTGGCTCTTAGTAGCACTCATCACAGTTTGTACTTACACAGTTTTATGTCCGATGCTTCATTAAAGTCTGTCTCTCCCACTGGGATGGGAGTTCCATGGACACAGGAGCTGTGCTTGCTTGTTCACCTCTCTTCACCCAGCACCCAGCACAGCATTTGGCACATGGCAAGTGCTCTATACATTTTGTTCAAAAAACATTGAAGGAATAATGATAATAATTAACATGTTTTGAGCACTTACTTTGTCCCATGTTCTGTGCTACACTATTCATAAAAACATCTAATTTCATCTCTGTAACAACCTGAGGGAGGGGGACCAGGATTGTTCCATTTTAAGCTGAGGAAGCTGAGGCTCTGAGAGATTGACTTACCTGAAGTCACAAAGCCAGGAAGGGCTGAACCTAGGACCTGAACCGTCTCCACAGGACATGCTCTTAATTAGAATGCTGCACTGAAGGATGGACTCCTATGTAGAGCTGGTGGGGCAAGGAGGAGGAGCACTGGGGTGGGGGACAGAAGCAGACGTTGGCAAGGGCAGAGACCCAGGGCGAGCCACGGCCAGTGCCTTTTGGCTTGGCCCAGCAGGATGCGTAGGACAGAGAGCCCTGGGAGAGTGCATCACACCAGGAGGCTCCACCAGAAGTGGATGCTATACCAGAAACATCCACTTATCTAAAATGTCTTAAAAAAAAAACAAAAAAACAGAAAACCTTGTTTTAGTCTTTTATATGTGCCTTTTTTTTCTGATTACAAAACCAATACATGTTCACTAGAGAAAAGTGAGAAAATCTAAAAACTGTAAAGAAGCAAATTTCCATCCAGAGATAACCACCCTCACATTGTTATGTATATCCTTCCTGTATTTTTCCTATGCATCCTATACATACATTGCCCACACCATTGGAATCAAATAATATATTGTTTTGTATTTTCTTTTGTTCACTTAATTTATATCATTGGTGTTTTCCCACATTATTAACTAGTAAGTGAAAAAGATTTTTTAAAATATTGGGGTTTTCTGATAAGACTTGTAATATACATATTTATTATATAAATACTGGATAATATACCAGTAGGCCAAACAAACAGTTCTGTGAGCCAGGTCAGAACGTGGACGGCCAGTTTACAAAATCTGCCCTGTGGATTTCTGCAGGTGGGGTAGGGAGTAACTTATCAGACTCTCACTAGGGCCTAGGGCATGCTTTTTGAAAAAGCATATTCACTATTATGACTTAATTTTATATTTGGAAAACTAAAGAGGAAGAAATGGTTTTTTCCATGATATAAATTACAGAATGACAAATCTTAGCTACAGGGGTCTAGTTACAGAAGTTTGAAAAACACTTTCTTGCTTTACTTATTATGGTTAATGAGAATATTTTTATCACTAAAAAAATTTCACAATACCTTAATGACTGTTTCTTTCTTTCCCTGATTTGTTACTCAGAGTTGCCACTCTGAGTAACAGTCTTCTAGAAACCTCGTTCATTCATTTATTCATTTATTCATACAATAAAGAATGAAGGGTCTTTGCCCAGAACCCTGCTAAGCCCTGAGAAGGTGGTGGTGAACAGACAGGCAAGGACTCACATTTTAGTTGGGGAGACAATCGACAAGTAACCTACCAAAGTATGAAGACCTGTATTACCTAAATGAAACACTATTTTGTTTTTTTACTTAACTATATAATATGTAGTATCAAGAACATGTTTTCATCCCACTAAAAATTATTCAAAAATATTTTCATGACGGTGACTTAAAACTCTTAGTTTGCTGTCCCATAAAATGAGGTCATCTCTTGCAGAAAGCTAACATATTCAATGTTTGTGCAGCACCCAGGCACTGGGCTCTGTGCTGCCTTCTTTCAGAGTCAGCACGTGTTGAAGAGCCTGGGTTCTCGTTGTGGCTTTGCCAGCTGCTGTGTGACCTTAGTCGCATTCTTTAACCCCTCTGTGCCTCACCTCCCTTCTTTGTGAAATGGCTGGTAGTAACAGAACACACCTCACAGGTTGTGTGAGGACTCAGATAACACGCGAAGGGAGCTTAAAATAGCGCCTGTCATATAAGGCCACAAAGAGCAGAAGGATTCACTTCTTGGAGCTTATGTTCTAGTTGGGGAGGCCAACAATAAAGGGTTTTCACATCTTCCAAAGTATGAGAAAACCTCTGGAGTGGGGTAAGGAAGGAGGAGGGAGGAAGAGTGAAGGAAGGAAGGAGGGATGGAGGGACGAAGGAAGGAATAAACGGAGAAAGGGCCTTATCTGCCCATCCCAAAGAGAAGTCACACAGGATTGTGCTTACTCAGATTCTGTGCACCTGTGGTTCTTGAATCACTATACACGTGAACTAGAAAAAGAAGTGAGGGGCTGTGGGGAGGGGGCGGGAGGGGGGGGACCGAGGCCTGCGGGTGGCCGGGGGCTCCCCACCGGCGGCCCGCACCCTCACCACCCCCCTTCTGCCCTGGGGCAGAGAGCGCATTCGCCGACACGCTGACGCCCGCGCGCCTCAGCCAGGCCCGCTTCAGCGCCTGCCTGCCGCCCAGCAGCCACGACGCCGCCAACTTCGACAACAACGAGCTCGAGAACAACCAGGTGGTGGCCAAGTTGGGTCACCTGGCGCTGGGCCGCGCCCCGGGCCCGCTGCCCGCCGACGCCTCGGCCGCCGCCATCCCGTGCGGGCCTCGCGAGCGCCCGCGGCCCGCATCGTCGCCGGCGCTGCTCGAGGCTGACCTGCGCTTCCACGCGACGCGCGGACCCGACGTGAGCCTGTCCGCCGACCGCAAAGTGGCCTGCGCGCCGCGGCCCGACGGCGGCCGCACGCTTGTCTTCTCCGAACGCCCGCTGCGACCCGGCGAAAGCCTCTTCGTGGAGGTGGGCCGCCCGGGGCTGGCGGCGCCCGGCGCGCTGGCCTTCGGCATCACGTCGTGCGACCCGGGCGGGCTCCGACCAGCGGAGCTGCCGGCCGACCCCGACGCGCTGCTCGACCGCAAGGAGTACTGGGTGGTTGCGCGTGCCGGGCCCGTGCCGAGCGGCGGCGACGCACTCAGCTTCACGCTGCGGCCCGGCGGCGACGTGCTCCTGGGCGTCAACGGGCGCCCGCGCGGCCGCCTGCTGTGCGTCGACACCACGCAGGCGCTCTGGGCCTTCTTCGCCGTGCGCGGCGGCGCCGCCGGCCAGCTGCGCCTCCTCGGTGAGTTCCCCGACCGACCGCGCGCATAGCACCGGGCCGCCGCTGGGTAGCTCGAGCCACACCACTGAGGCCCAGGCGCGCTTCCCAGGCTTGAGCACGTATTAGCACCCTTCCGCCTCCACCCAGAGTTTCTGATTTAGTAGGGGCAGCCCCGAAATACAGTTCTAACAAGTGTCCCAGGGATGTCCATGTTGCTGCTCTTAAGCCCACACTTTGCCAACGCGGACCTCAGTTCCCACTGGGGTCAGGGCCTGGAAGGCTTTATGCAGTCGGTAAATGGTCAGTGTAATTTTTATTTCTGTTATGACCTATATCACACATTTATTTTTTACATACATGAGGCATGTAAGTTGTAGGAGAAAAAGTAAACACAACTACACTTAAAAGAGGACATCAGAATAACAGCGTCCACAGAAAATGGGATGGAGGCTTGAATCATCTTATTTTGACATGATTTTGCCTTCCTTCATGCCACCAATAGACACGGAGCACCCACCAGCTGTGGGCCAGGCCCTGGGCTCCAGGATGGAGCACGGCAGAGGACAGGACATAGGCCATGCCCCGCAGGAGCTTACAGACACACCTGAATGGAAAGCCGCACCGTGTGATGTGGGCCACTGCAGAGGGGCTTCTCTCCCATTTGGTAGAATGGAGGTGGTGGTCAGGGAAGGTTCCCAGAGAGCACAGCTCCACTTTCATGATTCAAGAAGTCAGTCCAAATGGTAACAGAAAGGATGAACATTTCCTGTTATCTCATTCAATTTTATACTCCTGATGCCTCTGTGAAACCAAAATCATTATCCCATCCACAGATAAGCAAATTGGAGTACATAGAGATTAACTGACTGTCCCAGTCACATAGCTGGTCAGCCATGGAGATGTTGGGCAAATCACAGACCCTCTCTGAGCCTTGGATTCCTTTTGTGTACAGAGGGAGCAATTAACTGCATCCTGGCATTGTCATGAGGATGAAATGATGAGGTGCATATAATGCTTTCAGCAGGTGCCTGCCACCTTCAGCATGTTTAATGCGTAGTAACAACAATGACTGCTGTTGGCAGGCAGAGGAGGAACAAGGAAGCAGTGGTATCATTTGTTGGGTTTTTTTTGTTTTTGTTTTTGTTTTTTAAGGAATGACAAGACATAGTCACCATTTACCCTGAGATGAGTTGCCTAAGTTCCCATTGGGGCTTTGGCAAGAACTAAGCCTAGAATCAGTCTTCCTTACCCTCCTCCCCAGCACCTCCAGAGGAACCAGGATGAGTCCTTGAGTGGTCAGGAAGAGAAGGTAGAATGGAAGTGACTTCTTTTGGAGGCCAGGGACTTGCCCTCTTGATTTCTACCTGACAGCAACCCTGACACTGCATTATCTGTCCATCCATCCTCAAGTAGGGTAAGGGAAGGAACATCTCTCTCACCTAAGAAATAACCCATTATTATCTGAACCAGCAGTGAACATAAGGGAGAAAACTCATTCGTGTTGACTACTACTAGTCAGGAATCTTGTAGTTGCAAGTGACAAAACCCCAAAGTGCCCTAAACTGAAAGGGAAATGTATGGGTACACATACCTCAAAAGTCTGGGAGTATATTGGATGGATTCAGGAATAGATGGGTCGAGGTTTTAAAAGCATGTCATCAGGATCCCATCCCCAAAGCTCACTTTCCCCTATGTTGGCTTCACTCTCGGGCAGGCGCTACAGTGCCAGACCTACCTCCCAATGGATGCGTCCCTTCTTTCCCAACAGTTGTAGTGTTCTCATGAAGACCTCTTTGACCTTCACTGGGTTATGTAGCCTTACCTAAACCATCATGGAGACCAAGGGGTGGAAGTTCTTTTTGGCCTGGCCTGGATCATGTGAGTGAGGGTGAAGTAAGTGCCCCAACAAAAAATCCTGGTACTGTTTCTGAAATAAACAGGAATGGAGGCTGAGCGGGCAAAGAATAGGTGTCCACTGCACACGTACAATTCCATCAATCCTTAAGTAGAAACCTGGGAGATAACTCTTATCCCCCCATTAGACAGATGGGGAAGCTAAGGTGCAAAAGAGTGAAGAGCCAGGGACTAGCAGAACAGGACTCACCTTCCACCGCCCCTGATGGAGTCTCTTTGGTCTCAGGCACCTTGCAGTCCAGCCCTGCGACCACGTCCCCATCAGGGTCCCTCAGCGGCTCCCAGGATGATAGCGATTCTGATATGGCCTTCAGTGTCAACCAGTCCTCCTCAGCATCTGAGTCATCCCTGGGTAAGGAGGTATAAACCCTAGAGGGGGGAGGGGCTGGTGGCTGGCCTGGCTCCTTCAGCTGTGCCAGAGCCTTCCTGAGGCTAAGCAAGGATGGCCACTTTTCCCCCCACCCCCCTTGCATCCTCTCCTTCCATGGCTGTACAGTTGTCTAGAGGGAGGAGAAATCTCCATGTCGTATCCCAAAGGGTGATCCTGGTGCTTGATGCTTGGGGGAAGGAGGGTAGGGAAGGGGGCAAAGCCCAGGAGAAAAACCCCAAATTGGTGTCTCTCAAAATTGTTTCCCCACAAGTTCGGCCATAGAAGCTCTGCCTTCTCGGGGTTGCCCCAAAAGAACCCACGTGAAAACCACATTATTAAGGTCTGTCTTGTTCTCCCTTTCTGCAGTGACCGCACCCAGCTCCCCGCTGAGCCCCCCAGTGTCCCCTGTGTTCTCCCCACCAGAGCCGGCAGGCAGCAAGAATGGCGAGTGCACGGTGTGCTTTGACGGGGAAGTGGACACAGTCATCTACACGTGTGGACATATGTGTCTGTGCCACAGCTGTGGCCTACGGCTCAAGAGGCAGGCCCGCGCCTGCTGCCCCATCTGCCGGCGACCCATCAAGGATGTCATTAAGATCTACAGGCCGTAGCCTGGCCTGCCAATGGGCCTTGGCCAGAGCAAGGTCACCTTTCTGAAGGCCCCCTGAGCCAGACAACCACTATGGCCACCACGGAGTCCAAGGGCAGTGGCCATCCCATCTGCCACTCTCCAATGGTGGGCAAGGCGTGACAGTCATGGAGATGAGGCCCTGGAGGTCTGAGCCCAGGCAAGGGCTGCTTCTGGCTCAAAAGTGCTTTGCCCCCAAAAGGCCGTCCCAAAAGCAAGCTCAGGAACTGCCTAGCAGACCACCCTGTCCCTCGGTGACCTCTCGGCTGGGAAACAGCATTCCCTGTGCAATGCTTTTTGCTGGAGTTGGGTTGAGTGTGTGTGAGAGAGGGTGAGGGGAGGGAGTGGCCAGAGAAGAGAGAGAGAAGGTGTGTGAGCGAACGAGTGAGAGAGAACGCATAGGTATTTATCCAGGGATCCTGGCTCTGGGAGGTTATTTAACACTAAGGAATGTGCAATCCAGAGCCCAGACGGTAGCGTGACTAGAAATTGTTCACTTTCTGGGGCTGTAACGTCAGCTGGTTTTGAATGTATGAAGCCTGCACCTAAACAGAACTCCCTTGGATGGTATAGAAAAGGGACACTCAGATTTTCTAAGGGAAGGAAAAAATAGCTCATTGTTTACAGCTCCAAAGCAGCAACGCCTTGGGGGGAAGGTGGGTGGAGAACAGAAAAGAACAATTTGCTTTTTTAGTTTCTTCCTCAGTCCTGGAGAGGAGTTTTGATGGGTGCTGCGGCCCACCGAGAGCTCTGGGTGGTGTCATCCCCAGAAGCCTCTTCACCCCTTCACCCCAGACAGCCTAATAATAAGCATAGTGCACCTTGACTCGGTCCCTCTAGATGCTTTTCGTCTGTCCCATCCCTTGCTGTCCCCAAGAAGAAGGCAAGCAGCAGGTTCTCTTTTCCTGGGGAGAAAGAATCCTGGAGGCAGGTGACCCACCTGCAGTTGGAAAGGCCACCCCATCACACAGACGGCTCTTCACAATTCGTGTTGTCAGCCCGGGCCTGGCATTCACCAGCAGCCGTGGGCATCACCAGGACAGCCTGCCGGGGAGGCGGTAGGAAGAAAAGACCTTGCAACTGGTTCTGATTCTCAGCTTCCCTTTCGCTGCTGATTACTAAGATGTTAAATGATCATTAAGATGTTAAGAGCTGAGACATTAAAATGCTGACCTTGGGACTCTCCCCCTTCCCAGAGCCATTTGCAGGCATTTCCTGGGACCTGGCCCTGTCCCCGACTTCCTCACCCCTGTGGAGGCCCATGTCTGCAGACTCCCACACCACCCCCGGTCTGATAGGCTGGCCCAGGCCGGCTCCTCCCTTCTGCCCCCAGTTCAGGGCCTAACCTCTGCCCTATCTTGTGCTGTACTTTTAAGGAAGCCCCTGGGCCTCTCTGATTCTCAGTTCTCAATCTGTCCAACGTGAGGCCCAGTACCTTCCCACTCCAGAACCCATGAGAGAACCAGCATAACATCTAAAAAGCCCAAGACACCCTACAAAGAACAGGTAACATTTTTACTACAATTCCTAATCTGTTCCTCTGCTGCACAGATGATGGCAGAGAAAGGAGAACATTCAGTTTCTGCATTCGTAGAACACATGTGTGCTGGGTGTCTGGGGGCCCAGAGCCCAGCCCAGTTGGGCCCTCATCAAATCAAAGCCTGTAAGACCAGGTGGTCTTTGTAATGTTCTAGGCCTTGGACCACCTGCTTCTTCTCTGCCTGGAGTGGTCATAGTGTTCTGACCTGATCTCAACTTCAAAACCCCCACTCTTGCCCCTGCAAGAACCCCTGATTGGTTATTGTCCCCCTAGTGAATCTGGGAAACTTGCCCACCTTTAAATTTTGTGACGGAAGTTTTTGGGGAGGACAAGAGCCAGAGACGCTGGGTAGCACTCAGTGCCCAGCTGCGTCTGGCCAGCAGGAGCCTTCCACTTTCCCCATGTATGGGCCCAGACCACGTGGGAGAGGACTTGTGACCTCCTCCCCACCAGACCTGGTTCTCCAGGCAGCAGTGCCCGCTGACCGGATTGAGCCAGTCACAAGCTGTGGTGGTCCTCGAAGCCAGCGGGAGGCAGCTGGTCTCCGCTGCCTCTTGCCCTTCCTAACTGCCCCCACCCCTGGGTTCCAGCCAGGGCCATGTACAGCCACCACCAGGAAACCAGTGACTGAGGGCCTGGACCCGACGTGGACCGGGCCATGCTCCTGGTGACCTGTTACCTGGATCAAAAGGAGCTGGTGGCCTGTTTAACTTGCTCTGCAGCTGCTATAAATAGCCTCCCTGTTTCCAAGAGGAATTAAGGGGGTGTTTATCTTCTAAAACCCAGACATTTCCTGATGCTCTAAAGTGATTTATTCAGTGCTATAGAGGAGCTGCTCACGTGGCCCTCACATGGCGGGAGAAAGAGGAAAGGGAAGCCCTCTCTTTCACTTCCCGTCATTACGCGCTGCGGCGCCGGGCTGGAGAGGCGTCTCCACGCATCGATCCTGTGAGGCAGGTCTTCTTACCCCACTGGGCCACATCTAAAACACCACCGATGGTAAAATACACAATTTTATGTACCGCTAAGGGAAAAAATGCAAATATAACTGTAAGATACCACAGCTATATGATTCATTCTAATCAGACTTGAAATGTGGGGGGAAAAAAAACCAGCTGTGCTATTTAGAATTGACAAACCATGGTATTATTCCCATTTGACAGGTAAGAGAACTGAGGTCCTGTGAGTGAAGTGATAAGATCACATGCAATAGGTGGTAGGGCTGGGATTCAAACCCAGGAGCGTCTGGTGCTGAATTCCACTCTCTCAGCTGCCTGGCCCCAAGCCCCGGAAAGCTTGAGATGGCCTTGAGTTTTCTTTCTTGAAACTTCTCTGGGCAGCCCCTGGAGAGAGCCTGGGCACCTGTGCCTGTATGGAGGTTTCCAGCCCCAGGCTGTGGTCCCTCTGCCACCCATACCCTAGAAGGACAAGTGTCCTTCCTTTCAGGCTCACCTTCCTGCTGCCCACCTTCTCCTGGCAGAGCTGAGCTATGTGAGATCCTGAGTCCAGCCTGAAGGCCTCCTTTGGTGACACAGGGGTGCACGTATGGGGCAACTTCGGGGAGGGGCTGAGGGCATTGTCCCACCGCCTTCCTGGGCTTCAACACTGCCACCCCCTCAGGCAGGGACGCTAGGGCTAAGAAGGGGGAGACCAGAAGATACTCTCTTGTTGTGGTCTTGTGCCTGGTTATTTTGAACCACCAGAGAAACTGGGCTCTTTCCAAGTCAACACAAGCTCCTTTTCCTAGTCCATTCCCAGAACTGGGAGGCTGCTGGGCTTTAGCTGCTCAGGGCAGCTGCCCCTCTACATGCGATAACACTTTGCTAAACACCCACTCATCAGCATGGCCTGTGTTCTGGACACGGTGTTGGGAACTGGGCCTGAAGACAGAGCCGCAGGGAGCAGACAGTCCAGGGCTGGACAGATTTTTAAACTTTTATTTGCTCCCTCCAGCGCTGGGTCCTGTGCTAGTATAGTAGGTACTCATTAAAGATTTACGGAAGAAATCCGAAATCAAGTTACAAGGGCTCAGGGGTTTGGTAAAACACCACATATACATGCACACAAAGTCATTCAACAAGCATCTGCTGCATGCCTACTAGGTGTGGGGTGCTGGGAACGCGGAGCAGAGAGGACAAAACCCTAGCTCTGCCTTCAGAGGCAGAGACATTAGAGGGTAATGAGATGCTAGGGACAGAATCTTTGGGCTTTCTTGGCCATTCTCTTGCCTTTGGGGATCTATTCTGGTGAGTGCCCATGACTGCTCTCCTGACCCAGAGCCTGCTGCGTGCTTCGAGAAGCCTCCTCTGCATTAGAAGTGCCAGGCACCTTGTCAGTGAGCTGCTGCCAAAATGGCCTTGGGCAGAACCCTCAAAGGCCCCACCGCTGGATGATTACCCTCAGGTCCCACCAGGGAGACCCGTGGGGAGAGGGCTACCTGCTACTTTCAGGCTTGGGAGTGGTTGCTGGAAACAATACCTAGGTCCCCGGGGAGCCCCGTCAGTTCCAGTTGAGAATGGGCTTGTGCAAAGTCTTGGAGAACGAGAGGCAGTAACCTCCCCCTGCCCAATCCCATCCCTGCCCCAGTTCTGGCAGAGGGACGCCTGCTCAGGAACACGTGGCATTTCTTGGTATTTAATTGTCTTCCCCAAGCCCCTAATGAAATGACTTGTACACCAATCTGTCTGTGCCTTACGAAAGTGTCTGTGCACTTTTTATCCTTTTTAAAAGCAACTTTAAAAAGTGGGCAGGGGACTAGCATACATAGTGGTATTCTAGAAATATGTGCTCATCACTGAAACCCTTCTGCATTATGTTTTTGATGTAGGAGTGATGAAGTGTACTCTCTCATCCCATCCCCCCCACTACCTGTATACAGACCTTTTTTAAAAATGTCTCTTTTCTTATTTTTCTGATTCAATACTGTGACTTCTCCAATACAATCTAATCTTTGGGGATCTGTAATAAAGGTTTTAAAACTTGGGGGGAGTGGGTTGGAAAGGGTTTGCACTGGTCCTGTGTGTTGTGCTTTTGTGTGTTGTGTGTTTTGGGTTTTGTCTATTTTTATCTGTTTTATATTAACATAATTTTTCTGTTTAAAAAACAAATACAACTTTGGCTTGTTAAAAAAGAAAGCTTCTTCAGAACTCAATTTTAAAAATCGCAGTTGCACATACTGTTGGGGAGTGAAGGTGAGGGGTACAAAATACTGCCGACCTTGAGGGAACAATCTGCAAAATGTCCATAGGATCCTGATAATGTTTGAGCCTTGCCAAGTAACTTTTGTGAAAGTATCACAAGGAAATAGTTCTAATCAAGGATAAGCTCTATATGTAAAGATGTTCATTGCAGCATTATAATGGTAAAAAAAAAAATTGTATAAGCCACCCTAACGTCCAACAGCAATGGTGAACTTGCCAGAACTCTCGGTTGCAAGTGACAGAAACCAAACTCAAACTGGTTTAAGGGAATTAAAAAGTTCAGCTAACTGCAAAGTCCAGTATCATGAACCCAAGAACCCACTTCAGGTGCAACTGGATCCAGAATCTGAAATGCTGCAACAGGACTTGTTCTCCCCCCGCTTCTCGCTCTGTCCTCCTTTGCTGCGGCCCATTCCCAGGCAGGTTCCGAAGACAACTGGCCGCAGCACAACGCAGGCGCAGCCCACAGCCTCCCCTTGTGGGCCCACCTGGATCACGTGCCCCTTCCTGAGCCAATCACAGAGGCCAGGGCGATAATGGGCCTCTGATTGGCCAGACCCAGCATAGGCGCTCAACTCCACCCAATAGCTGCTCTCCTAGAAATGAGACTAGGAAATCGCAGTCTCCAGTGAAAAACTAGTGCTGGGCAAGCAGGAGCAGTGGGCATCTCTATCTCTCTAAGAAAGGTTGAACGAACTGTGATACAGATGTATACCTAGTTAATAGTATGGCCCGTGAAGCCAGATAGCCTGGTCCTCACCATGACATTGGGAGAGACACTTAACCTCTTTGTGCCTCACTTTGCTCATCTGCAGAGAAAGAATCGTAAGGTTTCTTGATTTTAGGATGGGTGTGAGCATTACTGAGATCATGCTGGGGATGTGCTAGGCACCGCGTCTGGCACTCAGCAAAGAGTTTGTAACCCGGGAACATGTTTACGTCAAAACATGGTGGGGAAATCAAGACGTAAAACTACACAGACACTCTGATCTCGTGGATGTAAAAACAAGCAAGCAAGCAAACGAACAAACAACAGCCTCCAAACAAGACTGTTGGAATAACCAACAGGAAAGAAGCAAAAATCTCCATGGGGCCTGTGTCAGGATAATGGTATTATTGGACTTTTCCCCGTTTTCTAAATTTTCTCTAATGACAAGTTACTGCTTTTAAACTTGTTACTTGGAAAAAGTATCTACCGTCTCTGTAAAAACCAATGAAAACAGCTAACCTTTGCTGGAATTCGTCAGGAATTCCCAGGCTGATTGTCTGAGTTTGAGATCCAAATTTAGTCACCGTGGAGATAAAGGCCTACAAGCTTCCAGTGGAGGCCAAGCCCGCCTGACCAGTTTGGTTGGGCTTCCTCCAGACCAGGCTTTAGGACCCAGATTTCTGGGGGTGGAACCTTGCATGGTATCAGGAGTAGGGGGGTGGGGAAGGGAGAAGGTGGAGCTGCTCAGGCCTGTTTTTCCTGGTTTGCTGAAATAGTCTGGTTTGGTGACACTGAGTTTGGGGAGCAACGGGGTAAGAGAAATGGAGTTGCATTTATGAAGCTGAAGAAACCACGATTTTCCTACTTCTCTGGATGAATCTTCACAACAATGTTGGTCTCATTTTACAGGTGAGGAAACCAGGGTCCCTTCAAGGTAGAAGAAGGATTGGACCCTAGATGTGCCTGTTTCAGAACTAAGGCAAAATGTGCCTCTGAAAGATATCACTTATTTCTACTAGGCCAGGGGACATTTTCATAGCTATCTTCTGATAATCAAGACTTTTTCTTTTTTAAATAAAGGTGGGGAAAGACCATACTAATCTAGACTCTTTGGGTTTTAAGAGACTGAAACCCAACTCAAGAAAAACAACTTAAGAAACAACTTACACAACTAGACTGGTCAACCCTTGCTTCAGGAATGGCTGGATCCAGGTGCTCACATGATGTCATCAGGCTTCTGCCTCTGTTTCAGTTCTGCTTTCCTCTGGGTTGACATCACTCTCAGGCAGGCTCTCCCTTTGTGGTAACCAAGATGGTCTCCAGTGGCTCCTCACTCATATCATACCAGCTTCGTGACCCTTTAGAAACCTTTCAGGAAAAGTCCCAGGGCATCTGTCTTTTGACCCCTTGGATCAAAAGCCCAATCTCTAAATCAATTTCTGTCACATACCCACACTTGACACGAAACCAAGGATGACATGGCCCTTGCCCTTGAGGACCAACCAATCTAGAGGGGAAGGCAGACTCATAAACAGACATGTTCAAAACAGTGTGGTCCTGAGGCTGCTAGGACAGATTGAATTCAAGGCATAAAGACTACAGATCATTTGGTGATAAAATTTAAACATCCTTCTTTCTCCGGGCTGTTCAGGCTTTCACTAATGCCTGGGTCATGCTTCCTGGTACATCATATTTCTTTTCTAGGGCTTCAATGTACAAAGCCTGTGCCCCGACCCTCACCATTCCACTGCCGGAAGCACAGCTAGCCTCAGAAGAGTTCTTTATGGAGACTTCTCTTTCCCTCATTCTCCGGGTTCCTGCAGGACAAACAATCCTCCCGCAAAGATAATAACAAATCATCTACTGAACACTTACTATGTGCTAAGGACATCCATGACATCTCTGACTCCCCACTCTAGCTCTTTGAAGTAGGTCCCATCATTACTTCCATTTTATACAAGGGAAAACCAAGACTCAGATTAAGTAACTTTATGCCATTCCATATGGCCTCTCAAAGACCAAAGTAGTTCCCAGGATCTAGACCCAGTGGTTTTCAAGGGCAAATGATCCCGGCACATATGCACTTGTGATTTCACTGACCCCACCAAGAGTCTGGCAGATAGATATTATAGTCCCATTTTACAGACAAGGGAAGAGAGGCTCAGAGAGGGCAATGACCTGCCCCAAATCACACAGCTGTGAGCTGTGGAGCCGGGATTTGAACCAGGTCTGACTCTTTCCACAGCATCACAGTTTGTCTGTGGGTAAATTATCAGAAGGGGGTTGGGGGAATGAGCAAGAGGAGGGGGAGGAGAAAAGAGAAGAAATGTGGGGCAAGGAGGAGAGGGAACCAGGCTGTGCACGTAGAAGGACAAAGAGAGAAAGCTGCCTAGCTGGGTCCCTTACTTACACAAGGGCCAGTTCCAGGGCCAGAGAATCTTCCCCTCTCCCTTCAGGCTCAATTCTCCTGGCTCCTGGAAGCTGGTTTTGGCTCCCACACAGGGATGTGGAAAACACGAATATTCCAGGCATCCACAGTGGGATCAGAGCCCCCGCCTTGGCTGTTAAATGCACCCAGGGGGAAGCTTCCAGAAGTCCAGGGGCAGCTGCATCAATACAAAGTGCCTGGGGCAGCCAGTCCGCTTTCCTCAGCCCCCTCCCCTCCTGGCTTGGCCTGCCCAGGTGTAAGCTTGCTCCCTGAGTAGAGCGCCTCAGCCTGCCCTCACCTGCCTCCCCCCAGCTGCCCAGGAAAGGCTTGAGCCATCCTCCCAGGAGTCCAAAGGGCCTGCTTAGGAGTCCGCAGAACTGACCTGAGTTCACATCCACACTCTTCCCCAACAAGCGGGGGCACTAGGCCTCCCCCAAGCGGCCCCCAGGGGTGCTGTCCATCCGAAGCTTGCATGGATATGGCCTCTGGAGTTGTACAACGGGAAGCCCCCTTCTCTCTGCCTCACTTCTCTGCCTCTAGGTGGGGCCTGTAGGACCACCCCCTCAAGCCTGGAGGGGGAGGAAGGGAGGCCGATTGTAGCCGAAAGAAAATGTCTCCTGGGGTCCTTCGCCCAGGGGAGTCTGCATCCTGGCTTCGCAGCTTGGAGCAGCTGTTCCCAGCATGTTGGTGCCTAGCGGGGAGGCGGGTGGCGGAGGTGAGGGGCTGATGAGAGTATAGCAGAGAAGACAGATGAGCCTGGGGGCCAGGCCTGCCTCTTCTTTGGGATCTGAGACAAGTTACTGACCCTCTTTAAGCCTTAGTTTCTGGATCTTTGAGGTCTCAGCCCCCTTTTGTGTCAAGATGAACCAACTGAGTCAGGAAGTGGCTGGCATTCAGGAGGTGCTCAGTAACGGTGGTTATTCTTTTTACCAGTATTATAGGCTGTGCTATATCACTTCCCTCCCTCGTCCCACTACCCCCCCATCCCAGCTGGGCCTGTCTTCCACGGTCCCCTGGGCCTTCCTCAGGCCCTGTACTGCCCCAGGAATTGGCCCTGTGACACTGTTAGCAGCATCTACAGGTGACCAGCGCAGGGTCTACCAAACAGTAGAGCCTTGCTATTTACATCCCCTCCCCCCAGGGTGGAATTTCTGGCATTACACACTTCCTCCCCACGAGGAATGAAAGCAAGGGGCAATCAGATGGCGGGGGCTTGCCAGGCCTCTGAGTCTGCCCCGGTCCCTCGCCCCTTGCTTGTTTTGGCTCCCCATCAAGAATGCTAGACCAGGCCTGGGAGGCTGATTGACCTCAGACTCCAGAGGGAAAGTCACACTTCTGCTCAACTCCCAGGAGCAGCCCTACATTCCAGGAGGGGCGTGGGAAGGGCCAGGCCTTCCCCTAGCTCAACTGAGCAGGGAGCTGCCTACAGCCTGGCCTTGCTCACAGCCTCAGCACTGGCCATGCCCACCTCTACATCCCCCAGGGAGATCTGCCCTACCATGGACGGATAGAGCGGGGAGAAGGGTAGGGGCGGAGATAGAAGATGCCCACTGCCAGCACAGGACAGAAGTGAAAGAAATTTCCCAGTGAGATGTCTCTGGCCTTCCCCATCTAGTCTCCCTCGCTAGCTAGTGTTCATCTCCCTTTCTGGTACCACCCCGCACCTTCAAAAAAAAAAACCAGAACCCTTTCCATTATTCTGAGCAATTCTAGTCTCCCTTCAGCCTCTGCCCCCTCTGAGAGGTAGTTCCAGGTAGTTCTAGAGCTGTCCAGATTTGACTCCAGGACTGTCCTTCCTGGGCCAGTTTTCCTGTCTTTCCACCCTTTCGGGAGAAAGGATGGGGAGGGGGGTTTCAGCTGGTGTTGTTCTTAACAGAGGCCTGGGTATGGAGCGAGGTTTCCCTGAGCAAGTCACACAAGAGCTGGGCCTTGGAGGGTGGACAGCAGACGTCCAGCAGAGACTGGCCCAAGCACGCTCTGCAGAAGGGAGCTGCCCCAGCACAGAGGACGCAGGGCAGCCTGCTGGAAGAACAGACCAGGGCCCAGACAGAGGTCCCCAGGAGACTTTTCCTTCCGCTACAACCAGCCTCTTTTCCTCCAAGAGGATCCCAGGACTCTGCTGGCTAGTTGGCTCCTAGGCAGGTTTCCTCCCACAGACCAGGCTTCCCAAGCTCTGGATAGGAAGGCTCCTGCCAGGGCACAGGGCAATGGAGTAGCCTGCGCAGGGGTCAGGAAGCAGCTTGGCCTTGGGAGGGCCCCATCCCCTTGGAACAACGAGCTCTTCCTTATTCTCACTTTCTAGGCCCTGAACCTGGAAGTCCTGGGGTCCAGAGAAGAGGGTTTTCCTGGCTCCTCCTTGGGAGTGGCTGTTTCTAAGATGGAGCACGGTCGCCCTCTCGTGGTCTTGAGAGAGTGAGCAAAGACTCGAGCAGAAAGAAACTGCTGGACAGGCAGTCAAGGTCCAGGTGCTGGACGAATCTACTGCCCCCACCCCACCCCTAGCAGATCCTGGAGATGTCACCAGATGACCTGGGAATCCTGGGAATCCTGGCTCCTGTAAATGGCCTTGTGGGTCCAGGGAAGCTTAAGGAGGACAAGTTAGGGTGACACTGGGGCCGGGCTGAGGTTACATCAGAGTCTGGGGTTGGGCTGCAGCTTTGTTGGGGAAGGACTGGGGCTCGGACCAGGACAGGTCCCTTCCCCAGACCCTGCAATACTAGGAGGATGCTGCCTGGCCCCTAACTCTGGTCCCCACCTCAGGCCACTGATCTGACTGGCTCAGTCTAACCCACACATACAACCCTGTGTCAGGAACACTAAAATTAAACAAGTAGGGGGAAATGCAATAAAAAGAAAACTTCAAGACATGATGCTGAGTGAGATACGCCAGTCACAAAGAGACAAATACTGTATGATTCCATTTACATGCAGTCTCTAGAGTAGTCAGATTCACAGAGACAGAGGGCAGAAGAGAGGCTACCATGGACCGGGGAAGGGGGGTTGTGGAGTTAGGATTTAACTGGCACAGAGTTTCTGTCTGGGAAGATGAAAAATGTTCTGGAGATGGATGATAGTGATGGCTGGACAATAAAGATGTACTTAATGTCACTGAGCTGCATGCTTACAAATGGTTAAGATGGGGGGCGCCTGGGGGGCTCAGTCAGTTAAGCGGCTGACTTGATTTTGGCTCAGGTCATGATCTCAGGGTTGTGGGATCGAGCCCCACGTTGGGCTCTGTGCTCAGTGTGCAGTCTACTTGAGATTCTCTCTCTCCCTTCTCCCCCTGCACCCCCTCCTGCTCACTCTTGCTCTCTCTCTCAAATAAATAAATAAAATATTTTTTAAATGGTTAAGATGATAAATTTTATGCTATGGGTATTTTACCACAATTTATTTATTTATTTTAAGCTTTTATTTTATTTTTTTTATTTGACAGAGAGACAGAGAGAGAGCACAAGCAGGGGGAGAAGCAGAGGGAGAGGGAGCGGCAGACTCCCTGCTGAGCACGGAGCCCACAGTGGGACTCGATCCCAGGCCCCTGAGATCATGACCTGAGCAGAAGGCAGACACTTAACCATCTTAGCCACCCAGGCGCCCCACCACAATTTTGGAAAGAAAAAAAATTGGAAGGAAAAAGAATTCTTCAAATATAGATGAAGGATGGCAGTGCTGCTAAACCTGCTGCTCTGGCCGTGGTGGGGCAGGGGGCTCCCCTACACTCGTGTCCCAGTTTGCCGGGGCTGCCATAACAGAATACCACAGACTGGGTGGTTTAAACCACAGAAACGTTCTGGAGGCTGGAAGTCCAAGGTTAGGGTGCTGGCAGGGTGGTGTGTTGGTGACTCTCTTCCTGTCATCACGGCCCGGCCTGGCCTTTCCTCTGCGCGTATGTACAGCAAGAGAGCTCTGGCGTCTCTTCCTCTCCTTATGAGGACCCCAGTCCTACTGGACGAGCCCACCCTTCCGACCTCCTGACCTCCCCAAAGGTCCCATCTCCAAAGGCAGTCACACTGAGGGATCAGGGTTTCAGCATATGAATCCTGGAAATGTCATTATCATTGTTTAATGCAAGAAGGGTCTGGACAGTGGGAAAAGAGATCTGACAAAGCGAGGCTGCCGTCTAGAGAGCTGGCCAAGGGGAGGCCAGCCCAGGGAGCAGGTTAATCTAACAGCACGCCCTCGATCTCACCAAACTCGCCACCAGGGGGCGGGACAGAAACGGATGCAGATGTCACAGCAGAGCGGCCAGGGTAAACCCAGGAGGATGTCAGAGCCCTGATCTACCCTGAGAGGGTCAAGGGAGACTTCTGGGAGGAGGCACCTCCTGAGGAGCATCTTGAAGAGGGAGCAGACGGTCTCCAGGTGGAGAAAAGGAAGAAGGGTTTTTTAGGTAGATGGAACAGTGGGTGCAAAAGTCCCAAGGCAGCTTCATTCCAGCCTGGGTGATTTATCAGGCCAGTTACAACAACCAAAGTATAAGAAGGAGATGATTTGGAGAGGATGTATACTGTGCCTTGATGATCGCTTTTGAATATTTCTTGTAAATAGTCCTTGCTATTTTCCCTTCCTCCTTCACATAAAATAGAAAACACTTAAGCCCTGGTTCACCTTTTAAGCCTCTCCCCAGAGCTGTGGTTTTCCTGATAAATTGCAAAATTGCCCAGCTAATGCTAAGCAGTTAAATCAGATTAAATCAGGGCAATGAGTGTTCAGGGGCTGTTTATCATTCCCCACTTTTTTGCAAGGGAAACCGGCGTTGTGCCCTGGGTAGGGGCTGAGAAGTAGGCTCTGTCAGCTCCATGACCCCAGCAAAGTGATTGGCACTTGTTTGTTACCCTTGGTTTCTATAGTAACACAAGAGGTAGGTGGTAGCCCCAAACTACCGAGAAGACCTCTCACTGCAGGATCTGGGAAGAGTGAAATTGTGAGACCCCCAGATGGCCTTTAAGAGCCCACCCATTGCTGATGGAGAGAACAGTGACCCTGTCAGGCTCAGGCCACCCCCTCCTTCACGGATAAAAGAGCAAGGGTGGGTGGGGTCCACTCCAACTCTTGCCCTCTCTTGCTCCCCTACGGTTCCTACACCCCATCACCCTGACCCTGCACTTTGTTATGCCCTAGCCAGAGGAAGCCAATTTTATGAAAGTGTAAGGCTCTTAGTTTTTAAATATTAACTGAGTCTCCTTGACCCCTGGCACTTCCCTCCCTTACTTGGGATCTCTCTTCTCCACAGGGCAGAAAGCAAAAAGGGCACAAGGGCTCAGCAGGTAATTGATGCTCTAGGACCAGTCTGGGTCACCGTATGGATGGAATTGAGGATCAGCTCCTGAGTTCTACGTCCACTCCCCATTAACATCTTGGCTTGATACAAACCCCTGGAACTTGGCCATGACCTTGGGGAAAAGGGAGGGAAACGCAGTGGAATGGGGTCTCAAAGTAGAAATGAAGTTGTGAGGAAAATAAGCTCATTTCATGCATGCCTGGGTTTGTGGATTGAGATTCATACCAATTGAACACATGCTTCCCTCCCTGCCCCCACTCCAAGTGCATACACTCACACACATTTTACCAGGGTCACTCCTACTCACCTGCTCTCCATTCAGACCTCACAGTTTCCACATGACCTCTTCCAGAAAGCCTTCCCTGGCAGATGCCACCCTTCACCCCTGTACCACTGGGCTGGGTTAATCTGTACTAACTTGCTTACTTTTCGGTCTCCTTCAGTAAACCTTTTGTCCTCAAGAGGACGGATAAGATCTAGTTCACTTTTGGATCTCTGGTGCTCAGAACAGTGCCCACCTCTTAGTAGGCACCCCCAGATGGCTCTCCACTTGAACAAATGACTACCTGGTAGGTGAGGAAGACGGAGCGGGTGAAGGTGTCCAAGAGGGAGTTATTTCTGATAGCTGCTGAAATTGGCTTCTCTCTCGGACCGGACAATGTGGACCACAGCTTTTTAAGCTTGGACACCCTTGAGAAACCACCATAGAACGTCCCTAACTCTTCTTCCATCTCTGCCCGAATCAGCAGCAGGGAAGAGAGATCTCTCCTCCCGGAGTGCACAGCCCTCCATATTTTCTACTTATGTTAGCTCTTCTTTCATTGAGCCTCCACACATCCCAGGTAGAGACGGCCCTTTCCTTCCTTATGCTCTTCACCTCCATGATATTCCTTTTGATACCTTCCATTCTGGTCCCTGACGTGGACAGCTATTTTTTCCTGCCCAGCCTTCATTCCCCTCCTTTGGGAAACAGCACCTCAATTTTCACCAGGAGACAAATCCCACCCCGCTCCCATGCATGTGGATGCTGTCAGCTGGTGTCATTCCCCCGGCCGAGAGCTGTGCACATGGCCTGGCCGGTCCAGGCTTCCCACCTCCTCCTGACCTCACCCCACCTTATCCGATGGCCACACAAGCAGCTGCAGAGAGTTTCTCAAAACGTAAACCAAATTACATAATTCCTCTGCTTAAAATCCTTCAAAGATTATGTCATCCAGCCCAAAGCTCCACATTAGGGCCTGCAAGGTCTTGCCATGTTAAAGTCTCAGCTGAAATGTCACGTACTCAGAAATACCCTTCCTGACCACACTATGCAGATGTGTGTTCCCGCACCCCATTTTCTTCATAGCATTTTTTAAAAAGATTTTATTTATCGGGGCACCTGGGTGGCTCAGTTGGTTAAGCGACTGCCTTCGGCTCAGGTCAGGATCCTGGAGTCCCGGGATCGAGTCCCGCATCGGGCTCCCTGCTCGGCAGGGAGTCTGCTTCTCCCTCGGACCCTCCCCCCTCTCGTGCTCTATCTCATTCTCTCTCTCAAATAAATAAATAAAATCTTTTTAAAAAATAAAATAAAAAGATTTTATTTATCCATTTGTCAGGGAGAGAGAGCACAAGGAGGGAGAATGGCAGGCAGAGGGAGAGGGAGAAGCAGACTCTCCACTGAGCAGGGAGCCTGATGTGAGGCTTTATCCCAGGACCCTGGGATCATGACCCGAGCCGAAGGCAGCTGCTTAACTGACCGAACCACCCAGGCGTCCTTTCTTCATTGCATTTATCACATTCTGTCGGTTTACTTTCTCTCTCACCCTATCAGAAGCTGGATGGAAGCAGAGACAAGTCTATCTTACTCACTTTTTACCCCCAGCATCTGGCACAAGGTAGGTGCCCAATCGAGCTCTGGAGAAGCTGTGGACAATGACCGGGGGCTGGGAGAGGCCAAGCAGACAGACGTGCTGGGCCACCGCAGTGGTCCGGGACAAAGATGGAGGTGGTCTGCACTCAGGGGGTTAGCAGGCCAGATGTGGCCCACGGGTCATTGTTTGTGGACGATGCTGTAGGGAGATCAGCTAAAAAAGAAGACATCAGTGATGTGGAAGGGAGGGAAAATCAAATCAGCAAGGCTCCTGAGAAAGCCCAAGGAGACCCAGAGCCCAAAAGGCGAGGTGGCTGTGGTGGGGAGAAGGACATCCACTGTGTGGCAGGAGAGAGGAGGTGTCCACCATGTGGGAAGGTGGTAGGTTTGGTGGTGGGGATGTGAGCTTTGCCCCTGGAGACCTCTATTACTCCATGAAGAATAAGTTGAGATCATCAGCTGTGAGTAAGGCAGAACTAGGGGGCTTGAGAAAAGACAGCCAGAGGGAAGCTGTGTTCTCAGAGTGGGACAGGAAACCTGGAGAGCCACCGGGGGATTGCAGGATAGTAGTTTCTGAGGATGACAGGTCACTGACGGGCAGTGGGGCCAGGGTGCTGAGGGGCCGGGGAAGAGAAGGTCACTGGAGGTGGGAGGGCATGAAGCTCAGCATCTGGATGGGCCACTCCTGTGAGCATCCAGGTCCCCCTAAGAATTGCACAGTATTCCATTGATTGGGTGATCCATAATGTATTCATCGTTCTCCTACCAATAAACATTTTAATTGTATGCAACATTTTCCAATTGTTAACAACCCTATGGTGCAGGTCCTTGAAGCTCTTTTTGCTCATTTCACAATTTCTATAGGATATTTTCTATAGGAATTTCTATAGGAGGAATTCCTTGAAGAGGAAGTGTTAGGTCAAAAAATATGCAAAGATCTAAGACATTAGACCGCCGCTGCTAAACCGCTCTCTAAAAACCCTGAAACAATTTACAACTTCCCCAGCAACGTGGGACTACCTACTTCCCTATAACCTCATAAACTCTGGGTATGATTTATTTTTCATCCTCAATCAATTAGATACTTTAAGTATATGGCCTCTCCTTGATGTTGCAATCACTGTGTATTATTATTGGCAACTACTGCATTTTATTGTTTGAGTATTGCCTATCTTATTGTGAATTGCTTTTCCTTGTCCTTTGCGGGTTTTTTGGCTACGTGTTATTCCCAAAGAGTAAGAATGCTAGTAAAAACAATAATCCTTTGTTGGCCAGATATGTTGAAAGTATTTCACCTAGTTTCTTATTTGACTTTCAATGTTGCTTAGATGTTTTATACGTAGAGAGAAAAAATGATAATTCAGGTAGCCAAGCCTATCAATCTTTTCCTTGTTTTTTGCCTTTGTGGTGAATCTTTTTTTTTTATTTAATTTTATTGTGTTATGTTAGTCACCATACATCATTAGTTTTTGATGTAGTGATCCACGAATCATTGTTTTTGTATAACACCCAGTGCTCCATGCAGTACGTGGCCTCCTTAATACCCATCACGGGGCTAACCCCTCCTCCCACCCGTAGGGTGAATCTTTAAAATAACAGAGTCCTGGGATCAAGCCGAGTCATCAAGTCATCTCAGGCTCCCTGCTCAGCGGGGAGTCTGCTTCTCCCTCTCCCTCTGCCTCTTCCCCTGCTTCTGCACTCTCTCTCTAATAAACAAATAAAATCTTAAAACAAAACAAAACAAAAATACAAGAAACAAGAAGAATGTACATGGTGAATGGAGCTGAACAGACGTTTGAGGAAGAAGGCTCAGGCCCGGCAGACAGAAATGCGCCTTCCTGGGCCAGGTGCTGCTGCTAGGTCCAGAAACCCTAGCCCCAGGGGTCTTTTCCAGCTCACCTGTCCCTAACCAGCCATTGCCAGTGGGCTCTCCTTGGTGCTCAGAACCAGGCCTCGCCTCCTTCACGTCCGCATCCTCTCCGCGGTGGCGGCCTCGATGCAGGTGACCCAGAATCCCTCTCACCTGGAGCACTGGGCCTCCCAGCCGTCCACTTCCGGACACCTCCTCCAGGCCTCGCCCCGCAGCTGCGCACTAGCCCTGGGCTTCCTGCAGACGCCAGCACCCGCCTCCCCCGTCAGTTACTTGATACCAATCCATCCAGCAATAACCCCCTGGTCCCCAGCTCGTGTTCTGCCCAGTTGTGCAGTCCTGGGTCTTGGGAGTCATGTCGGACCGCTCCTTCCCTCACGCCCGGACCCCACCATATCTAATCCATCAACCAAGCCCCATTGATCTTACCTCCTCATGACATGTGGACTGTGTCTCCTCCCCACCAGCACTGCAGTCCACGTGACCACCATCTCGCTTCAGGTGGGCTGCAGCGGCCCCTCCCTGGTTCCATGCCCTTTCAAGCCACCCTCCTCAGACGCCAGAGTCCTTCTGCCACCGGGATTTGGATCCTGTCACCCCGCCCCAGAACCCTCCAATAACTAGAACAGCAACAATAACACCTGCCAGCACTCACGGGGCGCTTCCAAGCTTCCCCCCCCCTTCCAGGAGTGTTACTTGTGCAGACTCATTCCTCACAGGGGCTCTATGAGGGGAGCTCTGTTAACATCCCAATGGCCCAAGTGAAGAAACTGAGACGCAAAGAACTTCAGCAACTTGCCAGAGGTCACCCAGCTGGCATAAGACAGAGACAGGATTCAAACCCACATGGCCTAGGGCCAGAGCCCACCCCTTGACCACGACACCAACCTGGCGCACCAAGGGGACAAGCAAACTTCCCACGGAGGCTCTGAAGGCCCTGTGAGGTTGGGTCTGACTCCCTTTCTCCCATCACTGTCCCCCTCCCACCTGCCCCACTCAGCCCAGATCCTGCCAACTCACTCACTAGGCTTCGTCCGCCCTCAGGACCTTTGCACCTGCCGAGCCTGCTGCCTAAAACTCCGACAGATACCCACCTCCATCCCCACCCACCTCCTTCTCTTAGTTACTGGAATTCAAGCCTCTTATCTCTAGGCCTTCCTCGCCTTTGCACGCTGACCACTAGAGGGCGCCATAACCTGAAAAATCGCCCTGCTCACCCTGTCTACCCCAAGCCCCAGGCAGAGGATGGAGCGAGGCGCCGGGGGTCTCCTTCTTCCGCGTGAGCGCGGTGGTCTTCCTGAGAAGCACTGAGGGCTACTAGACACTGAGACCCAGTTTGATTCCCTCCCCTGCCATTTCCCAGCTGTGCAGAGAGGATGCTCAGCCACCACTAGTATCCCTATCTGTCAAATGGGGTTATTGAACCACCAGCACCTGCTCCACAGAGCTAGTGCTTTAAGTCCCACAGAAATCAGAGTGATGGCAAAAATCCTCCCTGCCCCTGTGGGAACCGGAGCCCAGGAGGCTCAGGGGAGAAACATGCATTGGCTCGGAAACATTTGTGGGAGGAACCAGCCTGGAAAAGGACTTCTGAGTGGGAAAGAAAAGCAAATTACTCGTCCCTTACTCTCCTGCACCATTCAAACCTCAGCACAACTCTGAGAAGTAGGTATTCTTGTGCTCCATGTTGGTTGATGAGGAAACTGAGGCACAGCTGTACATGGTAGCAAATGGTGACCCCACCCCCACCCTGCTGGCTGGCCCCCCATGCATCTCACATCCTCTACACCTGTGGTTCTCACAGTGTGGCCCTGAAGCAGCTGCAGCATCACCTGGGACCTCCAAATCAGAGATTCGGGAGGGGCTGGCCTTCTGTGTCTAGAGCCCTCCGAAGGATGCGGAGCATAGTCAAGCCCTTCCTCAGGTCTGTGAAATGTAGCTGCCCCTAGGGAAGGCGAGATAAAGGGGAGGGAAGCTGGAGTAGTCCCTGCAGGACCCTGAGGGAGAAGGGGAGCGAGAAGTCAGGCGTTCCTTGGGAGGCGGGCTCTGGCTGATAAGAACCCTGGGTGGGTAGGGCCCACTGGCTGGAAAAGCCCCACAGGATGAAGTCTTACAGTTTCTACAACAACTGGGAGTCCACCAGACAGCTCTGGTGGCTGCGGAGTGTTGGGAAGCAGAGGTGCTCAAACTCGTGGCAGGGAAGGGGTAGGGGGAGATCACTGACAATGCAGGTTCCCAGCACCGCCCCCCCGCCCCCCACATCTCCCAGGTTGGGTCCAGGCAGCTGCCGTCGGAATAGGCCCCCTAACATTTGGGAACCTTGGACATGGGAGGCACGGGACCAGCCACACCTAAGTGTGAATTCTGACTCTGTCCCCCAACAGTTCTATGGATCTTATACAAATTCCATCCCCTCTGACCATCCGATTCCTCCTTTATAAAAGGTGGCCATTATGAAAAAATGATGGTTTCCAGAATCAGCAGTGGCTCAATACACTGAAAGCAGGAAAGCTGACTGGGGAGGTGGGCTCAACAGCAGTAAAGGGGCATAGAATGCCATCCTCAGAGCACAGATTTTTGTCCCTGGGGTAAACGGGGAGCCGTGGAAGAGGGGTTAGCCCAGGAGAGACATGAATCGATTTGCATTTTCCCAACTGCAGTGGCAGGGGCTGAGTCCCTGCCCTGCCCACTCCCCACTGCTGCGGGACTTTGGGCAACTGATTTAGCTTGCCAGTAACTCAGTCCCCTCATCTGGCAAAGGAAGATATGAGGATTGTTCATGAGAATGAAATGAGGACTCAAGTGAGGCACTCAACCTGTGGTCGCCTTTGCTGTTAATCAGTGAGATCAATTGGAATCAATGCAAGTGCAGTAGCTAGAGGAGACCAACAGCGATGAAGTCACTGAGGGCCCCTTGGGCGTGCCTTGGAAACAGTGTGACCCTGGGGCACATTCTAATGCCAGCCCCTGGCCCTCCCCGGGGGCCCCGGCCGGGTAGGCACTGGCTGGGAGCTGGGAGCTGACGCCTGGATTGGGCAACTGCCGCCCCCCCCCCATTCTGCTGCTGCCCCACCTCAACCTACCCACATGACCCAGCTTCCTGTTTGTGATGCCAAGGCTGGAGGGAGGAAACCAGTGCCCCCGCCCTGGGACTGGAGGCAGGAATGTGGACCTGTTGACGTCAAAGCCTGTCCCAGTTCTAGGGAAGTTGGCCTGGGAGGGGCTTCCTGCAGGGCTGCCTTTGATCCCAAGCCTGAGCTGGGGGCTTCAGCTAGCATTGAGGGAGTCCAGCCACCCAGAGCTCTCTCTGATGGATGCCTCTGGGAGGTGACTCAGGGTACTACTGTCTGGGTCCTACCCCCACAGAGCTGTGTGGCCCTGGGCAAATCACCTCCCCCCTTCCAAACCTCAATCCCCTCATCTGTAAGGTGGGGATAAAATGTGCATTTCAGAGCATCATTCATTCATCAGATACGTATTTGGCGCGCCTGCCCCGTCTCAGTGGGCTCCTTCAGTTAACATTCCCTAACGGGTGCAGTGGGGAGGGAGAGGAGGCCCTGAGGCCGACAGAGGCACAAAGCATTTCTGGAGGCGGCTTCGAGGAGGCTTCCCAGCATTAGCACTCCCAGCACAGGCTGGGAGGATGTCCTGAGGAGGGCTCAGAGCAAGGCGTTGGGACAGCATGGGTGCCCTGAGAGTGACTGTGAGTGAACCTTCCTGGGAAGGACACCAGAAATAGTTTCTAGAGCCTTCTAGGGCCCTCCACTCCACTCCATTCTCCCATCTTTCCTGCCCACTCTCTCACTCCCTCTCTGCCTTTCTCCAGGACACTGCTCAGCTCCCCTTTGGGGCCAGAGAGACCTGAGTTAGACTTGGCCATTCACTAGCTGTGTGACCTTGACCATTCTTTCTGCTTCCTCATCTCTCTGTGTAACATGAGGATAACCCCAGCCACAGTACAAGGTTGTTGGAGATTAAGGCACCATGTTTTTAAAGCACCTGGTACAATGTCTGATATAGAGTAATCATGGTTGTTGCTCTTGCTGTTGTTGTTGTTGGCATTTATTTATAAATGCCTAGGTGTCAGGAGGGGTTCTTTGAGGGGAATGTAGGAGCCCTTTCCCCCAGATGCCCAGTAGGTGGCGACAGAGGCCCCTCGTGCAACAAAATCTTCGCTGATGAGAAACCAGATTTAGAAGTTTCAGGCTTTTTTTTTTTAATTCAATTAATTAACATATAGTGTATTATTAGCTTCCGAGGTAGAGTTCAGTGATTCATCAGTTGTATATAACACCCAGTGCTCATTACATCATGTCAGGAGATGCTTCCTGAGCTGAGTGTCCCAACAAAGTGCCCAGGCCCAGGGGCAATGGGAACAAGGTGGGGGGAGGGGGGGAGGTCAGTGACCTCTGCCCAGTAGACACCTGGGGAAGGAGAGTACTGACTACTTCAAAAGTAAGCTTGGTTTCTATGTGATAATTTGATTTTTATTGCCTTGAGGAACCTCCATACTGGTTTCCACAGTGGCTGCATCAGTATGCATCCCCACCAACAGTGTGCAAGGGTTTCAGTTTCTTGACATCCTCACCAACACTTGCTGTCTTTTTTTTTTTTTTAATAATAGCCATCCTAACAGGTGTGAGGTTTTGATTTGCATTTTCCTGATGATTGGTGACATTGAGCATCTTCTCATATATCTGTTGGCCATTTGGGCGTCTTCTTTGGAGAAATGTCTATTCAAGTGTTTAGTCCATTTTTTAAGCGGGTTATTCATTTTTTTTTTTTTTTTGCTATTGAGTCATAGAAGTTCCTTATATATTTTGGATATATATCCTTTATCTGACATATGGTTTGTAAATATTTTCTCCCATTCCGTGGGGTGCCTTTTCACTATTTACTGTTTCCTTTGCTGTACAGAAACTCTGATGCTCAGTGCAGCATTAGTCACGGTAGCCAAGATGTGGAGACAACCTAAATGTTCATGGAAAGATGAATGGGTAAGGAGAATGTGGTATAGACATACAACAGAATATTATTCAGCCTTTAAAAAAAAAAAAGGAAATCCTGCTATAGGCAACAACATGGAGGAACTTCGAGGACACTGTGCTGAGGAAAATCAGTCAGTCACAGAAGGACAGATACTGCATGATTCCAGTTATATGAGGTATGGGACTCATAGAAGCAGAGAGGAGAATGGTTGTGCCAGGGGCAGGAGGAAGGAGAGTTATTCTTCAAAAGGTATAAAGTTTCAGTCACACAAGATGAGTAAGTTCTAGGCATCAGTGCCTGTAGTTAACAAGACTATATTGTGCACCTAAAAACCTGTTAAGAAGATGGATCTCATCTAAATGTTCTTACCACAATAAGATAAAAACTAAAAAGGAATTAGGCTCAGGTGAAAGCCACCACAGAAGTCTGAAAAAGGATTGGGTGGAGAAGCAGAGGACGATGTGCGGGGCCCCCACCCCCAGCCACTCTTCCTTGCCTCCTTGGACAGACACTGCTGCCTTCCACCTCTCCTTCATCTCTTCTTCTTCCTTCCTCCTTCCTTCTCTCAGCAAATACATGCCATGTACCTGGGCTTGTACTATGAGCTGGGATCAGAGCAGGGAGCAAGATGTAGTCTATGCTTTCTAGAACCTCCAAACTAAAGGGGACAGATAATAAACAGATAAATAGAAGAAGTAAGAAAGATCCTTTCAGATCCTGGCAAAAATAAGGCCCTGGAGAAAATAAAAGAGTGATATGATGGACTGCCCAAGGACTGGGAGTAGGGAGAGCAGCAGGGAGTTGGCTAGAGGGAAGCATGAGCCAGGCAGAAGGAGCCACTTCAGCAAAGGCCCTGAGGCATAAAGAGTCTATGAGACCATGGGGAAGAGGCAAGAGGTGGCAGTGGGGTCAGGGGCAGATGCAGTGGCCAGACTTAGAAGGGGGTCTGCACGGTGCAGCCTAGCGGGTCATCTGGCTGCTGAGGCAATCACAGTGGCTACTAACAGTGACCGAGCACTCACTATATACCAGCGACTCACACTGACCCAGCACTCACTATATACCAGCAACTCACACTGACCCAGCACTCAGTCTATACCAGGCACTGTGATTACCCCATTTTACTATAACAGGAGCCATAGCCAAGCAGGGTCTTCAGGGTTCCTGGAAATCTTGAGGGTCACTGGTGAGAAGAAGGAAGAGGGTATGGACAGTGTAAATTAACATTTACTTAGCACCTCTTGGGTGCCAGCACCCTCCTGAGTTATTTGATGTTATTTGATGTGTATTTCTCATTATCACTCCAGAGGACAGTATTATCATGATTCCCGTTCTAGAGATAATGAAACGAAAGTCCAAGAGGGAAGGTGATTGGTCCAAGGTCACGCAGCCAGGGACTGGCAGACCTCAGACTGGAACCCAGGTCTCCACGCTGGGGCAGATGGTTCCTTGCGCCCAGAAGGCTCAGAGCCACCTGGAGGGCCAGCCAAATTCTCTGGCTGCAGCTCCTCAGGATCCCTGGCCCCGCCCCCCCCATCAGCAAGTCCAGTCCACGTGCCCCTGGGGCCTTGCCCTCCTCCACGGCCAGCACTCCGACAAACCTGACCATCTTTCCCCGGAGGGCCCTATTTCCTGCCTTCCCGATACTATGACAGCCCAAAATGATCTTGTTTACCTGTGTACAATCATCTGCCCACCAGCCTATCCCCTGACTCCTACAGACCTCTCCAGCTTCGGGCTTCCACCCCCAAGTTCTGAACACTGCACTCCCCTACCCTGACATGCTCCCATCCTCCTGAACCAACCCACCGTGCGTGAGAGCAGGCATGAGTCCATTTCATTCATCCCTTCTCCTCAGAGCTTAGCTCTGTGCCTGGCACCGAGAAGGGGCTCAAGGAAGATGAACGGATGCATGCAAGTTGAATGGAAGTGGATGGATGGATGGATGGATGGATGGATGGATGGATGGATGGATGGACAAAAGACTATTTGACCTGAGCCTCTGTTGTCCTCCTGACTCACAGGAAATAGGTCAGAGCACAGAGGGCAGCAGTGACTCTGGTAACAGGGTCCTCTAGTATAGGGCCACCCAGGGTAGGGACAGGGGTCAGTGTTGCGGACAGGCCGTCAGCAGGGCTGGCAACCTCTTGTGTGCACAGAGCATCGATGAGGGAACCCTGAGACGTGACCTAGAGCATCTGCTGGAAAGGACGGGAATGGGTGGGAACAGGGCAGCAAAGCACGTTGAAGGCCTGACTCAGCCAGGTGCTATAGGGGTTTGGGAAACTGGGTGCCAACACCCACCCCATGCACAGACAGGGCACACTGTACGAGGCATGAAGGACTCTCACTTACGGTTCCATGACTGAGTTTCACTGCGACCCTTGAAGCAGGTGGGATTCTGCCCGTGGTGCCTGTGAAGAAACTGACTTCTGAAGGGGAAGTGACTTGTTCAAGACCGCCCAGCCCGAGAATGGCAGAACTGGGTTAGGGTACTGGGTCAAGGTGACCCAGTCTTTGCTTTAACATGCCGGACGGGGCCTCTCTCTTGGGAGCCAGGCTCACAGATGGCTCAGGCGGGAGTGGGTCCAAATGCCTCTGGAGGGGGTAGGGGCACGGGGTCTGCGGACTGTGGGGTCAGGCTTGAGAGACTCCCCAAGTGCCGACTCCAGGCCTGCCCCTCCCAGCAGGCTGCCCGGCATCGGAATGACCTTCCCCAAATGCGATGTGACCAAGTCAGGCCGTACTTTGTTCTTTCCGTGTCTCTGCTGTAGTACAGGATCAAGCCCAGGATTTTGACTTGGCCTTTTGATTCCTTCATCACCGACCCCTGCGGACCTCTCCCAGCCTCATGCCTCAACCCCCAAGCCCTGCACCCTGCACCCCACCACCCTGATGTGCTCGAGCTTTCCTGAGCAAACACACCCTAAGTCCTCACAACTTTACACAGGTGGAGTTCTCCGTGGGAAACATCTTCCCAATTTTTACCCCAGGAGTTCCTACGCAGTCCTCAAGATGGAGTTCTGACGTCAGCAACCCTCTCTGACCCACCCACACCTCTGCTGGGTGAGGCAATCCCACCCCGCTCTGTTCCAGTTGTATGCTCAGCTGAGATCTACCATCAGGGCAATTACCACAGGCTCATAATTATCTGGCTACTAGTCTGCCTCCCCAGCTAGACTGTGAATTCCCGGAGGACGCTTCATGATTATTCACCTCTGGAGCTGCGGGGGGGCCTGGCGTAGCACCTAGCTGGAGTCTTTATTATTACTTGTGGAAGGAGGGAGAGAGAAGGAGGGGAGGGAGGAGTGGGGAAGGAGGATAGAAAGGAGGGAGGTGGGAGGGGGGTATACGGGAGGAGGTGAGGTGGGGGTAGAGGAAGGAGGATGGGAAGGAGGGGGAAGGAAAGGAGGGCTGGAGGCAGGAGGGGAGGCAGGAAGATAGAAGGGAGGAAGTGAAGAGAGAGGGAGGGAGGGGAGAGGGAGGAGAGCACTCTACAGTTTCCAGTGCTCTTTCCAGTACATTATTTTATTGACGAGTAGGGGCAGCAGGAAACCCGCAGATCTGCCTTGTCACACCATAGTGTTTTGCTATTTGTGCTAAATCTGCAGACCGCTTGTTTTTAAACTCAATCTTTATTTTTCATTGCCTCACTGAACTAAATGTATCTTAAAAGGAAATGTTGCATCATTATCCTGAATGGAAAGCTAGAATCACTTCCCATCAACAGAAGGTTGTCATAAAAATGGATATAGCTGATGCTTACCGTGTACCAGACACTCTGCTAGGCACATTATGAACATTAACCCGCTCATCCTTGTAACAGTCCTATGGTCGGGTGCCACTATGTCTCAAGCATGGAGACGGGCAAACTGAGGCACAGTGACCTTAAGTAACTCGCCTAAGGTCACAGCTAGAAAGCAGCAAGATTACCACTGAAACCCGGCAGTCTGGCTCTAAGAAACAAAGAGATAAATAAGCCAATGTTGTCTTCTACCTAAATATCATGGCCTTCTGCAGGCTCGGTGTCAGAGGTCTCCATCTCCTGTTACAAAGAGAGATGAGCAAGTGCTAGAGAGCCATTAAAGCCCTAGTAGCTGCAACTTGAGACTTTCCTCCAGAAGTCATCAGAGAATGAAGGGGAATGAAGGCACTTCTCACCAGAGGATTTACTGCTACCTAATGCCAAGTTGGTATAAAAATCATTTCTGCCAGGGGCGCCCGGGTGGCTCAGTCGGTTAAGCTCCTGCCTTCCGCTCAGGTCATGATCCCAGGGTCCTGGGATGGAGCCTCACCTGCGGGGGGGCAGACAAAATCTGTCTGCTTCTCCCTCTCCCTCTGCCCCTCCCCCTGCTTATGTACTTGATCGCTGTCTCTCAAATAAATAAATACATAAAATCTTTTTAAAAATAAATCAAAATCAAAACCAAAATCATCTCTGCCAGAGATGTAGCGTGCAGCAGAGGAAACCCTGAAACACAGGAGCTCCCAGCAATACCACCAACACCCTGGCATTTTTAGCACAGGACATTGTCCAACATCACAGGACTAGAGGCAGAGAGGAATTAAGCAAGGTGTTCAATCAAATCAGTAAGACTAGGCAAAACCTGAAATAAAATTCAAATCAAAGCAAATTCATCTCACTATAATGAATGAATATCATATCTCTGTGATAGCGTATGATACTACAGAGGGGACAAAGAGCAAATCCAAGCTGGGAAGACAGCCTGAACTTTACTTAATAGGGTTTCCTGTTGCTCACCAGGTCCGAAGCTGTTTTGCGGTTATTGTAGCATGGAGCAAATGAGCAAATACATTAATTGATGTAGGGATGTTAGGGTTTTCAGCCGGGGAGGTCCAAATATGGAAGGGAGATGAAGAGAAAGAAGCCCGTGGTGTTGGACTGGAATCTGAGGTAAAAGTATGGGCTCACAATGTAAATATATTAAAACACAAATGAATGTTGATTTCTAGTTCTTTCTGCTGAAAGGGCCCAGGATCAATGACACCCCGATAACAATGAGCACACACATCTTGGCTCATAAATATCACTCCCCAATAAAAGGAACCAGGGCAATTTGGGGAAATGGATGGTTCCAAGGCTGAAACAGGAAAAATACAAGATGAGCCCGGAACATCAAGTTTTGGCAGAAAGTACGGAAATGACCAAAGAATGATGGAGTTAAACCAAAAGGGTTCAGGAGCCAGCTTGAAGAGGCCACTGCTGCCAACTATGGAACAATTTGAGTATCGACTTACAGGAGACAATTGAGCATTGAATAATGATGGTAATGGATTATGACATACTGAATAAGAGAGTCCATGAATTCACTCTGATAAATATAAAGAAAAAAGAAAGGAAGGAAGGAGAGGGGGAGGGGAAGGGAAAGCTCTTCCTTACAGAAGAATGCCAACTAATAAGTGAAGAGGGAATGATGGATTCATAAAAGCCTCAATGGACAACCACTGTAGTAAAAATGAATTCATTTATCATCGATGGATGCTGGCAAAGCATCGGATCAGAATCATCAAGGATCAATGGAGTGAGAAAACCATTTGGCTCCATAAGAGTGAAAATGGATTTAAGTAAGAATCATCACAAGGGGTAGTTTGCTGGGGGTGGGGAGGATATAGACACAGTGTCCAAACATCAGTCTCCATATTACTTATTAATCCCAAAAGGCGAAAGCAAGCCTTTGCAGGGGAGAAATCTGGCCGACACCAGTTTAGCCAAGAGATCAGTTGGGACCATCAGACATTACATGCCTCCTGAGGTGATTCACTGAGGACTCAGCAAGGCTCTCAGGGAGTCTTTGCCAAAAATGCAGGACCTGGATCTGATTCTGAGGAAACAACCTGACAGACCCACGCTGAAGGACAAGGCCATGCTATAAAACAATGGGTGTGTATTCTGCAGAAATGTCAAGGTCAAAGATACAGAGGACTGAGGAACTAACTGTTCCAGATTGAAGGGGAGAAAAGGGCCGGGACAGCTGAATATAGACCCTACCCTGGGCTGGATTCCGGGTGACAAAAAGAAGTGCAATCAAGGATATTACTGGGACAGTTGGCAATGTCTGAGTGTAAACTGTGTACAAGATCATCGCTTTGCATCCAATGTGTATTGTGGTTATGCAGGGAGGCATGTAAGTACTTAGGGGCAAAGAGTCAGGATGTCTGCAACTGACTCTGAAAGAGTTCAGCCAAAGAAGGAGAAGGAGGAGAAGGGGGAAGGCAGGAAGAAGAAAAAGAACAAGAACTAGAAGGAGAAGAAGAACAAAAATAGAGAGGTTAAAGTACATGAGTCAAACATTTACCATTGGTTGATTTAGAGCTGGATTTCTCAATCTTGTCATTATTGACATTTTGGACCATAATATTCCTTTCTCTTTTCTTTCTTTTTTTTTATTTTAGAGTTGCACGTGGCAATTCCAAATTCGTCATTTTGTTGTAAGAGTTGAGCTGGCATTAATATGTCATCTCCAGGGCTGTTAGAGGACAACTGCCCAAATTCCATGAGATTTAGTACCACGCTGTGGAAGTGGAAGTCTCCCAGTCTCTGCTGGGGTTTATCTTTCTTTCTTTCTTTCTTCCTTTCTGTCTGTCTTTCTTTCATCTATCTATCTTTCTATCTATCATCTATCTATAATGAAGATCATATATTTTGTTGCTGAGATAGTCTATATCCTCTCTCTTTTTTCTGCTTGACAGATGTAGTAAAAACATCCCAAATTAATTATGGATTTGTCCATTTCTCCTTTTACATTTTTAGAAGCTATGCTTTTAGGCAAATACACATTTATGATTGTTGTGCCTTCTTAAAGAATTTTATCTTTAATTCTATGTATTTTCCCTCATAACCCCTATTAATATAGTGGCTTAAAGTCTATTTGTCTGATATGAATATGGCTACACCATTTTTCTTTGGTTAGTATTTGCACATTATACATTTTTCCAGGCTTTTATTCACGACTCTCAGTGTGTACATTTTTCCAGGCTTTCATTCACCACTCTCAGTGTGGTTTTATTTCAATGTATCCCTTTTTCTTTGTTGAAATATTATTGACATACAACACTGTATTAGTTTTAGGAGTACAACAGAATGATTGGATATATGTGTATATTGAGCAATGATCACCACAATAAGTCTAGTTAACATCCATCACTACACTTTTTTTTTTTTGCTTGTGACGAGAACTAGAAAATTCTTTGTTGTGAGGGACAGTTACCACATGGCACATATTATAGCCTGTTTAACAGCATCCCTGGTTTCTATGCATTAGATGCCAGGAGCACCTCTTGGTTGTTAACCACCAAACTATCTCCAGACCCTGCCTCCAGACCTGTCCTCTGGAGAGCAAAATCACCCCTAGTTGAGAACCACTGCTCCAGGTGAAGCAAAGAGAGGTGTTTATTGATTTATTTTCTTACAACTTTTCTGTGTGGATTTCAAATTTTTCCAAATGTAATTTAAAAAACTAGAGACCACAAGTCAAAGGAAGATGGCTGTGGGGTGGGGGGAGGATGTAGCTGGAGGGCCATGTACTCTTCCAGCCAATTCTTTACAGCTGTCACCCCTGCCACCTGCAAGCTCCCTGAGGGCAGATGTCTTTTCATCCCCATCACCTCACAGAGCGCCTGGCCATAGTGGTGTGTGTCAACACTGGGCAAACTCCCAAAACCATTGTCTACAAAAAGGGATCAACTAGTTAGCCGGCAGCTGGGCATGTTACCAGCTGATGGGGCCAGAGCTAAGAGCCAGCTGAGCTGAGAGGAGGTACAAAATGGAAGCCCAGACTTGAAGCATGAAGGGTAGGAAGCAGGGCTGGGTGTTCGCAGAGGTGCAAGAAGATGGCTTAGAACAAGGCTGGCCAGGGAGCAGCAGAGAGCCTGGAGCTCCCAGTGGGCCCAGTGTGGGGTGTGGGGCGTTTTGATCAAGCCAGGCAGAGAGGGGTATCCGGAGCGAGCAGTGGAGAAAGCAGCCAGTATATTGACTGGAGATAGAAGAGCCATGCCTAAGATGGGAGGATCTTAGGCCTCCAGCTGCAGCCCTCTCTCCAAAGGCAACAAGATCCCTGGCTACAGCCCTCCACCTCTGCAGCCATCATCGTCACCCAACTGGACTTATGGAATGTTCCAGAAGGAGAGACTTTGACAAAAGGAGGAGGAGGGGTGGTGGGATGTGGAACCACAGCCTACAGAGCAGGTATCTTATCTGGTCTGTGCCTGAGAGCAGACACTTGGCTTGAATCCTAGGACATCTACGGCAGTCGTAGGGCCCCAGATGCCCCCGAGGAACCTGACAGCCCTATGTGACCCGGCTCTCAGTACTTGTCTGACCTCCTACCACCACTCTGCTTCCTCATATTACTGCTGCTATGCTAGCTTCCTTGCTTCTCCTTGAGCCACTTAAACTGGTTGCTAGCCCCAGGGCCTTTCCACTTGCTGTTCCCTCTGTATGGAATTCTTTACCCCACATCCTCTCAGGCTTCCTCTCTCACTTTATTCAGCTCAAATATCATTCTCTCAAAGAGACCCTACCTAACCACCAGCCACACTCTAGACCATTCTGTCCTGGCCTTATTTTCTTCATAGCAATTATCATCTCACTCCTGAAATGATATTTTTATTCACTTGCTTGTTAATTGTTGGTCTCTTGCCGGAATGTAAACTTTGGAAGGTACAGACTTCGTCCCATTCACAGCTATCTGCCCTGCACTAGAATAATACCTGGCACATAGTAGGTACTCCAGAAGTACATGAATGAATGAAATACTTTTAATGAATTTTCCTTCTGTTCTTTGGTAAGATTATTCCCACCTCCAAAGGAGAAAGTGTTGACTCTACCTCCCTGCCTCTTGAATCCTTGCTTGGCCAGACCCTTTTTCCCTATGTCAGGGTGGGAAAGGTGATAAACATTGTTTTTTGAAGGGCAGAGGAGACCACAGTGAGCATGACACGGGGCCTCACTTAAAACAATTTTGCTGCTAAAAGTGGACTCCCCCAGTGCTGATTCTGACCAGCCCTGGAAAACCCAACATCACCTTGAGTATCATTGGACTGGAAGTGGCCAGTCGGTCCCTCTGCCTGGGGTGTTCTTCCTCTCACTCTTGGCGTGAAGACTTCCCGCTCACCCTGCAGATATTGGCTCAAGTGTCATCTTCCCTGAGAGGCCTTCCCCTGAGCCTCCAGTCCACATCAATCTCTCCCAGGAAAGGCAAACTCCCTTCAGAGTGGGTCTTTTATTTGCGATTCAATATCACGTGTCTGCTCCTCATGGATTTTGCCACTTCCTGTGCTAGACTGTTGGCCCCACGGCGGCAGGGGCCTTGCTTCCATTGTATTGCTCTGCACGTCCAGTCCCCAGCATGGTCCTGGCCCATAGTAGGGGCTCACTGAGCTCATGGTGGAGGAACTGCTGAAGAGGCTCTCCCCAGAGGCCTCCAGCCCGCAGGGCCCACTTCATTGCCCCTCACGGAGAACCTGTCTGTGCCCCTCCTGCCGCTCAGGAAGCCACACAATCCAGCCACTCTCCCTTTCTCCCTAGCATCCAGGAAATTCTGCTGGAAAACTGCCAGACATGGGCTACTTGCTTCCTCCCTAATGCTGGGCTAGCACAGGACGGAGTCACGGGAGGAACTCTCTTGCTCACCAGAAAGGCCCCCTTCACCATGGGGGCCAGAAGGGAGACTGTCCTTTTAGGGAGAGCTCAGGTCCTTGGTCCCCCCACCACCCCACACTGCGGCAACAAAGCTTCTAATTCAAGGTCATGACCTGCCCCTCTAAGACCTCAATGGGCACAGGTCTTGGTTTTCAGAGTCTTCACGCCCTTTCCCCATCCAGCCCCACCCCAAGCCTTCCCGAGGCTCCCCAGTGTCCCCAGAGAGAGCTCCAACGCCTTGGCCTGGCTTTCCAGGCACTTCATGACATGGAGCTGCAGACAGTCTGGCCTCATTGGGGGCCCCTCTGCCACCCCACGCCTGCTCACCCGGCTGCTCGGCATTTCTAGGGCACCCTGGGTCCTGTCACGGCCCTGGAGTCAACACGCGTTGTCGAGCCTTCTTCCAGGACATCCTCCTGGCAGGTGCAGCATTGCACCTGCCAGGTGCTCCGCTGCACTCCGAGCATTCTGGAGCAGAGATCTGCACCCCAACACCAGCAAACCCATACTGCGTGCTTCCCGCACGAGCTCGGCATGTTCCAAGTACTTTGCGTTAAGTATATTTCATCCTCACAACAAACCCATGGTTTGCACTACTCGTTCATATGGTCATTCACTGGACAATAGTAGTTACATATTTACTGTGGGCCACATGCCATTCTAGGTTCAGGGGACAGAGCTGAGAACAAGGCACAAAATTCCCTGCCCTCTGCAGCGGACGTTTTGTAGGAGTTACCTACCACCAAATTAAAGTAGAGGATGTATTAAGTAGTGATTAGGGCCATGGGGAAAAATAAAGGAAGGAGGGGTATACAGAGGATGGGGGGAAGGGGGGCTTCCCTTCAAATATTGGAGTCAGATAAGATGACATTTAAGCAAAGACCCAGGTGAGAAAGCAAGCCAGGCCTATATCTGGAGAAGAGCATTCCGGACAGAGAGAACGGCCAGGGCAACTCATCAGGGCAGGGGTGTACCCAGCGCGTTCGAGCGAGCCCAGAGCGAGCAAGGGGAGAGGCGGGAGGCGAAGCAGGCAGGGGGGGTGAGGCCATGTGGTGTGGACCCATGGGCCACTGGAAGGATTCTGGTTTTCCCCTTGTTTGCAGGGCACTGAGGATGAGCTATCGGTGAGCCAATGTGGAAGCAGAAAGAATAGGGGGTTGAGAGACGCCGTGGCTCTGAGCAGTGGGGTCCAACTGGAGAGGAAAAGAGATCATTGGATTCTGGATATCTGGATATATCTGAAGGTAGAGCCGACTGGACTTTCTGACAGATCAGATGTGGCCATGAGAGACAGAGCCGAGTCCAAGATGTCTCCGAGGTTTTGATCTGAGCCCCTAGAAGGATGGGCCTCTAGGTCACCTCCTTTATAGATTAGGAAATGAAGGCACCAAGTCAAGTGACATGCCCAAGATCACACCGCTGGTCACTGACCGAGTTGGGATTTGAACCCAGGCCTCCGGCTTTGAAACTTTGAGCTCCACACCCTGCTGTGGTGCTCAGCAAACGTCAAACCTTGAAAGAGTTTTCAAGAGAAAGAGATAGAGACAGTCAGCACCTGGACTGGAAATGCGACTGCTTCCGAGGAAGGTGGGCTGGAAAGCGAAGCGTTGGAGCACATGGGCTTGGGCTTAATGAGCACGCATTTGTGGGATTCTGGGAAGGCAAGAGTGCTGAGGCCTAGCTGCCCCTGTAGTGTCACTCAGATGGCACTGGCCACACTAGCCTGTTTCCTGCAGTGTCCCAGGGATGGAATAGCACCCGTGGGTGCCTGAGCACATCCAACTCGGGGTGCTGTCACCACGGAGAGGCACCAACAGGCCTCCACAATATTTGGGCAACACAGGCAGGAAGGGCTCCTCTTCGTTCCAGGGCCCAAGCCCAGGCACGTTGGGGTGGGGCCTGGGGAATTCTGGGGCTCAGCCTGACACCCCAGACGAGAGCAGAGCCAGCCCAGATGCTGCCCCTCCTGGGTACCTGCAATGCCCAGCACACTTCATCCCAGCAGCTCCTCCCTCAACCCTGCCAAAGAACAACTGCTAGCCTCGGTTCACAGATGGGCCAACGGAGGCTCAGTGAGTCTAGGTCACCTAGCTGAGATGAAACAACTAGGAAATGGTGGAACCAGTTTGAATCCTGAAGCCTGTATTTTCACTCCGTCATGGGCTTTATACTGAAGCCAGCCTGAGGGCAGTTCATGCCTGAAAACCGAAAGATTTTTGTAAATTTGGCCCCAAAACTCATTTGGCAAGTCCCAACCCCTTTCCGCCCTCCCCCTCTTAGCTGTGGGGCCCCAGGCAAGTAATTTCATCTTCCTGAGCCTCAGTGTTCCGTACAATGTTTTGTAAAATGGGAGAGAGACCACACCTTCCACCAGCTGCCGGAAGGCCCGAATGACTGTGTATGCTCAACAGGCTGGGATTCCCAAGCCCTGCAGGAGATTCTGATGAACGCCCATGCTTTGGGCACTGCTGTTTTAGGGCATCAACCTGCTCCTGTTGCCCCCTGTGCTCTAAACCTTTCGATGGCTCCCTTCTGGAGAGGTCCAAGAGCCTCAGCATGACCTAAACTGGTAAGAAGCTATTTATCGATAGTCTTTATCACCTGCAGTTACTTTGCATATTTAATACATTTTGGTATAATCACATCAATGTTGTTGTTTTTTAATAGAAACCCCGCCACTTGGCTGTGTTGTGTTGTGTATGGTATATTTCTAAAATCTGAAAAACTCGGAATTCTGAAACCTCTGGCCCCAAGTTTGGGATAAAGGATCGTGGAGCCTTGATTCTCCAAGGCCCCATGCCAGGCACCAGGCTGAGCTCTTACCACAGATCATGGTACTTAATCCTCACAGTAACCTAAGCAGACACTATTATTATGCCCATTTGGTGGATGAGGACGTTGAGGCTCCAAACAGTGAAGCAGCGTGCCCAGTTCACACAGCAACAGAGTGAAGGCCAGAATCTGAACCTTAGACTGCCACAAGGAGCCACGCATGCAGTCAGCACGGCCATCATTCTCTCCTGCCGTCTGTGAAGTCTGCCAGCCCAGCTGGGGGGCTGGCCACACAGGACCGAGGCATGAGTCACCGTCACTGCCCTCCAGCAGCCTGCCATCTGATTGGGGAAACTGGCCACGTCACATCAGTCAGAGTCATCAGGGGAGGGCTTCAGCCACTGGTTAGATCCTCGGACTTTATCCAGAAGGCCACGGAGAGCCATGGAAGGGTCTAGAGCAAGAACATGATACAGTCAGGTTGATGCCCTAAAAAAGTGGTTCCCAGACACAGGCAGGCATCAGAATCCCCCAGACGGCTTGTTAAACACAGACCACTGGGCCCCATCCCAGTTTCCTGATTCAGGAGGTCTGGGGTGGGGCCGGGAAATTTTCATTTCTAACAGGTCCCCAGGTGACACTGCTGCTGACCGTGTGGGGAACTCCACTTTGAAAAAAATGCTGCTTTAGAACAACATAGTGGTGTGGAGGGGGGCAGGAGCACCTGAGTATTTACTGGAACAAAGACTGTCATGTATGTGGTACTGGGAATACGCCACATTGATCATTTAATCCTCACAGCTCACAGATGATGAAGCACTGAGATGGGTGGGGGAAATGGGGAGGGGGACTACCCACACAGGGCCACATAGCTAGTCACTGCTGGGGCAGAGACTCCATCCTGGGGACTTGGGGCTCCCGAGGGACCCCCCCCAACCACTGCCTCACCTCTGAGATGGGGGCCTAAGGCAGGGCCCTCGGAGGACAGGACCGGGTCCTAATCCTTAATAAGTTACAAGCCACTGACGTCAGAGCCTGTGAGTTAGGCAAATAGGTGTGGAGGTTGCTGCATTCCCAGGTTCTGGATCCTGTCACTCACATCACCTGGGGACCCCCAGCTAACCTCCCCACCCCCACCCCCACTGCAGCAAGGCCATGAGCAGATTCAACCAGAACAGGTTACAGCTGCTGCAAGAGGGAAAGGGGTCGTCAGGGTGAGCCCAGAGACCCCCATCCCTGGAGGAGCGCCTGCCCCTGCCTCGAATTCCCCAAATGGCTGTGTCAGGGAAATCAAGGCAACTTTCCTCCAGTCACTGTTCTCCCATGGGTTCTCACCTTCAGCACCCCTTTGGGAGACCCAAGCCTGGACACAGCCCTCTTCTCTGCACCCTCAGGAAGGAAGGGCACTGGGAGGGGGGACCAGTCGCTGTCCTCTCTCCGCTCCCAAGAAGACTTATAGTCCTGGTCCCCTTCCTGGCCGAGTGACCCCGAGCCCTGCTCCTGGCATCTCTTTCCCCATTCGCAGACTGCCTGCCTCCCAGGCTGCGGGTGAGCAGGATGCAATAATATCGGGAAACCACTACTTCTTCAGCACCTACTGTGTGCCAGGTCCATCGTCTGCTAGCTGCCACACATCCTCTCGTTAGCATGACAGATGCAACGGGCTTTGATATGGCAACGTTCCCCTTTTCAGAGCCCTCTGTCCAGCTCTGTGGGGCCAGTGTCTCCCCAGCCGGGCCAGGTGATACCCCACCACCGCTACCTACCATGGCCGTGTTCACACAGGTTTTGTACACTTGATACCTTCTCTTTTTAGAGAGAAGAAGAAAGATGGAAGCAAAGAAGGCAAGTCATTGAGTTAAACGGGAGGGATACTTGTCTGCAATATGATTTTATGAACTTTTCCATATGCTTGAGATATTTTATGATACAATCATGCTGGCCCAGTGAGTGTGCATGGCCTGGTGGAGGGAGGAAGGACTGAGGAACTGGGTCAGGAACCGGCCAAGTTCCTTACCGTCCAGATGTGATGGTGAAGATGGGAGGCTGTGACTCACTGAGAAATGCTGGGATGATCTGGATGTTTCTAAAATTCTGAAGTCCCCTGCTCTTGTCAGCTCCTGGCAAAGGCATGGACCTGGTGAGCCCATCAACCGGCAGAGAGAACCAGGGTGCCCAAGGCGGCCAAGTCTGGGGACAGCCACCAGCGTTGCCTTCTCAGGCTCCCCATAGGGACTGTAAGCCATTTCTGGGAGCCCTTGTGGGTCCAGCACAAGGCCCCACTCCACCACCCCGACGGCCACTGGGATGGGCCTTGGCGCCCTGCAAGCAGAGCCGGCCCGGAGTTCCCAGGCCCTGGGCCCCGTGGAAAGCCCCTCACTGCAGAAGTGGGCTGGCTCCAGCTTGTTGTGCTGTTGCTAAGTTCTGCGCTGATCAATCTGGGCCTCATGGGTTTTTTCCTCTGGTTTCATGTTCTGACGGGAACTGTGCAAATCTGGAGCAAGTTAAACACAGCCACAGCATTCCAGAGGGTGTGACGCTGCGAGTTCCTCCTTGGCCTCAGATCCCAAGTCCACACCCTCCTGGCTCAGGGGATGGTCAGGAGAGCAGCTCAGGCCAAGGCTAGAATATGATCTATAGGATTTGACCCTCACTGTTCTTTCCAGAAGCTATAACTTGCCTTCCAGCGAGAAGGAAGAGGCTTTGGGGCCAATACTGGATTCTGCTTCGGGGTTCCACAGCTCCCCTCTCTGGTATTTGAAGCTCCGTCTATTTTGTTCCAAAAGTCAACCCCAGCCTCATTCCACACGGCCTGGTGCCGGCTCCCTGAGCTAGATCGGCCATCCCCCCATGGATCCTAGCGCCTGGGGTTCACCTTTCCCTCCTTCCTGTCTCCAGCTAGCCAGATCTGGCCCCTGGTTCCTTTCCCCTTCCCTCTTTCCTTCAGGCAATATTCATGCTCTTCTAAACATTATGCTTTAAAGAGACAGACAATATTGTAAAATTTTAAAATTATTTATACATTTTATAAATAAAATAATTTCAGGTGGAAATAAGCACTTGGAAGAAAAACTAAGGCAGGAGATGGTTGAAGAGGGTATTGGGGTGTCTGTGTGAAAGTTGAGAGGCACTGCACATGGGGGTCCTGGGAAGCTCTAAGGAGGTGATATTTGGGCAGAGACTTGGAAGGGAAAGCACCCACCATGGGAGCATCTGGAGGAAGACATTTCCGGGGAGGAAATGGCAGGTGCACAGGCTCTGAGGGGGACAAGCAAGGAGGCCTGTTTGGTTAAAGCAAGTGAGTGACCAGGCAGGAGGAGAGGAGGCTGAGGGGAGCTGGACCCTAAGGTCGGGAGCTCGGTGAGCTCTAAGGACTTGGGGATTTCCTGCAAGTATGATGGGAAGCTACTGGGTTGTTGAGCGCAGAGAGGTGGTACAATCAGAGTTGTGTTTTGAAAGGATGGTTCTGGCTGCCTATGGGCCAAGGGTGTGAGCAGAAGGCAGGAGGCTCCTGCTACAGAGACACTGGCCAGGCCTCGGGGACGAGCAGCGGTGGCCCCCATGAGAGGTGGTGGTTGGCGTAAGGATACATCTTAGAGGGACAGCGCGAGTACACGCTGTAGGGTATGAGAGAGAGGAGTCACAAACCGCTCTGGGGTTTGGGGCCGAGCTGCTGTTGTGGGGGGGAGGGGGGAGGGGGTGGTGAGGCCATGGTGGGGAAGATATGAACAGAGCAAGTCCGTGGGGGTGAAGTTGAGAGGTTAGTTTGGGTTCCAGACGGCATGGAGCCTTGTGAGCCACGGAAACAACAAACAAACCTGCTCTGGGTTGGTTCTGAGGACAGCAGAAAAGTCATCGGTGGATTTTAGGCAGGAGAATTCCAGAACAGTTCAGATGTTTCCCCCTCTGAGAATCCTCCTGATGCAGGTGGTCTCTTCCTTGTCACAAAGTGACTTCATCGTGGAATCGTGACTCAGTTTCCCTAATATTTGGTTTCACTCTGAAAGCTTTTGGCACTGTCGGGCTCCTGTACCAGGACTGTTGCATTAATTAGGAGGTATGGACTACATACCACGCCCCCATTTTACAGAGGAGGAGACAGGCCCAGAGATTGGGCAGTGAGTTGCTTGAGGTCACACAGCTGAGAAACTGGGATTCAGACCCGGGCAGCCTGGCTCCAGAGTCTGTGTGTCAAGCCACCGCATGCCACCATCTCTTTCACCACCCACCTCACTGACTGCCCCCCCACCCCACCCCACCCCCCGCCACATACACACACAGCACTGTACAGGGCAGAGATACCTGCGGTGAGCACTCGGCTCCAGCCTGGTGTTATCTGCAGGCTTCCTCCTCTCTGTGTTTATTAACTTGCTAGACAAATATTTATATGTGAAGGCCAGGGCTAGGGGCCCGTGTTTCCTGCCCACGCAGGGATGGAGGAAGGAGATGCAGGGGAGGTGGAGGGCAGAGGGGGAATTTAATTAGAACTAAATGCTCAGTGCCCGGAGAGAAGGAAGCCACACACAGGGCCTGGGTGGCCCCGGGGTTGGGGTAGGAGAGCCTAGGGGTAAACAGTGCCCGTCTTAGAGTCACCTCAACCCTGTGTGACCACGGACAAGTCACCCCACCGCTCCCAGACTCAGTTTCTGCCTGACTGTAAAGGGGGTAGTGACAGCTGCTTCCTAGGGCTATCGTGAAGGTTCTGCGAGACCCCCCCATAGCACCAGACCTCTCATGAGTGTTCTTTATTTCCAGCTTGGTGAAAAACTGGCCACCGCCACTCAATAAGGAGAACCTGAACTTCCATTTCCCAGGCTGGGTTGCATGTTTTGTGTCTTTCGCACGCCGTTCTTTCTCAGAGAGGCTACAGGGTGGCAAAATGCTGTGTGATGGGTCTTGGCTTCCCAGCGCCCCCACCCCACACAAATCAGTCTGGGGCCAGGTGCAGAGGACACTGGGCCACATGGACTCTCAGCTGTCTCTTGACACAGCAGATTCCAGGGCCTTATTTAGAACCTTTGCTGGGGGAAGAGGAGGTATGACCACCCTCCCCACCGCCCCAGTAATTCACCTGCTCTCCCCCGACCCTCACCTTGGGGTAAGCAAGGGCTCCGGTTCTGGAGCCAGGCTAATTCCCCAGCCTTGGGCACAACCTCAGAACCTTAGTCCTGGGCCTGCCTAGAAACCCTCACTGCCATGGGGTTGGCTGGTTATGCCCCAGGCTCCTGAATTTAGTAGCCAGGATGAGGTGAGCTGGTGACCCAGAGAGGAAGAAAAAATCAAGGCCTTCCTCTGGGAAGGGAGGTGCAGCTGCTTCATCCTCTGAGACACCTGTGCCCCTACCAGCATTGTTAGAATTAAACACCACGTGAAACTATCTGTGTCTTAATGAGAAGATTCAGATAACATTACATACAGCCTAGAAGGAGACTAGAAGAAAAGACTACAACAGGTAGACAAGTCCTGTCTCTGGGTGGTGTGAAAGTATGTGCAATTTTTATTTATGCATTTCTTTTTTCTGTATTTTCTAAATTTTTCCTTTGAAAAGGCACTATCATTAAAATCATGAGAAAAAATCCTTTTTTTAAAAAAATATATTGCTAGGGACGCCTGGGTAGCTCAGTCAGTTAAGCGTCTGCCTTTGGCCCAGGTCATGATCCCAGGATCCTGGGATCGAGTCCTGCATTGGGCTCCTTGCTCAGCTGGGAGCCTGCTTCTCCCTCTGCCTGGCGTGCTCTCACGCTCCCTCTCTTTCTCTGCCAATTTAAAAATAAATAAATAAATAAAAATAAAAGATAAAATATATTGCTAAAAACTCAAAGATACAGTAGAAAGATATAAAATATTTTTTTGACAAGAGAAGTAAATATATAACCTTTAAAAACTAAAACAATATACAAAGCGGCACCTGGGTGGCTCAGTCGTTAAATGTCTGCCTTCAGCTCAGGTCGTGATCCCGGGGTCCTGGGATCGAGCCCCACATCGGGCTCCCTGCTTCGCAGAAAGCCTGCTTCTCCCTCTCCCACTTCCCCTGCTTGTGTTCCCTCTCCTGCTGTCTCTCTCACTGTCAAGTAAATAAAAAATAAAAAAATCTTAAAAACATATACAAAATTATATATAACCCAATGAGAACAGAATATATATGAGATACGTGACTAATATACAAGATATAAATGTCTGTGTTTATATATTCTAAATGAGAAAATTCTAAGTGAGGTAAATAACAACAATATATCTCCTGGGAGGTCCCCCACTACAACACATACTCGGGGCTCTCTGGAATTTACTTGTCTTTCTCTCTTGCTAGACCAAGAGACACTCCGGGGCTAAGGGAAAGTCCTACTTGTATCTGTGTCCCTCTGAAGACCTGGCACAGAGTAGGTACTCAATAAATGTTTACGCATGAACAAGCGAATATCTTCTCTAAAAAGAAAAATACACATGAAAATATTTAAGGACAAAAAGTATACCAAAAGCTGATGGAAAAAGGTGTCTGATAAGTTAACGAAACACAGAGGGTGTGTATTCTCTGACGGGAACCCCAAGGGCACTCCCACTACCGGTGTACCCGCGCCCCCCCCCCACCCGGAGTCCTCTTCTCCCTCCGGTTGCTTGTGGACACTGGGCCTTGCCAGGCTGGAGGTCCAGGTAGACAGAAACTCTCTTTGTTCATTTCTGAACCCAAGCTCCCAGCCACAGCTTACTATTCTCAAGAGTCCAGCAGAAACAGGTCAAAGGTAGGAACAAGGCAATAGGCAAGTTGCTCTTTATTCTATCAGACAAAAAGACAGGACCAGGGGCACCCCAAGGATGAGCCCTTCAAGGCAAACCTAGGTCCTCCTGAAGACAGAGCCTTCTCATCCCAGTGCTGCTTCTGCCCCGGGGACAAGGAGAATCTCACACCAGGAACTGGGGGGCAGGCGTAAAGTGTCTCGGACAGACGGGGGACCTGTTTCCCTTCCTGTGCCATGGTGCTGGGATAACTTATCTGTTTTCCTTTCTAGACGGGCTGCCTCACACCGGGATTGGGCTTCTCCATCTTTGTACGTGAAACTAAACAGCTGATGAAATTCAAATGGCATTGAGCTACTCTGTGCTTAGTTATTGAATAAATGAATGGATAAAGACCCATTTTTATCACATTTCCACACCCAGGCCTCTTCACTGGGAACATCAGAATGAGTAATATTTTGGGATTCTTTCAAAAATATTCATTGATCTTCTAGCATGTGCAAGGCACAGCTGTGGCCCCCACACTCATGAGGTTCACTTGTTCTATCATAGCGGCAAGTGACATTTTAAATCTACGCCATGCTATACATATTTTAACTTGAGGGTTTTGTTTTTTGTTTTTGTTTTTTTCCGTTTTAGAAGAAATTAGATTCCGCTCCTGGATAAGCATCAAGGACATGAAAACATGTCCACATGAAATTTGTTGAATGTTCATCGCAGCATTATTCATAATATTCTCAAAATGGAAACAACCCACATGTCCACAAACAACGAAGGAATACATATAATGCATATGGTGTGGCGTATTCATACAATGGAATATCATTTGGCTTTAAAAAGGAATGAAGTACTGATATATCCTACAACATGGATGAACATGGAAAATATGCTACATGAAAGAAGCCAGTCACAAAAGATGATTCCATTTATGTTATTTCAGGAAGACAGAAATCCAGAGAGACAGAAAGGATATTCGTGGTTGCCTAGGGTTGGTGGGGCAGGGGGAATGGGGAGTGACTGCTAATGGGGAGGAGGTTTATTTTGGGGTGATGGAGATGTTCCCAAGCTGATTGTGGTGGTGGCTACAAAGCTGGGGACAAATGAAGACCATCAAGTTGTACCTTTTAAATGGGTGAAGTAAATGGTATGTGAGTTATATTTCAATAATGCCGTTATAAAACAAAAAAGAAAGGGGAAAATTTCCCCCTTTCAAGCACGCGAAGTGTCATGGAAATAGATTTCACAACCAAGTGGTCTGCTTCAGTTTACGAGCAGAATTTTTCTTTTTCAGCAGCCTTGAGCTTGTTCTTCAAGGCAACTTTTCTCCAGGTTTGTGCTCAGAAGCCTCCCTGGCCACTGCCTGTCTCCAGGCCAGGCAACCCTATGCGTGGCCCTGAGCCTGCCTCCTTCCATACACCCAGCTCCCGCCCCCCTGCCCATACTGCTCAGCTGCTGCCAGCTCCCAGATGCCGGAGCTGCCACCTGGGGCCGTGGCGACGCAAGGGCGCACAGTGTTGTGATGTGTTTGGATGGGGAGTACATTTGGTGCCAGCGTTACCAGGCTCCAAGGGTGACTAATTCCATCTGCATTTTCGGTTTCAGCTGCCTGGACTGTTCAGCTGGGGAACCTCAAACCTCTCAGCTGTTTTCGGAGAAGCTCGCCTCCCAGTTGTGGATGCATGAGCTTAATTAAACCCATTCTCCTGCCCTTTCAGCCGCTACTCCACATGTACGTGCCTAACAAATACTTACTGAGCACCTATGATATGCCAGACACTATTCTGGGGACACAGCAGTGGCAAGACAGAGTTCTTGCTCTAATGGAACAAAAACTACACAATTTTGTTTTTGTTTTTTAAAGGAAAAGGGAAAAAAATCTAGGTAGTAGTAAAGGTGCTGTTGAGATCAACGAGCCAGTGTGAAGTGACTGTGAGTACTACTCTTAGTTGTAGAGGGCGCGGGGGAGTGGCTCCTCTGGGGAGGTAGCTGAGAAAGAGCCATCTGTGTGAAGATCTAGAACAAGAATGGTCTATGCAGAGGAAATAGCATGTGCAAAGGCCCTGAGGCAGGACTAGCCATGAGAGCAACATGATCACTACCTAACAGCCAGTGAGTGAAGAGAGAAAATAGGTTGGAGCAGGCTGGGTTATATAGGGCCTTCTCAGCCTTGGAGAAGAGTTTTCTTTCTCTTAAATGCAACTGGAAGCCATTGGAGGGGTTCACGATACAGGGAGAGGATGTGGCTTACATTTTTCAGAGGTCACTCTGGCTGTTGGGGAGGATAAGGGGAATGGACAGGTCGTAGGTATGGAGAAACCTGGGACCAGGACAGACTTCAATGTCCTTAAGGGTCTGGCTGCGTCTGTCCTCCACCTTTTCCATTGTGTCCAGGAGACCACAAGCTCATGGGCAAGAGATCCCCTCCCATTCTAGATCACAGGAGTGAACTTTTCAATACCTTTACTTTTTTTGATACATTTACTTTACTATTTTTACTTGAAATTTTCATTTAAATCAATGCTATTTTTACGTAAAGAACATTTTTTAAAAGGAAATAATACCACAGCCAAAAGTCATGAGTTTGATATATGAGTTACTTTTTCCCCCTAATACACAGTAACATACACACACAACTATTAAAGGTTTTTAAATGAACAGGTGAATATAGTCTTTTTTTTTTTTTTACAAGTGAATATGGTCTTAAGACTAAAGGTGAATAGTGAAACTATAAGAAAAAAAGTTTACCAGGAACACACGAATTTGATATACTAGTTATTTTTCCCCAATACATGCTCGGATAAATACTCGGTCATTAAAAAAAAAAAAAAAAAAAGCTAATCTAAGTACTAGTTCAAATCATCTCATGCTGGTTTGAAAGACAGTAATAGGCACTAGGTACTTCAGTTTTAACTAGGACCTGGCTATGCCTCTTATTGGCTGTGTGGCCTGCAGCTTGTTCCTTAACCTCTCTGAGCCTCAGGTTCCTCTTCAGTGAAGTGGGGGTAATAACCGGTCATCATGAAGCCGTCGTGAGAAGTATTTAGAACGGTGCCACATGGTACAGGCTCAACAAACATTACCTAGTTTTACAGATCAAGTAGTCCTCAACTAAATTCAGGCTTTCCTGAGCACCTACTGGGTGCTGGGGCCTGTAGTAAGGGCTGAGAGTCCAGAGATAAATAAGACCAGTCTCTGCCCTTAGATTATTAATCACTCAGCTGAGGGGTAGACAAGCTTCCATGTAAGCATATTACAGATGGGGGCCCAGGAGAAGGAGGTTATAAGGGGTCTAGGTGGTCTAGAGGGAGGAGGGATTGGTTCTGTCTAGGGCAGTCACAGACAGCTTCCAGGAGAAGGTGCTGCCTAATGTGGGTTTTGATGGAATAAAAAGGAATTTGCCAGGTAGATAAAGAGAAATCACATTCCAGGCAGTGGGAACAGCATATGCAAAGGTATGAAGGCCTCAAATAGGCAACTATATTGCTAGAGCGTCAAGTGCAAGAGGTTGATTTGAAGGAGATACCCCAGGTACTACCTTTACCTCAAGCTTAGAAGTCACCTCAACCACCCGACCTTGGTGAGATTTAAATGAGACCATGGGAAAGGAAGGCTGGGCATGGGCCTGGCTCCCAGTAGGTACTCAATACCCAGCTTCCTTATTCTGAGTCCCACTGCCCCCTGCCCCACCCCCACAGCAGTGTGTGGTGGGCTGAGCCAGCCCACAGAGGATGGGAAGGAGTCTCCCAGCTGTCCGCATGCCCGGCCCATCCAGTTCCCAGACTAGCTGAACCAGCCTGTCTTTCCCCTGCCCCACCATGCCCCTATCCACACCCTGGGAGTTCCCAGGTTGCCTGGCTGGGCCTGACCCCAGGAGGGAGGGTCATGGCAAATGAGGTGCATACACATTGCTAAAGACAACCGAGGGACCTGTGTGCTCAGGGCTCAGCACACACAATCCCAACCAAGAACCCCCTCGATGAATATGACCACAACTCTTTCCCTCCCCCAACATGCAGACAAGAGGCCCAGAGTCGGGGAGGGCTTGCCCAAGGTCATCCACTGAAGATCAGGATTTAAATCCAAGTCAGGGACTCCAGGGTCACTTCTTTGCCCACTGTACATGTGTGTGTGTGTTTTAATCCCCTCCAAGGGCCCCCCACTTTCTCCCACACCCCCTGCACCCAAGTCATAGGGAACCACTTGCAGTTCCAGATGGGCCCATTTATTTCACACCTGGTGCCTTCTGCTGGCTATTCCCTTGGCTTGAAATGCCCTTCCTCCACACTCACTCCCCTTCCACCCCTCTTCCACCTGGCCAGCTCCTACTCATCCTTCAGGACCCAGCCAACTGCCTCCTTCTCTAAGAAGCTTTCCCTGATCCTCAGCCCAGCAGGCTCAGTCCAGTCTTCCTCTTCAGTCACAAAGTACCTCTAAATCACAACAACTGAAAGCCCCTGGAAGGTGGAAAACAGCCTCTTTCTCAACTTTGATATTATCAGCATCTACTAATGATTTCTTAATGAACACATGAGAAAAAAAATTCATGAATTAACCAATTTACTGTTGCATGCTCTTAAAGGCAGGGATTGTGTTTAGTGATTTTGTTGTTGCTGAGAGCAGAGCACGGGCATCTCAGCATGTTGGCATGTGCATGCACTGTGCAATGCTAGGGATACTGAGCACACAGACCACAATGTGAATGATATCCCCTGGAGGTGGGCAACAGGCCAGCCTGACCCGTGGCCATTCTGAAACCATTTGCAGCCCATCAGATGGTAGAGCCGAGGGTACAGGCTTTGGATTCGGAATCGCTGGGGTTCAAAGTTTTGCCACTTACCCACTATGTGCTCCTGGGCACTTAAGTGACTTAACCTCTTTAAGTTTCTGCAGTAAAATGGGAACCCTCCTCACAGGGCTGCTGTGAGAATTAAAGAGGCCAACATGGAAATGCCTAACATGTAGTATGTGCAGAATAACCGTTCATTTTCTTCCTTGAATATCTGGAATTCTTGTTCCTCTCCTTTAACTTACAGCCTGCATAAACAGGCCAGGTTCCCAGATTGGGCTGCAAAACATTTTTATCCTTGTTCCAGAAGCCTGGGCGCTAGGACCAGGTCTAACATACATCAGTAAGGTCCTGTTCCTCTAGGAATTTATCTCACAGAAGCCCTCGTCTATGTGCATGTAACTATACACAACGCATTATGGATAAAAGCAAAAGGCTGGCAATGAGCCACATGCGCATCAAAGGAGGCAGATGAAAGAATTACCTCCTTCTCCATGGCGGGGTACCCCACGGCCATAACAAAGAGGCAGCTCTCCACATAGGAACAATATGCCATCTCCAAGATAAAGTAAGGGCAAAAGAAAAGTATGGAACAGATTGTTTAATTGACCAGCTGGGGGTCATGATCTGACCCAGAACATGGAAAATGACATGAGACAAATTCTCAGTTCACTCAAGGGTGGTTCATGACTAGTACCACATGGGATGCAGAGGAGAAAGGCTCATTCCTTACACACAATAATCCCGTGAGGCGTTAAGAGCTAGTTCTCTCATGGAACCCCACTGGGAAAGGCTGGCCAGACTATCTCCAGAAGGACACATGAGAAACTGATTATCAGTTCCTCAAATGGAGAATCAGGAGACTAAGGTTAGGTATGGAAAGAAGTCACTTATCACAGATCAGATTCTTGGGTACTTCTGAATCTTTTGCCATGGACATGGCCTAACCTGTTAAAATGAAAGCAAACCATTTTAAATAAGAATTTTTTAAAGTCAACATGTATCAGTTAGTAATAATTAAAAAATTGCTGTTTGACCTTGGGCAAGGCTCCTGGTAACTCCATTTCCCCATCTTTAAAATGGAAAGACCATCCAGAGACAACAGCCTAGAGTTCATATCCCAGCACCCACCACTAAGATCCTGGCCTGAGGGCCCCTGCTGGATTTCAGCTGGATTTCACCCTCAGAGGGGTGGGACATCAATTACCACCCAGGGCCGCCCCGGATTTGGACACATGTTCAATATCCCAGCAACTGGACCTTGTTGTTTACACTCTTTCCCAGGGAACAAGATCACAGTAGCCCCTGGCCAAGGGGCCTAATTTTAAACAACTGGATTCTGGGCAGACAAAAAGGGCAGATTCTGGCTACCTACAAGATACATGCACTAAAAAAAGATGACCCTGAGTGCAGAGGACAGAATAGAGAAATCCATCTCTCCCTCCTTCCACAAACTGCAGTGAGTGCCTGTCCACTGGCACTACCCAGGGGGAGAAGGCAGGCAGGTGTCAGTGCCCTGGCAGTTCCCATTTTACCAAAGAAGTCAGGAGTCTTAAATTGGACCCCAAAAATCCCATCTCGGAGCATTGTACAAAGTAGATCATTAGCCCCCAGCCCGGTAATGTGTAGGGATCTATTCAAATTTCTTTTTTCATAAGCAGTTTTCATTTATTGGCGTTTTTTGGGTTGTTTTACAATTTGTTTAGGTCAGAATCCTAAATAAGGTCTACACCTGGTGATTGTTTGATGTGTTTCCAAATCTCCCTTATCCCTTTGATTCCCCTTCCATTTGTTTATTTACTTACTGTTTCGCTCTTTTTTTGCAATTTATTTGTAGAAGAAACCAGCTGTCTATATTTTCCAGCATCTGAAGTTGGCTGACTGCAACCTTGAGGTGCCTTTTAACATGTTCCTCTGTCCCCTGTAGTTCCTGTAATTTGTTCAAATCTAGGGGCCTGATCACATTCGGGTTTGAGTTTGGGGCAAGACTACATCATGGTTGGTGCATGTTCTTCCATCAGGAGGCTCATCCTGTCTTTTTGTGCTGCCCAAATCATCCATTAGGGGTTCACGATGTTGTGTCTCTAATTCTATCATTTCTTCTACACTTTTAAGCATGTATAAATCTATAAATAGAAACTTCCCTCTATCGACCATTTGATTACCCTGAGGTACCATTTATATAGGAAGGGTAAGATTAATTATAATCTTTTCCTTTTCTTTAGGAGCTTAAATCCTTTTTGGTACAATAAATATGTACTTGCAGTATGAATAGGCACATTATTCTGAGCCTCTGTAGGCCACCCGTAAAATGGGGGTGCTGGTGAACTCATAGCCTTATTCTGGTACTTATGGAGAGCTCAGTTCTCTTATCAAAGGCTGTGTCCATGCATGCTTTCTATGAACTGTAGAACCAGGGCACGCAGCAAGGGTTTTCAGTCTCTCCCCTGCCCCAGCCTCAGCCCAAAAGCACTCCTAGAAGATGGCAGAAGCCAGCAAGGCCAAGCAGTGCACACACCCACTCTGCCTCTGGTGGCCCCTTCTGCACCAGTTTCCTATGCAGTGAGGATGCCAGTGCCTCCCTCCCAGGGAGGCTCTGGGTACTAAATGAGAAAATGTGGTCATTGGCCTGACACCTTAGTAAACCCAGGAAGGGGGCCTCTCCCCATTCTCTCTCACACACACACACACACACACACACACACACACACACCACACACCCCCACACACCACACACACCACAACCCCCACACCACACTCACACTCCACCATGCATCCCCCACACATACCACACCCACCCTGACATACCTCCCCACACCACATACACACACCACACATACCCACACACATATAGCAAACCCCCACCATACTCCCCACCACACATACCCCACACACCATACTCCACACACATACCTCCTCACACCCCACCATAACGCCCTCACCCCACACAACACCCCCCACACCTCCATATACCACACACACCCACACGTACACATACCCCACATTCACACTCACCCATACACACACCCACATACATACCACACACACATCTCATCAGATATACACACCATACACACACACACACCACACACCTCACCACATATACACACACCATATACACACGCCCCACCACATACACATCACACACACACTACACTCCATGCACACATATTCTACCACACACACACCACACACACACCTCCCCCCACACAAACCCCACCCTCCCTCACACACAACCACCACACCCACACCACACACACACCCCACACACACATCCCACCACATACATACACCACACACCCCATCACACACCCCCTCTGCACACACTTCCCCCCACACACACCCCACAACACCCCCCACCACACACATCCTCCTCACACACACATCCCACCACATACACACACACCACACACACACACACACACACACACACACACACACACACACACACACACACCCAGGCATGGTCCCTCGGGTGGCCCTATTGTTCAGCCACTTCCCCAGCCAGGAGGGCGGCTGGGAACGCGAGGCCGCCTGGCCCTTCCTGCTGGGCGCTGACGTGCGGCCTGCGGAAGGAAGAGCGAGTCTCGGCGGGGCCAGCGCATTCCATTCGTGCCAGGCTGTGCACGCACGTCCGCACCTCCCGCACCCCCTCCCACAGCCCCAGCCCTGCCGCCTTCGCCGCCCTTGCAGCCCTTACCGCCCTCACGGGGCGCTCACGCTCTGGACCTGCCTGGGGAGGCATGGTCTGGGGGCGGGGAGACAGGATGGGGGACAGCAGGTCCCACGTGACCTCCCTGAGCCCCGCCCCCAACCCCCTCCCCCTGCCCGGCGAGGGTGGGCTCACTCGCCCATTCTACAGCTGAGGAAAGTGGAGGCCAGAGGACAGCAGGGAGGCCAAGGCAAATAGGGTGGAAGCGGGGCTGGGGGCTCGCAGGCCCTGGTTCTCTTTCGCTGCACAGTAACGCTTCCCTCCCTCACTGCCTGGCACGGGAGCCCGAGAGGGCAGCAATTCGGGGGCCTCTGGTGACCAGGCGCCACACTGAGCGGACTGCAAGGGATTGGCCTCAGGACAACTTAGACCAGCAGATTTACACAGCCAGGTCTTGCCGTTCCAAAAGGGACAGCAGTGGAGAATGAAGCCGGTACTTCCTGAGCACCTAGTAGTGCCAGGCCTCGTGCAACGACACTTCCTCATTTAACCCTCATGACAACCTGGCCAAATAGGTATTATTTATCCCAAAGTAAGTGTCTGGCTAGAAAGCGAATGAACCCAGATTTTCCTGGGTCCAAAACCATCCTATTTCTGAGTAGCATGATGGGGGGCTCTGGCCCTCAGAACAGCAGAATTTAAATCCTGGCTCCACCGCTCACCTAGCTGTTTTGCAATAGGCAGGTTGCTTTACCTCTCCGCGCCTTAGTATCCTAGTGTGTAAAATGAAGATGATAGTACTAATGGCCTAGGATGATTATAGTCTGGAAGATGATGCATGTAGCTCAATTCTTCTTATTATTAATTTCACTTCTGGAAAGGAAAGAGGTTGAAATGGAGCTTGCTTGACCAACCGTCCCAGTTTACCTGGGTCTGAAAGACGTCCCGAATGCCCTTTTGGTGCTAAAACTGGGACACCCCAGGCAAACCAGGACGGATGGTTACCCATAATGACTCTGGCCTTTTTAAAAGTCCACGCCACTGTCCAAAGGGCAGCAATAAGGCCATTTCATGCTCTCAGTGCTGGTGAATTTTCCCAGAAGCCCTCAGGCCTCAAGCCCTTTGTCCTGGTCTCTCCACTCTGCCCTTGCATAGCCAAAGGGAAACCAGACATTCTTCCCATGAAAATTTTCCACATCCTTCAGGGCAATCTTCTGCTGCCAGAAATAGTCAGGAGGATTTGGGAGTTAGCCCAGGCCACTAAAAATAGCTCCTAGGGCCCCCCTGGAAGGTCTGCACCATCTTGGCCCCGGGTGGCCCGCCACCCAGTGAGCTGCCTGCACCAGCCAGCACCTTAAATGACCGTGAGCACTGCTGGTCTGGCTGACTAAGTCCAGCAGACACAGAAAAGACTGGCTCGCACTTAGGCCAGCTGTTGGGCAGGACCACCCTGGCCTTCCACTCAGAGATGTCCCCTCCTCCATCCCATGGCATGTCCTTCCCCTCCATCCAGAAAAGACAGTACCTCACACGCGTTCACACCTGAGCAATCACACAAGGGCCTCGGCAGTTCTCACACAAACGGGGACACACAGTTGCTCCCTCTGTGCCGACCTGCACCTGTGCGCCCACTAAACAGCCACACACACACTCACACCGAGCATCTCATTTTCACCATGCAAATGTCTCTCCATTCTAAAGGCAGTGTTTCCAAATCCTTAATACCTTTGCTTCGATTTCTCTACAACCCCTACCTCACCCCCAAGAAGATTGTTGTCAAGCTTGCTTTTTGCTGATGGTACACAGCGTTTAAAAGAAAAGAAAAGAAAAAAAAGGTTAAATATGCATTTTCAAACTATCTTCAAACTGCCTTCTATTCCCAAGATATGATATCTCCCCCCCTACCTGCTTCCCATTGAGTAGGTGAGAACCCAAAGCCGGTAGGGAAGGAGGATGCCTGGGGAGCATATGTGGGTGCTCCAGATTCCTGCCCAGCCTCCCGGCCTGAGCCTCACAGCTCTGATCTAAGGTGGGAGCAAGGCAGAAAGGTGCTGTGCCCAGTGTGAGGGGCCAGGGCTGAGAGGCCAGTATGCCCGGGGTCATTGCCACATTCTGGAGCAGAAGCACTGCCTGTGCTCCCTGCGTTGCTGCCTGAATCCCATCCTAGCCTGCCTGACTACTTTGTGAGGGAAGCGGAAGCGGAAGAAGGAGTGTATTCCACAACCAGTCCCCCCAAGGAGCGGAGACCACATCCCTGTCCCTGTGAAAAGCAGAGAAAGAAGAACCACCCACCAGGGTCTCACACAACCTGAACATCCAGGAAGGGCATCAGCTCCCAGCCAGGCACCCTCATTCATTCATTCCCCCAAATATTTCTCGAGCACCTACTATGTTCCAGGCCCGTGCTGGGGCTAGGCTGCCACTATGAACAAGATCGATATGGCCCCTGCCCAACAGGTGCTTACAGTGCAGACAGGAAGCCACAGTAAACCACTGTTACCCTAGAACAGAAATTGGACTGTGGCTGGTGCCTCTTGTTGCTTAATGAATGTTGGCCCCATGGGAGCCGCCATGGTGGAGCGGAGCTATGTAGTCATGGAACAAGGTACAAAGGTGGAGAAATGGAGGGAGGGGCTTTGTTAGAAAAGGTGTTCATGCAGGACCTCTGGAGGAGGGCAAGAAACCAGCCTCACAAAGGAGTGCGTGCAGGGAAGCCACTGAAAGGTTCTAAGCAGAAGTATGACTTCATGTATTAGTTAGAATTCATTTCGGGTACAAGAAATGCCCAGCATAACAGTGGTTTAAACAACACGGGAATATAGAAATATAATTTTCTCACACATAAAGGCTCACCAGATTCAAGAGAAAGAGGAGACAAACCACAGTCTGAGAGAAAATATTTGCAAAAGACACATCTCATAAAGGACCATTACCCAAAATTTACAAAAAACTCGATATTCAACAGTAAGAAAACAAACTACCTGATTTTTTTAAATTGCCAAAGATACGAACTGACACTTTACCAAAGACGGTATAAAGATGGCAAATACGTCATTAGAGAATCACAAGTTAAAACCAGATACCACTACATGCCTATTAGAATGGCCAAAATCTGGAGCACCTGGGTGGCTCAGTCGGTTAAGCATCTGCCTTCAGCTCAGGTCATGATCCCGGGGCCCTGGGATTGAGCCCCGCATCGGGCTCCCTGCTGGGTGGGGAGCCTGCTTCTCCCTCTCCCTCTGCCTGCTGCTCCCCCTGCTTGTTCTCTCTCTCTCTCTCTCTAATAAATAAATAAAATCTTAAAAAAAAAATAAAAAGAATGGCCAAAATCCAAAACACAACACCAAATGCTGGTGAGGATGGAGGTGACAGGAACTCTCACTCATTGCTGGAGGAATGCAAGATGGTACCACCACTTTGGGGGGCAGTTCGTCATTTCTCACAAAAATAAACATGCTCTTAAAATACAATCCAGTAATCGGGCTTGTTGTTATTTACGCAACGAAGCTGAAAATATATGCCCACAAAAACCTACACATGGATGTTTATAGCAGCTTTATTCATAATTATTTTTAACATTTATGAATTACATGTATAATTATTAATTCATAATTGCCAAAATCTGGAAGCAACCAAGATGTCCTTGTGTAGATGAATGGATGATCAACTCTGGTACATCCAGACAAGGGAGTATTATTCAGCACTAAAAAAGATGGGCTATTGAGCCACTAAAAGACATAGAGGAAACTGAAATGCATATTACTAAGTGAAAGAAACCAGTCTGAAAAGGCTACATACTGTGTAATCATAAATGACATTCTGGAAAAGGTGAAACTTTGGAGACAGTAAAAAGATCAGTGGTTTCCAAGGGTTGGGGGGGTGGAGGGAAGGGTGAATAGGCAGAGCACAGAGGACTTTTAGGGCGGTGAAACTACTCTGTATGATACTATGATGACGGATACGTGTCATCATACATTTGTTCAAACCCAGAGACTGCACCACACCAAGAGTGATTCCTAAGGTAAACACCATGGATTTAGGGTGACAATGATGTGCCAGTGTAGGTTCATCGATTGTAACAAAGGTCCCACTTTAGTGTGGTCTGCTGATAGTGGGAGAGCTTGTGCCTGGGTGGGGACAGGGGGTGTATGGGAACTCACTGTGCTTTCTGCTCAATTTTTCTGTGAACTTTAAACTGCTCTAACAAACAAAACCTACTGAAAGAATTTTTCTAAAACTAGTGATACATGGTGGGGTGGGGATGGGTGAAACAGAGAAAGGAGATTAAGAGTACACGTATCACGATAAGCACCGAGTAATGTATAAGGACTACGGAATCATTATATTATACACCTAAAACTGATATAGCACTGAGTATTCCCTCAAGAAAAAAAGCCTGCAAAAATAAATGCAGGCATCTGTGGGTTGGCAAAAGGCACAGGTACCAAGGAAAGGAAAAAAAAAAAAAAACCAACTATTGATGTGCACAACAAGATAGATTAATCTTGTAAAATTATGCTAATTTTATGCCAGACATAAGAGAAAGAATACCATATGATTCCATATATGTGACATTCTAGAAACCACAAATTTAATCTATGGTGACAAAAAACATATCCCTAGCTGGCTGAGGTAGGGACTGGGGATTGATTGGGAAGAGGCACAAAGGAAGTTTTTTGATGGATATATTCTATATATCTTGGATGTGTTAGCAGACATAATACATTCTACATACACTTGTCAAAATTCAAAAATATGTAAAACTGTATAAATTTGTCAAAGTTCATTAAACTTTAAACTTAAAATAGATGCATTTATTGAGGTAAATTATCTCAATAAAGTTAGGAAAAGGGGGGAAAAGCCCACTGGAGCCAATGATAGTGCTCTACTCCCTGAAGTTCTTGTTAGAAACATGAAGGGTCTGAGATGTCTTTCCTACTTGCAAACTAACAGGTGAGCCCATCATAGTTTCAGAGATGCTTGCAGAAGACACAGGACTCCTGGGTCAGAGACAAAGGATTTTATTACAGCACAGCAGGCAGCGTGAGGTTCACGTGGAGGCTACTTAAAAAAAAAAAAGTGTGTGTGTGTGTGTGTGTGTGTGTGTGTGTGTGTGCCAAAATGCCCACCATAGGAGGCACAGGTCCATTTTGTATAAGAGGGGGACAAGTGCAGGGACCCTCATGAGGGCTCTTAGGAATTTACTTCTAGAGCAAGTAGGTCAGGCTTGGGACAAGTCTGGGACCTTCCTCCTTCCATAAAATCTACTGAATATTAAATTGGCTTCAGGCCACTCCTCATCACCCTGAGGACGTGCGTTCTTTCTGTGCCATGTCCTCTGGCTTCTAGGGTTCAAGGATCGCCCCCTGCAGAAAGCCTTTCCTTCTTGTTCTGCCCGCTACCCCCACATCTCCCTGCCCCCTGCCCCGTGCCCACCTCGCCACCTCCCTGTCAAACCACTGCACTAAAATCCTGGGTCAACCCATCAATCTCTGCCACTTGCCAGGACAGCCCAAGTCCAGAGACCATGGTTTCTCCATTCTTGGGCATCCAGGGTCCGGCACAGGGCCTGGCATGAGTTAGCTGAGCAGGGGCCAGTTTCATGACTGGACTGTGGGCTGGAGCATCTACATCGAACGGGACCATCTACCTTAGCCTCTCTAGCGATGCACAGCGGACATCAAAGCCCAACCCGGCTGCCATTCACAACTCCCTACCTGCCGCTGCCTTCAGGCTCCATCGGGCTAGAAATGTTCTAGAATAAAGTCCCTCAAGACCCCCCAGGTGTCTCTTCATTTATACAACCATTCACTGCCCCAAGTATATGCCAAGCCTCCCATTGGAAGCTGAGGACATAGAAATGAAAAGGGCATGACCCCATCCTCGGTGGCTCAGGCAGATGCCCTTTCTCTGCCTCCCCCTCTCTCTCGTTCCTCCCCCTCTCTTTGTCTCCCTTCCTTTTTTCCTTCCATAGGTACTTATGAAGCAACAGGCATCCATCTACACAGTGTGGTGAATGCCAGGAAGGTGCTATCGAGAGCTCTACGGGGAGAATCCCCAGTGGTCACTAGAGGCCTTGCCAAAGGACATTTCCAGGAGATTCTGTATGGATATCTAATTCTTCTATTAGATGAGAAGCTGTGAGTCATGAGCCCCAAGCAGCCCTACAGACTTCCCCATGAATCACCCACTGCCCCATTCTCCTCATGAGAGGCACACGCCATGGGGAATTCTCCTTCAGACAGGAGGGAGGAAATGTGGAGGGAAGTGGTGGGAGGATAGAGCCCAGAGTGGAGTCCCTGAACAGGTTTTCCCACCAGCAGCCCTTTTGGAATCACAGCCCCTGACCCCAAGAATGGAGCCCCAGGATGGCAGGTCTTAGATAGCCAGGCCCCTCATGTCTCTTCCTGCTTTCACAGTGCGTGTATACACTTTATTTCATTTACACACCACTGTGTGTTACTGGAAAGTCTCCTAGGGAAATTGCTTCATGCGGAAGGGAAAGAGGTTGGTTGAACAGAAAAGAATCACTTCCCTCTAGTGTGGGCCCGGGACCCACCCACAAAGGCGAGGAATTGTCAAGAGCCTTCAGAGGTCTTTCATGTATTCAACAAATTTATTGCGCACCCACCGCATGCCAGGAACTGTTCGAAGAGCAGGAGATCCCACAGTGAACAAGACAAAGTCCCTGTCCTCAAGCCTTTACATTCTAATGAGGAGCTAGACCATACCCAAATAAATAAAGATTAAGGGGTGATAAGTCTATGTTGAGAAATAAAGCAAAGAAAGGGATATGGGAGGCCAGGGCCGAGGCAGGATGATCAGGGAATGGCCCACTGATGAGATGACTTTTGAACAGAGAGTGAAGGGAAGTAAGGGAGCTGGCCCTGCTGAGATCTAAAGAAACAGCGGTTTGGGCGGAGGGAGGAGCATGGGTCTCTGAAGCCAGGGTGAGCTTTGCCCATGCTAGAAAGAGCAATGAGGCCAGCTTGGCTGGAGGAGATGAGTGGAGGGAAGACAGACAGAAGATGTGGTCAGAGACCTGTCAACAAGACAAGTCGCGTCGGCTCTTCCAGCCTTTGTACGGACTTGGCTTTTGAGTATGAGTGAGATGGGAGAACGACGAGAGAGCTCAGGGTAGAGGAGGAAAATGACCTGCTATGTTAGAAGTTTCACTCCGGGTTTTTTAAAAGTCTACCTACTTCCCTTCCAGTCATGGCCGATCACATCATTCAGCACTGCCCTACTGCTGTGGACTAGGAAAGCAGGACAAAATATTTCTAAATACCTAAGTTTGAAGACATTCAAGCACAAAAGGGCAGTGAGGAATTGTGGGATCAAGATCTGGAAAAGGAAAACCCAGAGGGATGAGTGCGGCATTTGGGGCCTCTTCTTCCCAAAGGGTATCTGCCAATTCTGAAATAGGAGGCTGAAAGTTTAAAAACTTGAGCAGAGCTTCTAAAACACTCATGAATCTAGCGGGACAGACAATGGAGCTCAGGGTACACCGAGGGGGAATCCAGTACCGCCCCAGGCTTGTGTGTGCATTACCCAGAAAAAGTAATCAAGGCTGGGGAGTCAGGTAAATCCCCCAAGCTTTTAGTTGTAAAGCCTAAAGGATACACCCTTGGAATAAGAATGAAGCAGTCATCACTGGGTCTAAAACCGGCTTTGGGTCCTCTCAAACCATCTCAACCTCTGGGATTCCCCGGCCCCTAGCCACCTGCAACAAAGTAAACCTTTCTGGCACCTGGCTGGCTCAGTGGGTGGAGCATGCGACTCTCGATCTCAGGGTTGTAAATTCGAGCCCCATGTCGGGTGTAGAGATTACTTAAAAATAAAATCTTAAAAAAAAAAAAAAAGTAAACCCTCTTGAGAAGAGGATAACACGACCCAAACCTCAAATGATCTAAAATTTTCATATACGGTGCCCGAACTTTATTCAAAAGTAACCAGACATCTGAGGGAAATAAAACATGATCATGATGATCATGATAATGACCATTAAAATGGCTACCATTTGTCGTTTGCTGTGTGTCAGGTACTATGTAAAACACTTTCTGTACATTATGGCATTTCATCTTGACAACCCATGTGCAGCAAATACTTCCACTGCTCCCTTTTAGAGATGTGGAAACTAAGGCTTTGAGAGAAGTGATCCACCTAAGGCCATACAGATAGTTGTCTATCAGTTTTGCCCCAGGCATTTGGAACAAAATCTCAGAATTTGTATTATTTTTAACATCGACTGAGCACTTTTTTTTATCCTGTCGACTTATCCATCGACAGGATAAATAACTGTCACTCACCCTTGTATTCAGAAGACATATACAATAAGTAACTGTGACTCGCAAGCCCTGGGCTAAGACCGAGGAGCCCAGAGTCACATGAGGGAGGACCCTTATCTCCGGACACTGACAAAGACGGCTAGCAGCACTCATACACCCACGGCCGATGGGCAGGAGCCAGGCTACAGATGTTTCGTTTGGTCCATACAAAGTTTCTGAAAAAAGGAGATTTTACATAAAAATATAAATTCCTATCTTCTTTTAAAAATAGCAAGATCTGTGGGCGCCTGCGTGGCTCAGTCAGTTAAGCGTCTGCCTTCGGCTCGGGTCATGATCCCGGGGTCCTGGGATCGAGCCCCGCGTTGGGCTCCCTGCTCATCGGGGAGTCTGCTTCTCCCTTTCCCACTCCCCCTGCTTGTGTTCCCTCTTTCACTATCTCTCTCTGTCAAATAAATAAATAAAATCTTAAAAAAATATAAAGTCTCTAAAAAAAAATCGTTAAGGTCTAGCAACACTGGGCCTACATTTCCGCCTTGATTGGCAGCTTCCGTGTAGAACAGAGCATGAATTTCCTAGGTCACCACAGTTCCCAGTAGCCCAGTTCTCGATTATGTGACCTGCCTGGCCCAGGGGGCAGTTGGATGATGACCCTTAGTTACAGCAGTAGGATGAAGCCGTATGTTCTCAGGCCCATATTACAGATGGGGAAACTCAGGTTTGATGACAGATGAGGAAATCTTAAAGGTCAAAGAAGGCTTCACGGATTTGGTATTATTTTGAGCAAGGGGACATCATTCAAGCAAAAGAAGAGCATGGGCAGAGGTAAGAGTAGCAAGGAAGAGTATATTGTGTTACGAGAACTACGAGTCTCAACATGCAGGGAGTACAGGAGCAGGGATAGGAAAATGATCTGGAAAGGCAGGCAGTGGTCACATCTTGGAGGACCTTGAATTGTGTGCCCAAGCGAGTCTGGTCAAGGGAGTATAGACAAGTTTACGAATCCCAGAGACTGAGTCGGGCCGTGGACAGGTAAATATTGAGTGTTTTTGCAAACCAAAGGTAAGTGATACATGTCTACTGAATGAATGAATATATGAATGTATACACGGAGAATGAAGGAGGCAGCCAATCTCCAGGGTCCACTGGTGTCAACCTTGATGAAGGTTTTAAACCCGAACATTGCAGTGTGGTCCATGGCAAAGGATTACCCAGAGCTGGAGAAAAGGGGGCTGGGAATATGTGATACTTTGCAGGAGACTATTTGAGGACCCATTTCCACAGGGACCAGTCACAACTCCAACACACCTCTGTCTTCTAGAGGTCCAGGACCCTTTGCTGCCCCTTCCCAGAAAGTGTCTATTTCCTCTTCCCTCTGTCTCCCTGAGCCAGCCCAAATGAATCCCAATGGTTCCAGGGCATTCGCAGGCTTGGATGAGGAGGGGGCTTAGAGCCGGCAAAGAGAATACATGAAAGTCACTTCACGTGCTTCCTACAGAGGAGGAAACTGAGGCCCAGGAAGGGCCTCCCTTGCCACAGTCAGTGAGTTAGGATAGATGGTCTCCAAGTAAAGGCCGTCCCGTCCCCAAGCGAAGCTCTGATGGCCCAGAGGCAGTATGATATGAGCACAGATTCAGGGTATCTGTCAGGATGGGGCAGGACAGTGCACTGCTCCCTGTCTCCCTTCACCAGGACACTGTGGGGAGTGATGGAATGGGGACCAGCTGAGTCACAAGAGGAGAATGAGCCTTTCTCAAGACTCTCTGATGTGCCCAGAGGTGACCGGCTTTCATTTAATCCACCTTTCATTTAATCCTTAAAGAGCCTTTGAAGGCCAGTGATTATTGGCCCATATTACAGATGGGGAAACTCAGGTTGAAAGAGTTTGGTAACTTACCCACAGTAAGTCACACAGCTAATAAGTGGCAGAATCAGTACTTGAACTCAGGTCTAGCTGACTCTGAGTCATGGGTTCTATCCGGTGGTCCACGAAGATCCCCCTGCAAACCTCAAGTGTTTGCCACCCTCCTGGCAGGGAACTCTCTTCCCAGCTCACCTCTCAAAAGTGCAAGCAGGTTGTAGCTCTCAGGTCTCGGCCACCTCTCCCTGATCACCAAAATCTAAAGGAGGCTCCCCTTTTATTATTCCACCTTCATAGCCTTCATCCTCATCTTATTTCTTAAGTATCTTATTTATATATCGCCCTCTTCTCCCCCCCCACCCCAACCCCATTATTAGCTACCGGAGAGTAGGAACCTTGTCCTGCACCAAAGTGTCCCTGGGCCTAGGGTGTCAGTAAATATTTGTTGAATGAATGAATGAATGCATGAATGAGTGGACCTGCTCCTTAGCCTAAAAAGACACAACCAAGAAAAAGTGCGTTTAAGGTATTTTCCTTAGCAGAGCAGTTTTTTCTGCTTGGTGCTATCACCGCGCACACCCTCTGTTTTCCAGGGAAGGAAGCTACCTTCTGAGCTGATAACGGGGAAGAGAGGTTCCTCTGGACCCAGAGGCTGTTCTCCTGCAGGCTGGCCATACGGAGCTCCCCGAAAAGTCCCCAGAAGTGGGCAGCCCTCCCACCTGCTCCCCAGAAGGCAACCTGCGGAGGAAAACCTCCCGGGGTGACCTGGCTCCACCCCGCCAGGCCAGTGAAGTGTGGGAAACCCGACCCGGCCGGGCGCTGGGCGGGGCTACCCCCGCGTGGCCTCGGCTTTGTTTGCCTCTGTGTATGGCAACCAGAAACCACCGCAGCCAGCAGTTCTCGGAGCCCGGCTCCCGCACCCCGCCCCCCCTTTATTTTAATCTCCTAAACTGATTTGTCAGCAGCAGGAAGTGACATGACAGCTTTCCTCACAAAAGGGAAACTCCTCCGCGTTACCATGGGGATGGAGGCCACTGTATGATCACAGATTTATATAATCTTAAAGGTGTACACACCATGATGTCATCCGGGATGGGCAGGGGAGGGAGGGAGGGAAATGGACTCCAGAGACTGCAAGTCCGAGGCAAATTAGCTAGGATTTGCAAAATTCCAAGGAAAGGAGAGGATGTGGTGGAGGCGTTTGGGGCTGGAACTATCCTAATGGAAACCACAGAAAAGCATAAAGAATGCATTGATGCATCTTCTAAGGCTGGGAGGAATCTTACCCATTAGATCCAAGGCAAATTGGTCATTTTAGAGGTGGGAAAACTGACACCAGAAAACTGCTAGAAGTCGTTAGGAATGGGGGTTGGGATCTTAGTGTACCTCCAGGGCCCGGTACCTGCCAGGCACTTGACATTCATGAGCCTATTTCCTCCTCACAAGTGAAGCAGGTTATATTATCCCATTTCACAAGTAAGGTTGCTGAGGCCCGAAATGATAAATAGCTTTTCCACCCCAAAATTATATGGTAAACCATGCTGATGTCTGGTTGGCTACAACATTCACCCTTTCCCCACTCCCTCAAGCTGTCTTTTGGACCAAACTAGGACTTCGGTTCCCATTCTTCTTTTGGACCCGGGTTCCAATCTCTGCAATGCTGTTTACTTGCTCTATGAACTTGGACATGTCACTTCCTCTCTCTGAGCCTCAGTTTCTTCTTCTGTAAAATGGGTGCTGCTGCTAACGGTTTTAATGTGAAGGTGCATAAAGCAGCACAGTGGCTGGCACGTGGTGCTAGCTCTAAAATTGAGAGCTATTATAACCACATTACAAGTATTAAATGATGGACTTGTCTATTTCAATCTTCCCTTGAGAAACAAACATTTTAATAGTTTGAGCATCTTTCTCCTCATCATGAGGTACTTCCCTCCCCCTCCTCAGAAAAGCAGTCTCAGGCCAAAAGTGACATACTCCAGAGGGCCCAAAGACCAGGAATCAGATACATGGAGCAAGAGGGCTGTCACCCCTGCTCTCCTGAGCTGGTGGGAGTGGAGCAGCTTGCACTGGGAGAAGTGAGTGAATTGTTTTCACTGGCGGCTCCCTTAGGCAGCCGCTGTATTTTTCCACTGCGTGGATCACGCTGGAGATTAATTTTGGTTCAGCCAGTGCCTGCCAAGCAGAAAGCAATGGCCTGAGCCCACAGGGAAGTCAGCCACAGCATCTGCCACGGACTTGAAGTTGCTGGTATGTTTCCACGAAAGGAGATATTCGCCATAGTAAATTTCTAGGGTTTGATAAAAACACTGGGTACAGTTTGTTTTGAAAGGCGTGAACACACTTGCAGTTGAAAGCCCAGCCAAGGAAATGAGCTTGCCAGCTCAGGGTAAGTTCTTAGAACACAGGGATCTTTCAAGCCTTGAGAGTCAAGTGGCAGATGGTGAACCAGTGGGGAAAGGTCAAGGACACTGATTGTGTGTCAAGGTCTTAAATGACCTGGCAGGACCAGGACCACTGTTCAGGGGCACTACTTGAGAAGTAAGAGGTTTCCTTTTCTGCTTCCTACATCACTTTGTCCAGA
>NW_027397065.1:31468811-31473490 GCF_003265705.2 Callorhinus ursinus | reverse complement strand
CGGGGACACCAGAGCTGTGGGGCCAGTAAACCCAAGAGCTTCACTGTATTTAATTCAACAGACTGGATTATGGGTAGGTAGTCAATTACACCCTCTTTGTTTTGGCCTGTTCAGCAAGAGTAAAACTCCAGAATCTTGCCCTAGAGCAAATCAGATTTGATTGCCTGTCTTCAACAAAATTATGAAAACAGAGCAGCAAGTGAGCTGGAGGCAGCCACCAAAAATTGTGTGTGTGTATATATACATACATACATATATATATACATACATACATATATATACATATATATATATATGTATGTATATGCTAGCATGGATGTATTCCAAAGCTTTAACTATCAGGTCAGGGGTGGGAATTTCAGGTGATTTGTCTGTGTTGTATTTGTTCATAGCACTTCATATTCTTTTCATAAGAATAAAGGTCTTTTCAAAGGCGAGGGAAAAAAAGAGCACGTGAGAGAAGCAAGTGATAAAGTGCAAGCCACATAGAATTAGGGAACAAAACAGATGTAGGGCCCAATTCCCCCCACTGCCACTTAGGTACGCTGGGTCTCAGCATCTTTGTCTGCAAAAGGGTCCTGCTGAGTTGTTTGGGGAACAGGTAGCACACACCACCTTACACATAGCAGGAACACGTTTACATCAGGTGTTTTGGAAAACCATCATCCTCATAATTCCAACACAGTTCAGAAATGTGGGTGGCTTTTTATATTATCCTGGGTAAAATATTAAATAAAAAAGGCAACCCAAGCAAATGGTCATTCCTTTTTGGCTCTGGGAACACTTGGGCTCCCTGTGTAACATGGTAGGAATACGTGGGTGGTCACCTGGATCTGATACTCAAGAGTTCAGCTGCAGTACCTGGTTTTCCATGATAGATCACACTTTTCTACCTCCCTTGTAACCCAGCCATCTTGGGTTGGAAGGGCCCTCAAGTAGTAGAAGACCAGATCCCAAGACACACATCTGCCAAGGCCCTTGTCCAGATTCTGGTTCACTCATGTGAGAGGGATTAGTTGGGGCTGCCCAAGAAATAAAGCATTAAGATTTCAATAGAAATGCCATAATTTATTCTGTTGTATAAAAAAAGTCATCCTTACGTAACAAAATGTCTTCTTAAAAGAAGAAATATATTATTTCAGTTCATAAATAATCAAACACACAACCACTGGCAACTAAAAAAACCCAACACTGGTGCTTCCCATCAGTGCTGAACACAAACCTGCTTAGGATATATTTACAGGATATTACAGTACTCAAACACAAAAATTGAGGTATTTGGTTCTTCTAGGAGTAGACACTGACATTTGTGAAGGCAGACCACCTCCACAAAATAAATAAGGTATATATTCTCATAGGTATGTGTCGTCAGGAATGATAATACTGGTAGGTATGTCAAGCATGAAGAGTTCCTACAAAAAACAGGAGCAAGCAAAAAGAAACTGGCTCATAAACAGAGTCCTTTCTCTTCTGCCCCTTTTTGTCAGAGGGACTTGATGTACCCACTCTATATATATATATATATATATATATATTGGTCCCGAATGTGCTGAGTTCAGCAAACTTCTTGATGCTACATCATCACTATGACTGCTTAGGAACCCATTGGAGCTCAGGGTGAAATTAAATAAATAAGGACCAGCCCTCACAAGCACCCTCCCCAGAGTTATTGCATTTCTCCTCAAGGAGCCTAGAGTCCCAGTGGGTTGTGGAGATCACCTCCCGTGGCCTTTCAGCAGCTGGGAGAGGTCGTAATGGGGCTCTGAAGGTAGCTCAATGCACTGTTCGTAGAGTGGACGGGGATGGAGACAGGAAAGTTGAAGACCGTGGTGGTGGACGTGCTGCGGTCCAACACAGCCATGGCAGGGCTCCCAGCCTCTGCTGAGCAGTGTGGGGCCAGGACCTGCGACTCAAACTGCAGCAGCTGGCCCATGAAACTGAAGTTGGGGGAAATGATGCTTCTCCTCTGCTTCACAAACTCAAAGGCCTCATCCAGCTTGACTCGGTTAGTCCTCATGAGGTAAGCGAGGCAGATGGTAGCTGACCGCGAAATGCCTGCCTGGCAGTGGACAAACACCCTTCCTCCAGCATTCTTGATGGAGTCTGGAAAACAAAGGGTGGCTGGTTACTTGAGAGATCAGGGGAACAACCCCAACCCCAGGCAGAGGGTGCCTAAGAAAGTGTGTCCTATCCAGAGAACGGCAACATCACCTCATGCCATCAGTGTTCTGTGGAGGCAATGTGGGCACTGTGCAAAGAACAGTAAGGGATTTAAACCAGACCAGGCATCTCCACCAAGCAATATGCTCTTGGATGGGTTAAGTCAATTCAACTTTCTGAGCCTCAGTTTGCTAATTTGTTGAATGGGACACCAAATCCCTATTTTGCAGGGATATTGTCAGAACCAGACTGATATTTAATGTATGGAGGAAGGCTCAGACGAATGTCATTCAAGTCCTTGCCACAGAGTTGGGCTCGGTGACTAAAATGGGGGGAGCAAGGCAGAAATCCCAGGCATCTGTCCATTTACCTATGAAGTCAATGGCCTCGTTGAACCAGGAGCTGATGTCCGCCTTGTGGTTGTCTTCCACAGGGATGCTCTTATACTGGTAGTGACCCTCAAAATGGTTGGGACAATTGGCTGAGACATTGATCAAGGCAGTGATGCCCAAGGCGTCCAGCATGTCTTTGCGGGAAGCATGATAGGCACTGCCCAGGTACAGAAAGGGCAGGATCTCCACTGGGCCACCCTGAAATCCAGAAATATCCAACACTTGTCAAGCTTTGCTCAAAGTCAAGGCCGGTGCCCACACCCACAAAAACTCCCTGCTGGAAAAGTCAGTTGCAGGTACGGGGGGGGGGGGCATTTAGCACTGTTGTTGGAGTATAAATAAATAGGGGACTAAACCCATGTGCCTCAAGTTCATTTCTGCAGTGCCAACAATTAGACTCCCCTCCATCAGACCACTTCACCGTGGGATAAATTAATAGCCCTGTGTCCCCTCCCTTATAAACTTGCAGGTTACTATGGATATTCTCACTAGTACTGCTCTTCCAGGCCTTTGCCAGCTGGTCCTTCCCCCCCCCCCCCCCCCCCCCCGCACAGGCCCCTACTCACCTGATCATAGAGTGGGGTGCTGCAAGAACTGCACCCTGATTCGGTGCTGTCAGGGACGCTAGTAGTCAGAGGAAGGCTGAGCCCCATGGGGGTCGACTGTTTGCTGCACAGCTCTGGGCAGGAAGCTGAAAAAGCTTCATATCCTCCTGGGAAGACAAAGAGACATATTTGTTTCCATTAGTATCGTCGGGGACAGGGCACCTTCATCCAACCTCCGCACCCACCAGGATTGAAGTTTACCCCGGAGAGGCCCAGGCAAGTCTTTGTTCTTAAAGCCAAACAAAGCCAACGACAAGTCCCCGGACGTAGGGCTCGGGCGCCCACGCGCTCCAGTGCGGCAGCCCCAAGGGGCCGAGGGCCAGGGGTCCCGCAGCAAGGCGGCGGGGGACGAGCGGCGCCAGAGCTTCGCCGAGGACGTACCTTTGAGGAAGAAGACTTGCGCGGCGCGCGCCTCGCGGCGGAGCGCGCCGGCGGCCAGGGCCAGGGTGCTGTCGCGCTTGGCGCCGTCCAGGGCGGCGCTGCGCTCGTCCAGCAGCACCACGGCGTGGTAGGCGCCGGCCAGCAGGCGGCCGCGCAGCTCGGCGTTGGGCACGATGTGCTCCAGGCCCATGGCGCCCTTGGCCCGGCGCCGCACGATGGTGCTGAAGCGCACGTTGACCGAGCCGGCGATGTGGCCGGCGTTGAAAGCGAAGAAGGAGCGGCAGTCCAGCAGCAGGCACTGCGCCGCGCGCTCCCGAAGCAGCGTCCGCAGGCCTCCGGCGTCCAGGGAGCCCACTTCCATGACCATGGCCGGTCCTAGCGCCCCCAGCGTGCCCGTTCTCAGTGCTCTTTGTCCTCGGAAGCCAAGAGCAGGGCAGCGGCTTTCGAAGAAAAGCCCGACCCTAGTTCTCTCTGCGCCGAACCCCAGACTGCCCTTAGACTGAGTGAGGGGGCGTCGCGCGGGACTCTCGGCCGCCTAGGCTTCTTTGCTGCTCCCCCGACTGCCCCTCTGGCCCTCCGCACACCTATTACAGCCCGGCGTCCCTCGCAGCGAGCGCAGACTGGGGAAACGCGTTTATATGTGGCCTCTCTGGGGGCGGAGCGGGGCGGAGAGGAGCGGGCGCGCAGGGGGAGGGGAGTTGTTTGTTTGAATGGCGGTCACGTGACCGTGTGGTGACGTCACCCGCCCAGCCAGGCACGGCGCCGGCGGAGCCAGAGGCGAAGACGTCATCGGCCTCGGAGCGGGATCCGCTGGCTGCTTGCTGGCTCCGGCCCCAGTCCGGCCGTCCGGCCTGCGCCTGGCGCGTCCCCGGGGATCCGGCCTGCGTCGCTCTCCGGGCCCAGGGGGGAGAAGAGGTGGCGGGCGCGCTGCCAGCCAAAGGCTGACCTCCGGGATCCGAGCGGCCGGGAGAGCGGGCGGCGGGCCAGCGGTCTCCCCCTCCCCCGCCCCCTTCCCCCTTCCCCCTCCCCGCCCCCTTCCCCCTTCCCCCTCCCCGCCCCCTTCCCCCTTCCCCCTCCCCGCCCCCTTCCCCCTTCCCCCTCCCCGCCCCCTTCCCCCTTCCCCCTCCCCGCCCCCTTCCCC
>NW_027397065.1:31463031-31468711 GCF_003265705.2 Callorhinus ursinus | reverse complement strand
CCCCCGCGCCCCCTCCGCCCAAACGGAAAGGGCCTTCCTGCGCCTTTGCATACACGTGTGCCCTTTTCGCTCATTTCCTCGTCACAATAGGCGCGGAAAACTCAGGTTCCCCAGAAGAAGCGATTTACTTGCCCAATATCACAATGCTGGGGGTAGAGGAACAGAGAGGAACCTGAAATGAGGGTTGGAGAAAATGTAATGTTTGCCTATGGATGTGTTCCTACGTAGGACAACCGGGGTGAGTTGGGGTGAAGTTCAGGAGAATGCCTTTGGCTTCGGTTTCCCAGACTTGTCCTCCTGTTACTTAAGAAAAACACATTTAAACAAGTAAAATGCCTTCCAATCGAAGCCCCTCTAGGGCAAGTTATCCCTAATCATGTCGTTCCTAGAGGACTTGGAGCCGAGAAAGGCGGGTAAAGGGACTGAAATCGCAAGTGTGGGGTCGTAAGGTGCGGTGGTGGATTGCTGGGTTCGGCGTTCGGGGAGGCGACTACCCCCCCCCCGCCCGGCGTGGCTCGACAGCGCCCTCCAGGGGTCACTGGGCACGTTTCTGGCCACGTTCGCATAAGACAGCTCTGTATATACTGTTTGGGCGCCTACTATGCACTAAGCTCGGGCTTCAAGCCCCACGCCCTGACTTTCGTCATCTATATGGGCTGAATTCGAAATCCAGTACTACGGGGCTTTAGGAGTACAGGACGAACGTTTGGGAAGACCCTATGCGGCCACCCGCGCGGAGTCCTAGTGACGGCCCCCTGGGCAGGGGAGGGCGGCACCGAGGTGCTAGGTACACAAACAAATATTGCGCCATCCGTCCAGGGTGCCGAGTCAGGAACATTCTGCGGTTTCTTCCCCTCTCCTGTGGAGAGGGGGGATGGGATGGGGATTTCAAGGACCCTGTGTCGTTGATCTGTGGACTGTATCATCAGAGACAACTTCTGCATTTGTCCTGTTTAGCTTCTGTGTTCACACATGCTCAAACTTTCTGTCTACGTTCTAGAAAAGTTCCGGGTTGAGTACGTTTTCTTAAGGGCATTTTCTACCTTTAGATGAACCCTGACGACAGAAAAGAGGCCCTCAGATAATGGCAACACCCTCCCTATATCTTTTCAAAAAATTATTTGTTTATACTATTTATTCAGCTGAGGAACTCAACATATTTTTTGCATTGAATCATAAAATGTTACAGCTGCTGACATTTCACAGCATACCAACTTTATCTGCCCCAATTTTTTTTAACCAAGAGCATTAATTATATCTTCCCCTACCCACATTAAAAAAAAAAAAAAACTTTTCATACAGCTATTATAGAGGTGGTGGCACAGTCTGGCCCTGGAGTCAGGTGTCTGCTGAGCTCTGTGGGGTTTTCCTCTTTATCCTTTTCTGGAACGAGCATAGTTTGAACCCCCATGCTGTTATTTTGCTTCTGGGTGATCCTATGCTCAGGAGGTGATCCTCACCTCCTGCTGAGCCTCTAAGCCCACATCTGTAGAATGGGTTTACAACTGCCTACTTTGTGGATGGTTTGAGGCCCAAGTGAGAGATGGTAAGGGTAAGGGACCCAGGGCTTACATTACCCCTTCCCATTATGATTCACTAAGTCTCTTGTTTTCCCCTTCCCAGCAAACCATGTGTGTTTCAGGGTCTGGCATCAGAACCTGGGGAGAAGGTCACTACAAAACACTGGTAGGTGTGGTTGGAACAGAGGCCCAGTTCAGGAAAAGGTCCCTCCTTGAGACCGACTAACACAATGGCTCAGGTCGGGGGGTGTGGTGGTAAAGGTGTAGCCACAGAAGACACCAGTCTAGGCAGTGGAGAGGCTGCTGCTGGCTGAAGATTGAGTCAGAGAGAGACCCAACGTAATCTGGCCTGTGGTGATGGTATTGGGACAGGAGTCGTGGGCCTGGCGGGCACAGGGCCATGAAGGAGCATGAAATCAGTGGATATTGACTTGGGAGGGAACTGGGCCTTTCTGACCTGGGCTCTTTCCAGTTTTAGATGTACTTAGAAATAAACCTGGAGGCAGTGGGGGGTAGTGGGAAGGGTCTGAATTCAGAAGGCCTGGATTCCCCACCCTCAGTGTGTGGCCTTGAATAAGTCACTTCCCCTTGCTGAGCCTCCACTCCCTCCTGCCTGTGATGGCAGCAATGACAAGTACCCCAGGACTGTGGGGGACTCACTGTAGCCCGGGATGGCATTACCCTACAAGCCCTATCCAAATCCTGCCCTCAGAATGGATTTTGGATCTGCCCTGGGGTCCCAGGACAGGGTGAGAGAGGGTGGCGCTCTCACGGGGCCCCAGCTCACTGTCTACCCCATGAGCTTGGGCAAGCAGCTTAACATGTGTGAGCTTTGGTTTCCCCTTATGTAAACCGGGAATACCATCCATCTAGAACTAAGACCATGTGTGAGAAAGGGCCCGAGAGGGTCACGCCCAGAACGGGTGCTCTCAGGAGAGGGAGCTGGCTCCTGCCGGTCATGTTCTCTCAGAATCCACAGGCCTTCAACTGTGCTGTCTGGCACCTCCTGCCTTTGCTCCGTACCCTCCATGACTCCTCCTTTCCCACCAAACCCAAGGCACACCACCCCTGGCCTCACCCATCCATTCGGCCCAGCCCCACTACTGTGATTGGCTCTCTTGTTGTTCTCTGGGCAAACTCCCTGAGCCTGTGTTCCCACCCCCACACCTTTGCTCACACTGTTCCCCCTCTGCCTGCCAGGATGCTGTCCCCTTTGGGCTCAGCCATATCTTTCTCCATCTGCCAAGACCCAGCCAAAGTGGCATCTCAATGAAGCCTTCCCTGGTTTCACTAACTTCTCCTGCCCTTGGGTCCTGGAGGACTTTGTCCAAACGTTCTGATTGTGTAAAAGTCTCTTTGATCCTTATCTCACCCTCCCTGAGTTACAGGAGGGCAGGGACTGTTTTTCTCATCTTTGGACTTCCACACCCTACGACCTTGGATGCAGCCATGGCATATAGTAGGTTCGTAATCTGCGGCATGGAGGAAGAACTTTTCGAAAGCATACTGTCCAAAAGTAGATGAAGAGAAGGGGTCAGAAATGTCATTTATTAAGCTTCAGCTCTGTGCCAGCTGCATTACAGTATCATCTAAAGAACTAATCATGCGGGGCGCCTGGTGGCACAGGCGGCTCAGCATCTGCTTTCAGCTCAGGTCATGGTCCCTGGGGTCCTGGGATCGAGCCCCACATCGGGCTCCCTGCCCAGCGGAAAGCCTGCTTCTCCCTCTCCCTCTCCTGCTCCCTCTGCTTGTGTTCTCTCTCTCTGTCAAATAAATAAATAAAATCTTAAAAAAAAAAAAACAACAACTAATCAGTGATCCTGTGAGGTGGTTGTTCTCCCCATTTTTCAGGCAGGGAAACAGGCTCAGAGAGGGAATGTGCCCAAGGTCACACAGCTGGTAGTGATCAGACATGGATCCAGAGCCTGGCCCTGTCTGACTGAGACGGAGCGGGGCCTAGGCCTCCTGCCGTAGGAACCTCAGTCTATTAAGGCCTCTGCCTGTGCAGGTCCCACCCTAGGCAGTGCTGGCGGAAGCCCCTGACTCCCCACTTGCCTGGAGCTCTGCTCACTGGGCAGAAGGGTCCCTGGCACCAGCCCTGGAGGGACCCTGAACCTCTTAGGACCACCGAGTCAGGCACTGGTGTCCCTGCTGTCCGAATTCACTCAGTGCTTGGGATTTGGGTGAGCCACACGCAGGGACCACTTGACCCATCTCCAGGGGCTGGCAAGGGGTGACTTTACTTTCCACGCCCAGGCAGTTAGGACAGAACCAGCTGCTATTGCACAATCCTTACAAACACATACCCAGAGGCAGGCCTGAAAGGGCCTGCTGAGCTGAGTCACCGGAGCCAGCCCCCTCATTTGAGAGACAAGGGCTCAGAAAGGTTAGGCAACCTATCCAAAGTCACACAGTGTTCAGAACATTCTAAATCCAGTCAGCATTGTGAGAGCTGTGTGTTCAAAACCCATAAGCGTTTATCTCCAGAGGGTGGAGTTACTTTCATTCTCTTCCTTATAAATTTGTATGGTTTGAATTTTTCAACATGAACGTGGAACTGTTGTAATCAGGGTGAAAAGTTAAAAATATTAGAAGCTGGGCATATTTAGGGTAAACCATACTCACTGTATTTAGGGTAACTTGTTAAAGACAAGTTACAGAGTTAGACTGCTTGGGTTAGAATCCCAGCTTGACCACACATCAGCTGTGTGTCCTTGGGAAAGTAACTTTACCTCTCAAAGACTCAGTTTCCTCATGTGTAAAATGAGGATAATAATAACATCTTGTAGGGCCGGTCGGTATGAAGAGCATATGGGACAGGGGTCAGTAAACTACAGCTCCTGACCCAAATTCAGCCCACTCCCTCTTTTGGTACCACCCACAAGCTAAGAATGGTTTTTACATGTCAAATGGTTGCAGAAGAAAAAATCAAAAGAAGAATAATATTCTGTGACACATGAAAGTTGCCTGAAATTCAAATTCTGGTGTCCGTCAATAAAGTTTTATTGGAACATCCCCAACCTATTGGTTTACATATCCCCTGGGGCTGTTTTTGCACTTCCATGAGAGGTGAGTAGTTGTGACACTTTATGGCTCACGAAGCCTAAAATATTTACCTCTGTCCTTTTACAGGAAAAGTTTGCCAACCTCTGATATGAATGAAGAGCACTTTAGAACAATGCCTGGCACAGGGTGTTTAGTAAACTGTTATTATTAATATGTGGGTATTTATAAACTCTTCTTCCCTTAGGATGTGTTTAAAGGCAGTAATTGTAGGGGCACCTGAGTGGCTCAGTCATTTAAGCATCTGACTCGGTATTTCGACTCCAGTCATGATCTCAGGGTCGTGGGATCAGGCTCTGCACTGGGCGTGGAGCCTGCTTAAGATGTTCCCTCGCCCTCTGCCCTCTGCCTCTCTCTCTCTCTCTCTCTCTCTCTCTCCCACTCTCTAAAAAAACAACAAAAAAAAATAAGAGCAGTAATTGTTTTTATAATATATTTCATTGCACCTAAGGCACATTTTTTTTTATATTTTATCATTCCTCAAAGTGGAATGTGACTTCCAATCAGAGGAATATCATAGTTAATTGACATAGTTAATTGGTAGCATTTTCTTTTCTTAATGGTGCATAAATTAGTAAGGGGGCCTTAGAATTGCTGACTTCTTACATCCAGTAAAATACAGTACAGTAAAATGTTTAAGAAGGACAGGAATTAAAACACTGCAGTCATTCAATTAACAAGCTTCTGACAGGGGGACACACTTATTAATAAATGAGTATGACTCAGGCGCTAAGTGTCAGGGTACAGATTGGGGAGGCCAAAAAAGGGACCCTTACCCAGCTAGGAGAAGGTTATGAGGGAAAGATGCCCAAAGGAGAGGGTGTCTCCATGGAGACAAGAAGGACGGATGTAGAATAGAAATGTCTGGATGAAAGGCCTCTGAGAGATGGGCTTTGATTATTTACCATTTCCCCCTGGGAGCCTCAGTTTCCTCTCCTATAAAATGGGACAGCGGGCGCCTGGGTGGCTCAGTTGGTTAAGCCACTGCCTTCGGCTCAGGTCATGATCCTGGAGTCCCGGGATCGAGTCCCGCATCGGGCTCCCTGCTCGGCGGGGAGTCTGCTTCTCCCTCTGACCCTCTTCCCTCTCGTGCTCTC
>NW_027397065.1:31406558-31462931 GCF_003265705.2 Callorhinus ursinus | reverse complement strand
AAATAAAATAAAATAAAATGGGACAGCAATAACCTCAAGAGACCAACTCTCAGATTTGCTGTGGGACCAGATGAAGCCCCGGTATCTTGTGTGAACAGTCTCCATGGCTGACCATTTCTGTCTCTCCCACTAGCTTGGGAGCAGGGACGTGGCTTCTTGCCTCTCTTGGTCCCCGGTACAAACCTCAAAGCAGGTTTGTTGAACAAACACATGAAGATGAGCCCAGGAGAGGGACCAGGAAGTAGCAGGGCCTGGTCCATGACTCAGATAGGCTTGTCCCTGAACCAAGGACACAGCCTGCCAACATAGCCCTGAGCCACGCCCTGGGCTACCAGGGGGACTGACGCCACAGTGAGAAATGACACCTTTCTGTTGTTAATTTCTTTGAGACCAGTATGAATTGAGACATAATTTCCTTTTCATAATTAGAAAACACTAATTAATGGTAGACGGAGCAAATGAGATCATGGTTGGTCTCTTCCAAACTTCCCTAACGAAGGAGGGGCAGGAGTTATCTGCAGTGTGTTCAAAGTCATAGGCGAAGACTCAAGAATTGTGGATCGCAGTTTTGCCTTTGTGGGTAAGTTACTTAGGGGCAGTTCTTATTAATAATCATTGCCAATCTCTGTTGAGCACTTGGGCTGAGCCTGGCCCTTTGCCAGGTGCTTTATATTCATTTCCTTGTATGGCCGTGACACTAACCCTCTCAGACTGGTACCACTACCACCCCCCATGAGAAGAGATAGAGGAACCCAGGCCCAGAGAAGTTCACTAACCTATCCAAGGGCACACAGCAAGTAAGTGGCACAGCTGGGTGCCTCATACTCATTCTCCCTGTTTTCTAAGTCCTTTGTCCTTATCTTTCCCCAGCACACGGTGGGTGTGTCATGAGGGTGGTGCGTTACACTATTTCACTGTTTGTTTCTTGGGTTGATGACTTTTAGGGGGCCAATGCTAGGTTCCAAAGGAGAGGGAAGAGAAAATATGCCCCAAACTTGGACTTTCTGCCTGGCCCTCCTGACTCACTGAGCCACATTGCACGGATGACTTATTCATTGGCCTTGACCTCAATGGGTTTGGCCACCCTTGAGAGTGAAGTCACACCTCCAGCTTTCCAGTGCATTCATTGGTTCCCTCATCCAACTTCAGGCAAACAGGCCGGGCTGGGCTTGCTTGGGGTCAGGGATAGGAAAGCACACAAAGCTTCCCCTTGTCCCGAAGTTGTGGCTGGACTGCTCACTTCTGGCCCAAGAGACCCTCCAAGGGGCCCGTAGTAGATGGCTAGGGCCACTGTAACAAAGCACAACTAGCCGAGTGGACTTAAAGAACACATTTGTCTCAACAGTTCTGAAGGCCAGAAGTCCAAGACCAAGGTACAGGAGAGGTTGGTGTCTTTTGAGGGCCATGAGGCAGAATCTGTCTCATGCTCCCGTTCTAGTTGCCAGGGGCTTGCTGGCACCTCACCCTGACCTCTACCTTCACTTCATGGGTGTTCTCCCTGGGCTCATGTCTGTGTCCAAATTTCCCCTTTGTATAGTGACACCAGTCATATTGGATTAGGGCCTAACCTGATGACCTCATTTTAACTTAATTACCTCTGTAAAGACTCTATTTCCAAATAAGGTGACATTCTGAGGTACTAGGGGTTAGGACTTCAGTATATCTTTTGGGAGGGACACAATTCAACCTCTTAAGAGCCTGTGCTTCCCAAAGAGCCACCTGATAATAACATGTTCTTGGATCGACTGTCTCAATACCATAAAGATGTCCATTCAGCCCAGGTATATATATCCTTTTCACATGATCTTCATGAAAATACTGAAGATGGTTTTTTAATTTTTTCCTGGAGTTAAACAAGTTACTTCTGATATGAAATAATACACAAGAAAGGCCAGGAAAACTAAAAAAGAAGGGCAGTGGGGTGGGGGTAATCCCTACTAGATATTTTTAAATGCCATAAAGTCTCTGCAATTAAAATAGTATAGTTAGGAACATGCATAGCCAGACAGAGCAATGAACAGGATAGAAAAATCCAGAAATTTGCCCAACTGCATACGGAAGTTTGATGTATGACCAAAGTGGCATCTCAAATCACTGGGACATGATGGACTTTTAAATAAGTGATCCTGGGACAATTGAATAGCCATTTTGAAAAAAAGGTAAAAATGGACCCATACCTCACCAAACACTAAGTACCAAATGGACCAGAGATTCAGAATTTTTATTTATTTTTATTTTTTAAAGATTTTTCCTTTATTCATGAGAGAGAGAGAGAGAATGAGAGCACGAGTAGGGAGGAAGGGCAGAGAGAGAGGGAGAAGCAGACTCCCCACCGAGCAGGGAGCCTGACCCAGGGCCCAATCGCAGGACTCTGGGATCATGACCCTAGCCAAAGGCAGACACTTAGCTGACCGAGCCACCCAGACACCCCGAGATTCAGATTTTTTTTAAAGATTTTATTTATTTTTTGAGAGAGAACAGCGGGAGAGAGAGGGGGCAGAGGAAGAAGCAGACTCCCCACTGAGCAAAGAGCCCGTTGCGGGGCTTGATCCCAGGACCCTGGAATCAGGACCTGAGCCAAAGGCAGAGCCCCAACTGACTGAGCCACCCAGGTGTCCCGAGATTCAGATTTTTTTTTTAAAGATTTTATTTATTTATTTGAGAATGAGAGATAGAGAGCACGAGAGGGAAGAGGGTCAGAGGGAGAAGCAGACTCCCCGCTGAGCGGGGAGCCCGATGCGGGACTCGATCCCGGGACTCCAGGATCATGACCCGAGCCGAAGGCAGTCGCTTAACCAACTGAGCCACCCAGGCGCCCCAACTGAGATTCAGATTTTTAAAATGAAACCTTACAAATTCTGGGTGAAAACATGAAGGGATTCCTTTATAACCCAGGAGTGAGGAAAGCCTTTCAATTTAGGATTCAAAATTCAGGAACAATAAAAGAAAAATTTGATGAATTCAACTACATAAAATTAAAGCAAATTTTTTAAAAAGCTTTTCATGGTAAAAACAAACAAACAAAAAACCAGCATAAGCAAAGCTTAATAAAAATACAAATGGGAGACAATACCCATAACTTAAAGACAAAGGGTAATTTCACCAATATATAAGGAGTGATTAGAAGTAGAGATGAAAAAACCCAAAATATGATTTTAAAATAGACAAAAGCCAAGAGCAGATAGGTCACAGAAAAAGGATTGCAGAAAACCCTGGACGTGTAAAAAGATGCTCACTGATCGTCATAATAAGAGGCAAGAAAATTATAACTACACTGAGAGACTCTCATCCATCAGATTGGCAAAAATCCAAAATTTGTGGGCTGCCTGGGTGGCTCAGCCGGTTAAGCATCTGCCTTTGGCTCAGGTCATGATCCCAGGGTCCTGGGATTGAGTCCCACATCAAGCTCCCTGCTTGGTGGGTAGTCTGCTTCTCCCTCTGCCTGCCGCTCCCCCTGCTTGTGTTCTCTCTCTGTCTCTGACAAATAAATAAATAAAATCTTAAAAAAAAAATTCAAAATCTGATAGCACCCTCTGCTGAGACAAGGGAAATTTGACTATGGGCTGGTTGTTAGATGATATTATAGAATTATTAATTTTGATGTTTGCTTAGGAGCATATTTTATTCATAAAAGATACATGCTGAAGAATTTAGCAGTGAAAGGTCATGATGTGGGCGCCTGGGTGGCTCAGTTGGTTAAGCGACTGCCTTCGGCTCAGGTCATGATCCTGGATTCCCGGGATCGAGTCCCACATTGGGCTCCCTGCTCGGCGGGGAGTCTGCTTCTCCCTCTGACCCTCTTCCCTCTCGTGCTCACTATCTCTCATTCTCTCTCTCTTGAATAAATAAATAAAACCTTAAAAAAAAAAAGAAAGGTCATGATGTTAGCAACTTGCTCTAAGTGTTCGGAAGAAAATATCCAAATCAACAAAGTAATGGCAAAACACTAACAGCTGTTGAGTCTATGTGGTGGGTAGAAGGGTGTTCGTGAATGGTGGGCTTCCAACCTTTCTGTATCCTGCAGTTTTTCATCATGAAAGGTGGGGTCCAGTCACATGGCCTCAAGGTGAACTCCGGGTGAAGTAGAAGCCGTCCATGAAAGCAACCAGCTCAGCTGAGGTGGTAATAATTATTAACATGATCTAATGCTTACTGTGGGGGCCAGGCACTATTTCAACAGCCAGCTCATTAATCTTCATATTGTCCTCATGAAGAGTTTCCCATTTACAGATGAGGAAACCAAGCCCTCAGCAATCTGGTAACTGTCACATCCACGGAGATTTGTATTCCCCCCAGCTCTGCTGATAGATTTTAAGCTGATATATACACCAGACCCTGAGAATCATTAATAGGGTGTGGAGAGGCAGCCTTAAATTGGACTAAGTTATTAAACTGGACCGACCATTATTTTACTTAATGAGTCATCCAAAGAGTTAACGGGGATCTTCCTGATGCATCTTAGAAGGACTAGCTATTTTTAAGGGCTACTATTCTCTTCTCTGATTTACACTCAGTAATTTCAGACACCACTTAAATAAAAATAGAGAACAAGGAGGTTGTAATAAAGCAATTGGGCATTCAATCTAATGATTCACATAGCAACCTGTCAATGGAGAAAGTTATGGGATTCTCTAAATCAAGGTGTGCGAATACAAGAAAACTTACAATTGAAGTGAATCTGAATCACGTTCCATAGTGAATTTAACAGTGCAGAGTGCTTGCATCAATCAAACAGTTAAAATTCAAATGGTTTATGATTTAGAGAAAAGTAGTACAGCCCTGCCCGAGTGCCTGCATTCAAATCCCCTTCTGCCAGTAACTTGGAAAGGCCATGTTGGGGGCAAATTGCATATAGCCTCCCTTTGCCTCAGTTTCTCATCTCCAAAATGGAGATGATAGTCGCACCCTCCTCCAAAGCTCTCAGGAAGGATAAGGGATTTGAATGAACGAGCTGGAAGGACGGTGTGTGGTTTGGAGCACGCAGGCCCCTCGGTGCTCAGTCAGAGCTGCCCCTAGAGCCGACACCAACAGCTTAGCCCGTGGTGGCTGGCCCTGCTGCGTGACTCTGGAACTCACACCTTTTTATAGGGCGTCCACTCTGGGCCGGGCCCCTGCGGGACATCCTCCCAGCCGGGGAGAGAGAGTCTCACCACTCAGGAAGGCAAGAACAAGGGTGGAGGGGGAGAGCCCGCACAGGTGTGGCACACAAGAGGGGAGGGTGGGCAAGGAACGGTACTTCTCAAAGGATTACATCTTCTTGGGGTACAACAACAAGACAAATGTACTTAATGCCACTGAACTAGACACTTAAAAATGGTTAAGATGGTAAATTTTAGATTATGTGTATTTTCCCCCAATAAAGAAAATTTTTTTGATGGATAATATCTTCTTGGAACCTCCAGCCTGTGAGGAGTATTCTTACACTGAATGTATAGGTGAAGAAATGAAGATCCAGAGTGGGGGAGCATAGCCCCCCGCCCCCAGGACGCCTTCCTCAGACCCATTTGACAGAGGTGGAAACCTAGTTTTCGAGGCCTTGACTTGCCCTGCTCAAGTTCACTCTCCTGCAAGAACACAGGATTGCCTGACACCCAGGCGGGGGCATCTTCCGCCACAGCCCCCACCTACCTACGCCTGGTCTGGGAGCACCGCAGCTCAATCCCAATCCTAGTGCTGTGGCAAACTCCAGATGAGGGAGGGCATGCAAAGAGATCCTGTTTCTTAATCCCATGCAAACAGAGAAGGTACTTTCCTGGTTGCAAGGGATAAAGTAGGGTTTCCAAAAGCAGAACCACCTCTGCTCCTGGGAACCCTCCTCCCTCCTCCCCACCTCCCGGCACCTACATTTCCTATCCAGGAGAAATCAAGTGCAAACAAGCTTCAGGTTGGACCCCTTGTCTTGGCGTAGCTGGGGTGCCTAGAAGAGGCACGTGTTCACACAAATTTCAACTGAGTGTGAGCAGCAGCTGTTCAGCCTCCAGGTATCCCCCACCCAATGCCTCCTGAATGTCTTCCCATCTGCCTAGAGGGCCTCTCCCCCCCTAACCTGGAAGGGTGGGGCAGGGGACAGAGTGCCCCAGAGACAACTCTTTCTGGACCTTCCTTCATCCAACACTGGCCAAGTATCAGCTTGGGCCCTCCTTCCAGATATATTACTCATTCTTGGAACTCTTGGGACCATCCTGAGAGGGGAGAGGTATAAAGTCTGAAGTGCCAGTGCTGTGGAAAAATATAACGCAAGGAAAAGTTTATAGTGTGGGGGGCAGGGGTTGGGGGTGGGCAGAGGGGTTGGATTTAAGTACGCTGTTCCAGGAAGGCCTCAACAAGAAGTAAAGACCTAAAGAAGTGAGGAAGTGAGCCATGGGGTATCTGGGGGAAGAACAATCCAAGCAGACATCCCCAAAACAGGAATAAGCCTCAGGGGAGCAAGAAACAACAAAGAGGCATCCCCATTGAAAGAAGGAAGTAAAACTGTCCTTATTCTCAGACAACATGATATTCATATAAGGAAAATCATATATATAGAATCTAAAAGAATATACTATGAGAGGGCACCTGGGTGGCTCAGTTGGTTAAGTGACTGCCTTCGGCTCAGGTCATGATCCCAGAGTCCTGGGATCGAGTCCCACATCGGGCTCCCGGCTCAGCGGGGAGCCTGCGTCTCCCTCTGACCGTCTCCCCTCTCATGCTGTTTCTCTCTCGCTCTCTAATAAAAAAATAAATAAAATCTTTTTTAAAAAAGAATATACTATGAGAACTAATAAATAAATACAACAAGGTCCCAGGTACAGAAATTAATTCTTTTCTACATGCAAACAACAAGCCAAAAATGAAATTAAGAGGATTAATCCACTCCTAATAATACCAAAAAGAATAAAGTACTTCGGAATAAGTTTAACAAAGGATGTGCAAGGCTCCTACACCAAATATTATAAAACTTTACTGAGGCAAATCAAAGAAGATCGGAATAAATGTAGAGACATTGTCATGCTCTTGGATTTTAAGACGTAATCTTAAGATGGCAATACTCCCCAAACTGATCTATAGATTCAACATGATCCAGATCAAAATTCCAGCAGGGTTCTTTTCCCCCAGAAATTGGCAAGCTGATCCTAAAATTTATATGGAAATGAAAATCACCTAGAATACCCAGAACATTCTTGAAAAAGAACAGAGTTGTAGGGCCTCCCTTCTCTGAGTTCAAAGCTACAGTTGCTAAGACAGTGTGGTACTGGTATAAGGACTGCAAAACAGATCAATGAAACAAAACCGAGAGTCCAGAAATAACCCTTACATTATGGTCAATTGATTTTTGACAGAAGTGCCAAAGTAGTTCATTGGAGGAAAGGATAGTCTGTGTAACAACCAGCACTGGGACAATTGGTTCCTCATCTACAAGCAAAAGAACTTAGATCCTCATCTCACACCATGCACAAAAAATTAGCCCCAAGTGGATCATTAACTTAAATAAAAGGGCCAAAATAATAAACCTTTCAGAAGAGTACATAGGAAAAATATCGTCAAAGCCTTGGGTTAGGCAAACGTTTCTTAGCATGGTTTATAAAATAAAATATTAGCAAATTGAAATTCATCATGATTCAAAACTTTTGTACTTAAGAGCCACCATTAAGGAAGTGAAAAGGTAATAAACTAGGACAAATTATTTGCAAAATCAAATCCTATAAAGGACTTGTATCCAATATTTACAAAGAACTTCTACATGTAAGTTCTCAGTAAGAAGGAAACAACCCAATCCAAAAAATAAGCAAAAGATATGAACAGATACTTCTTCAAAGAAGATATATCGACAGCCGAGACACACATGAACAGGTGTTCAACATCATTAGTGAGAAAATGCAAATGTGAAATGAGATCTGTATCACACCCACTAGAATGACTATAACTTTTTTTTAGAAAACAGGTAATAACAAATGTGGCTAGGATTTTAGAGACACAGAACCCTCATACATTGCAGGAAGGTATGTAAAATGGGGCAGCATCTTTGGAAAATTGTTTGGCAGTTCCTCAAAGAGTTAAACATAAACTTACCACATGACCCAGCAAGTCAACTTCTGGGTGTCTACTAAGAGAAACGAAAACATATGTGCACAGGAAGATCTATGAGTCAGTGTTCATAGCGGCATTATTCATAATAGCCCCAAATTGGAAACAACCTAAATGTCCATCAACTGATTGGTTAGTAGATAGGCAAAATGTGGTAAATCCATATACCAGAACACTAATCAGCAATAAAAAGAACCAATGAATGAATGACAGGTGCCACCATATAGATGTTATAAGATGTTATATATAAGATATTATAAAGATGTTGTAATAAGTGAAAGAAGCCAGACACAGGAGATTTCATGGTGTATGATTCCACTTATGTGAAACATCCAGAAAAGGCAAATCGATAGAGACAGTAAATAGATTAGTGTTTGTCTAGGGCTGGAGTGGGAACGGGGATTACTTATGAATGGGCATGAGGGAGAGACCGTACTGGGGGACCATGAGAACACTCTAAAATTGATTTATGGTGGTGGTTGTACCACTTGGTAAAGTTAACCAAAAGAGCATTGAACTGTTTACTTCAGTAGGGTAAACTTATGATATTTAAAACATACTTCAATAAAGCTATTCCAAAAAATATTCAGTTCAAGTTTCAGTTGAGATTCAATTTACACGTGGTCCAGGAGCCCTTCCTTGGTTGTGACAGGCTGGGATAGATGCCACACTTTTGCCATCGAGCACTGTGGGTCATAGGACCACAGCACAGCCTCTGTGCAGTGTTGAGACTGGTGTAGATACTGGGCTCTGCTTCGGTATAAGCTTCTTGAGGAAAATTGCTCAGCGTTTATTCTCAGAATCCTAGAACAAAATCCAGCTCATATGGGACTTAACAAAGGCTGGCTAAATTAATGAATAGAAAGAAAATTGGATCTCGTGAGTAAGGCCTATGTTTGAGGCCTACATGAGTGTGAGAATAATAAAAAAGAGATAGCATGGCAAAAGTACAATGTGTTTAAAATAATGCAGCTTTATCCTATAAATAAGAAAATGCTGGGCAAAAGGAGGAAAAGCCCACTTCGAGGTGAATGAAGCGGGCAAACAATGTACTTTCTTTTAAAAGGTTGGCAGAGAATAGAAAAATAAAAAGAGAAATATAAGTAAATGGAAATGTTGGTTTGGGAATCTGATGTGTCTGGATAATACAAATCTGGCATATGGGAGGAAGGGAGGGAGGGACGAAGGAAAGAGATGGAGAGAAGGAGGGAAGGAGCCAGTGCGGTAGAGCAGGTGCGGGCTGGGCCTGTAGGGCTGGTGGGCGCTCAGAGCCCCAGGGCTCTGCCTCTGACTAGGGCAGCAGCGTGGAGCCTGTGGGCAGAGCAATGACAGGGAGGACGTGTGTCAACAGGGTACTAATAGGACTCACTTCACTTAGGAGTGAGAGGATGAGCTGACAGTGTAAAATTTCAGCACAGTCACATAGCAAGCACCAAACCCAATAGCTAGTGTCAGGATCACTATTTTGTCCCCCAACACTGCAGGCCCAGAGAGGGGAAGCACATGCTCTCGGGGTTACAGATGCCCATCATGGCGGCCCATGGGGGGTCGGGCGAAGCCAGTGCCTGCCCTGCGGGGGAAGCCTGGGCCGGTGGCCAGCTCCTAGAGTGCAGGGGTGCCGGGCCGTGAAGGACGGGCGGAGTACAGGGTGACTGGGCCACACGCTGCCTCAACTGCCTTGGCCTCTGAACCTCCATTCCTCACCCAGGGACGGCAGAGGAGTAGCGACACCCCCTCCAGGGCTCACTAAAGGGATAGAATAAGGCAGAGCCAGTGAACCCTCAGCCCAGGGCCTGGAGGCCGCGAGCTCTCACAGACGGTGCGGCCTGTTCGGCTTCTTCTATTTGGCAGCTGTTTATTGACACAAGCCACGGGCCACACCAGCCGGGACACAAGGTGAACAAGAGACACGTTTCTGGGCCACAAACACATACACCCACACCACTGGTAAGCTACCTAATTGTCAAAACACCGATCTCCACAGCGTGCGTGCTTCTAGAACTGTTTCTGCAGAAATGAACACAACCGGTGACACTGGATTCACTTGCTCAAGGAGAAGCTGGGGAGGCTCTTTTTTTTTTCTTTTTTTAAGATTTTATTTATTTATCTGAGATAGAAAGAGAGCACAAGCAGGGGGAACGGCAGGCAGAGGGAGCCCGATGCGGGACTCGATCCCAGGACCCTGGTGAGGCTCTTCACAGGACAGATCACCGGCAGCTTTCTTTGACTAACAGGCAGGAGAACCTCCAGCCCACCCAAGGCTTGGCCCTGACAAAGCCACCTGCCCAAGGAGAAAGAAAGACAATATGACATTATGACAAAAATATAAAGAGATACCTCTCTGACGTAAAAAAAAAAATATTCTCATTCTTTTTCTTTTTCTTTTTCTTGTTCATTTTCCCAGACAGAAAGCAGCACCGTTGGAGTTACAAGCAGAGACCGCTGTCAACATTAGCTCCCGTGACGCATACCGTATGGCAGGCCCAGCTCCTACTCCAGCTGCTAGGACCAGCCCAGCACAGTGGAACCAGTCCTGGTCCACACTGGAAATGCCTGGGATCCTCAAAATCCTGACACCTGGGTCCCCTCCCCAGAACTTCTGATGTAACCAGCCTCACGTGGGGGCCTGGGCATGGGGACGTTTAAAATCATCCCAAGGGTTCTTATGTTCAAAAAGTAAAAATACTGATCTGAAGGATTAGCTTTAACTTCCAGCATGTTGTTGACAGAAAAAGCAAGCTGAGGAATCTGCACAGTGGTTGGCACATAGTAGGTGCTCAATATATGGTCACTGAATAATTGAAGTATATAGAGTAGCTTCCCTGCTTTTTTTTTTTTTTAAAGGCTATGTATGTGTGGGGGCCTGTAATCAACCACACAGGAAGACCTGGGAGGCCCCCAGCCACGCACACGGGTCCTTGTGGAAGATGGATGGAGTGTATGTGCTTTTTTCACACTTTTCAGTGTATGTGCTTCTCTGGCATAGCCATCTTCACTCCAAGCCCATATCATTTTTTAAGTTAATAATAAAGAAAATGATTTATCAGTGGTTAAAGAAGCCCCACGTTGAGCTTCTCTCGCTTCCCTTTTCTTTACCTATTCAAGGGACAGGAAATAGCCATAAATAGCCAGTGGGAAGGAAAGGTCAAGGGGGGACTGAGTCAGTGAACCAAAGCTGGTAGGGACTGAACTGCCTGGCTCAGCCCTCCAAAATCCCTTCAAAAGTCCCGAGGCCCCTGCCAGGCCAGCAGCAGGGACCCCGAGGTATGCCGGGAGAGCTGAGAAGCAGAGCATTACTAGAGTAGCAACAGGAGCGGGCCTTGGTCCCGGGAGTAGCTGGGGTTCTGAGTTCCCAAGCCAGCTGCCCCTCAGGAGTCCAGCCTTGAAGCTCCACTGGGCCATGGTCCTGGGGTCGCGTCATCTTGGTGACCTCACTCTGACACAACCACCCAGCACTGCCTCTGGGTGTATCAGAGAAAACTCCACACAGCAGGGTTCGGAGAGGCCACTAACGGTCATGTTACCTAATGTGACTGCCACACGGTGCTCTGCGAGCACCCTATCAGGATCCTCCTGCCGCTGCTCGGGGCACTGAGGCCCGGTTTGGGATGCCTGGGTGTGCAGGCCCCTGAATTTCAGGACTCCACAACACGTTATGGCTGGGCTGTGGCCAGCCCCCTACCCATGCTGTCCAAGGGACTCTGCCTAGTGGCCTCCCTACTAGACACACAGCAGGGGCCCCGGTAATGTCTGTGACCCCAAGAAACTTAAAGCACAGGAACACTGAGAAATCCCCACACCCGGCCCTTAGAATGCCAAGGTGCCAGCACCTATTTCCCCACCTACAGGAGCAGGAACTGACATTACTGAGCCACCTGCTCCACACCAGGTTCTTAGAGAGACTGACTTCACCTGCCCCCAGGGTGACAGTACTATTACATCCCCCACTTACAGACAAGAAAACTGGGGCTCAGAGCCATTGGGGCACATGACCGGCATCCCCGCTAAAGGGGCAGAGCCAGAACTCAAGACCCCTGACCTCGAAGCACAAGGCCCACAGTGCTCTCAGAGGACCTGAATAGGGCAGTGGGCTTTCTTCCCAGCCCTGGCCACCTCACCCCAGGTCTGGGCCTCAGGCACTCATCTGGGAAGGGCCGGAGGCAAGCCTGGAGAAGGATCTGGATGGAGGTGGATCACAGCCGGCCTCAGAGACCGCATTGGTGGGCTGAGCCAAGCTGGTGTGGAGGCTGGGGCCCTCTTGAGAGCCAGCCTCTGGGCCAGGAGCCAGGCTGACCTCTGGCCCTCAAGCCTCCCTCTTTCTTAGAAGTCCTCTCAGCTCTGCACTTCCTGAAATTTCTGCTGCAGTACAGCAACCTGCTTAACCCCTTGTCTCCTGGCTTCCTTACCTACCCAGAGTCAGGGCTTTGGTACCTGGGGAGCTGCCTCAGAACCCAGTGGGGAAGGCTCACAGGCATACAGGTGCCATGGGGCTGGGAAGAGGAGAGAGCACGTACCTGGGATCCTCAAGGGCCGCATTTTAGCTTCCCTATTACTCTGTGGTCTTAGAGACTTGGTCCCTCAGTGCCTCGATTTCTTCAGCTTCACAGAGCATGCTTGCAGATAGAGTAATGACAGACTTTGTCAATACCGAGCACATTCTCTGGGCCAGGCGCTGCCATAACAGCTGGATGCGTGTTTCCTCATGAAGTCTTCACAACAACCCGATGAGGCAGACATTCATTATTTTACAGCCGCAGAACAGAGGCAATAGAGAGAGATGGTAGTCGCCCAAGGTCACAGAGGGGGTAAGTGGGGGGAGCCGAGCCAAGGCAGAGAGACCTTCCATTTTGCCTCTGCTGAGTAATGGTATTTCCTCACGGACTTCTCGTCGACTGTGACCCACCCAGGGAGCTGGCCTGGCCCCTTTGCTCTGCGCCCCAGCACCTCGTGGGTGCCTGGCACAGAGTGGGTGTCTGGAGGAAAGGAGAACCAGTACTGTAGATGTGGGAGAGGACATAACCTGGGCTCTGGAATGAGCCACATTGCCAGCCCTGTCACTTCTGAGCTCTGAGACCTTACGGAATTGCATCTGCCTGTCACAACCTCAGCCTTCTCCATGCAAAATGTGATCCTAATTACAGTAACCCCCTGAAAGGGTCCCTGTGAGGATGAGAGGTGTGCACGAAACCCCTTCACCTGCAACTCCAGAAATGGTAACTTTATGATTGTTTTGGATTATTAATTCAAAATTTTACATTTTATTAATTTGAAATGAGAAAATGTCTGCAAAGGGACTTTGAAAAGCACAACACACTGTCTTCTTATGTATTTTGATGCTACTGATCTGCTTGAGGACACAGATAAAAGGAGACCTTTCCCAGATGAGGATGGAGGCATAAGATGGTCAGCTCCAAGGAAAGACTTATGGGGAGGGACATTTGATATCACCCCACAATCCAGCATGCGATGGGGCTGACCAAGGATCGGAGATGCAGCCTGAGAGCCAGGCGGTGCCAGACTGAGCCTCAGACCAGAGTCCAAGACTGACACCAGTCAAGTTGAGGGTCTCAGGCAGGTGATAGCCCCACTGTCTCGGCCACCTGAATGGGCCTTTCAAGACTACTCCACTCAACCTTGCCTCATTGTTCCAATGGGTACAACAGAGGCCAATGAGAGGTAAGGGCTGGCCAAGGTGACTGCTAATTATCAAGCACAGAGCAGAGACCAGAATCCCTGACTCTTGACCCCAACCACCCACGTCCCTTGCCTGGCTGAGCATTCCCACGGAAGCCACCATGCCCACCTCTAGTGCCCAGAAGGGCATTGACCGTGGACGGGTTGATTTCTGCCCAATCCAGGCCACATGCCACATAATGGCCAGCATCTTACTCCCACTCATTCCAGCCTCTGGCTCAGGCCCCAGCGTGTGGTAGGGCTCAGAAATACCTGCTGAGCCAGTGAGACCTTACTCCGTGCTGGGCCCAGCCTACGACGCTTTGAGCCTCACAGGGCTTCGCACAGGTTGACTGCGAGATCACAGAGGTAAAAACCACGGGGGGCAGTGAGAAGGGTGACACGGGTGTAAGGCATGGCCCACTGGGGCAGCTGGGTGGTGGGGAGGGTCGCAAGTTCTGGGCCACACGACCTATGTTCAAGCCCCACCTCCACCATGGACTAGCTGGGGGCGCCTTGAAACACTTCCTTAGCCTTTCTGTGCCTCAGGGGCAGTAGAGTGCTCACCCCTCAGAGTTGCCATGAAGATCTATGAGACACACACACTAGGCACAGGGCCTGACCACAGTCAGCGCTCACCAAACGGTGGCCATTGGGATTGTCTAGAATAGCTGTCTCTGAGCCACACACTGACACACACACACATGCGCCTTCCCTAGGAGCTGGGTGCTTCCAAAAGCAGGGCCATCACCTTGACACACAGGGATAGCGCTTTCTGAAAGGCATCGGCATTTCTCTGCCCCTACCAGGAACATCCTCCAGTTCTTTCTGGAAGGCTCCAACCAGCCTGAGGCCCCTTCATTGCCGCCCTGGACAGTCACACAGCAATTCCTAAGGAGAAACTGAGGCCCACGAGTGCCCTCCCTCTAAATGGCCCCAGTCTCCTGGGTGAAGTAGGGCAGGGTAAGAAGAGCCCTAGGCAGAGAAGAATGAGCTCGAGGTGACCTCAGCCTGGGCATCTCTCCCCTGTGGGCCTCCATGTCCCTTGTAGTAAAAATAAGGGGGTGATCTAAAATCAGATCATCACCTTGGTCCACTGTCCCTGTGATGGCTAATGCTCCATGATTCTATTTCTGTGTTCTCTGTTAACAGCATCATCATCCCCACAATAGCTAGCATTGATTGAACACCTGCTATATGCCAGAAACTAAACTCAGACATTGATATAATAGCAGCTGACAGTTATTGAATGCTCTGATCCACCCGCCATAAACGCTTCCCCTGTGATTGCATTTAGTCCTCACGGCAACCCTCTGCATCCTCACCACCATAAGGATGCCCGAGGTAGGTCCTGCATAATGAGATGGGCTCATTCTGCTGGGGTGTGAACCCAAGAGCCAGGCTTGCAATCACTAGGTCAGGCCCAAGTCCATACGGCTTTGTGCGGCAAGAATTATCATCTCCATTTTACTGATTAAAAAAACGAAAAAAACCTGCAGCCCAGAAAGGGGAAGCGACTCACCCCCCGTCTCACTGTCTGAGATGATGGCCTCCGAGGATATCCTGCTTCAACCTCCTTTTATCCTGATCATCTCAGAAACATCAAAGTAAAGCACTTGGGCTCTGTGACGCTCAGGCCCTACTCAGTTTCTGCTCAGTTACTCTGTCTGGGCCTACAGCTGAGCTGCAGATATCTGAGGTTCCGGCCTCTGGCAGGAGATTGGACTTCCAGATAAGCAGAGCCCTGAATCACAGAAGCTCGCACCCCACCCACTGTCTGGCCCTCACTCAAGCTCGGGGGGGACTCACCCCACAGGGCACTCAGTTGTGGGGCACACTCATTGTCATCTTTGCGGCCATGACGGCTTTCCCCGCTCCTTATGACAATCCTCATTTGGCAGGAAATTGAGGTCATATGCTTGATCTAAGCAGGGAACCAGTGACCAGTGCCCCAAGCAAATTCTATCATCGAGGACATCTTTTTAAATGCCAGCAGATCGTAGAGGATAGGTTGTTTTCCCACCTGCAGAGAGGGAATTTGGAGGTGCAGGTGGCAGGCCTGGCCTCCAGCCAGGCAGAGAACGACAGTGATGAGGGCTGTGCCGTGGCTTCAAATGGTCCTTCCCTGAGAAGTCGCTTCCCTTTCAGTGGCCACCATGGAATGAATGGTGGCTTAGTTCGTCTTTTCAATCCTCCCTTTATATACTCACTTTTTTCCCCCCAGGAGCAGAGAAAAGAGGGAGCTGCTGTGTGATCTCTGAAGGCCTAGGCAGAGTGAAAACAGGAGCAGTCCTGAGGATGGGCTGACTCATTCCCTGACTGAGAGATAAGGCCAGCCCAAGCAGAGGGGGCTTTGGGAAGACCTGGGCTTTTGTTCCCTTTGAGACTAAAATGAATCACCAATCTCAGCAAGTCACACTGGCCAGTCCCAAACTTTCCCAGGTTGAACCAGCACGAGTACTGAAAATGAGTCAGATGGGGGCACCAGCAAGGACAAAAAGGCTGAGCTCCTCCTAACTCTTCACCTTCAGCCTGGTGCTTGGAAGAGGCCAGATGGGACTTCCTTCTTCCTGGAGCAAAGTGGAAGCTGGAACCAGAAAAGGAAGGCCAGGCACAACGCCTCCAACCACATGGGTCAGCAAGGCGGTGACCACCTGCTGCATGCTGGTGCTGTGTGGGGTGCCATTCAACAAGTTCGCTCGTTAGTTCATTGACTCAGGCAGGTGGTCGGGAGCATGGATTGGATGTCTACCAGGTGCCGGGCATTCGGCATGCTATTCCTTCTCCAGACCCTGCAAAGAAGGGCTACGATCCTCATGCGAGGAAGAGGAAACTGAGGCACAGGCCAGGATCACCCAGCCAGGAATCCTTCTCAGAGTTGTCTGACTCTGCAGCCTTGCTTCCCTTAACCCTGTGCCTACAGAGACTTAGTCTTCAGCAGCAGGTGAACATGCCCGTTTTACACGTCACCACCTGGATCGGTTCAGGAGAGTCTAGAACGCCTGAGACTTTTCTCAGCAAAGCTGCCTGAGTTATTTCAGAGGAAAAGCTTGCTGCGAGGAGAAGCAGAAGCTTGGCGTTCTTCTGGGGACTCAGCATTCCGGAGGCCAGATGTGTGAGCCTGACGTCACCCACCAAGCTCCAGGCTGCGCTCCGCTGGCTCGCGAGCCCTGTTCCTCCATGCCCTCCTCCTCCTCCCTTTCCTCGGCATGAAAGAGACTGAGCACTGTTGGCAGCTGCTCCTCAGCATCTGGCGGAACATTCTGCCCCATAGCTGAGCTCCTCTCACTCCCCAGCCATCCCTGGGGACAGCTGGTGACTCATATTTCCATTTTCAATGCACGGCCACGCACCAGATCTTTCCATGATCAGCAGGACTAGCCATATGGCGTCGGGGTTAAGGACATGAGTTGTGACGTCAGACAGGTCTGAGTTCAAATCCTCATCTGCTATTTGTTAGATGTGTGATTTCAAGCAACTAGCTTACCCTCTCTGAGCCTCTGTTTCCCCATTTGTAAATGGAGACCATGGCTATCCGCTCTGATGTCTTCTTCATTGAAAAAATCTCTTCCCATTTGCTTGCAGCTCTGAAAAATGAACTAGTTCATCCTATCAGTTTTCTTTTTTCTATACACATCATCCACAAGCCAAGAAAAGAGGAAGCTGTTACTAGATTTCTTAAAATGGAACAATAATCTTGTATACCTGAAACTAAAGTAATATTGTGTGTCAACTATATTTCAGTTAAAAAAATGAAACGGTAATATTTATATCCTATTTACTAAGTGCCAGGGATCTATTATAAGGTACCAGCCCCATTTTAGAGATGAAGAAACTGAGGCCCAGAGATGTAAAGTAACTTGCCTAATTGTCACACAGCCAGTAGGGAGCTGAGCTGAGATTCATACCGAGGCTGTCTGGCTTCGGAGTCCATGCATTTAATCATCATGTTGAGAAAAGTGAAGACAAAGAGACATATAAACCACACGGCATGATACTAGACACGTAGTAGATTCTGGATAAATGTTTGCTGGTAGTATTGTTATTACTGTTATTGTTGCTTTGCCATCAGCACGTCTGAGTCTTATCCTGGACCATTAGAAGTGGGTCAGGGCTCCTTTCAGCCAAATCTAAGAGTCAAGAAGCTCTTGGATTAAAGGTGGTCAGTTGGCCCACTCAAATGTGTGGGTCCCTTGACACGCCAATTAAATGTTCCTGCCACATGGCCTTGAGCAACTCACTTCATATCTCTGGGCCTCAGTTTCCCCATTTGTCGGGGGGGATGCTCTGCTCTGTCTTATTGTTGAGTTGGGAACAGGAGAGGAAGAGCTAGGTGTGCATTGAATGCCCTATTAAAGATTGTCAGGCCGTCAGCAGATCCTCCAGCCCAGGCAGCCTGGCATCAGAGGCCCATTTTAACAACCGGGCTCTACTCCTTCCCAGGTAGGATGCTCTTATCCAAACACAAAGCTTGCAGGGTTGCCTGGGTAGTTCAGTCAGTTAAGCATCTGACTCTTGATCTCAGCTCAGGTTTGATCTCAAGGTTGTGAGTTCAAGCCCCACATTGGGCTGCACGCTGGGCATGGAACCTATTAAAAAAAATTAAAAAAAGACAAAGTTTGCAGTTTGGGTCCCAAACCCCCACACCAAAAGCCAGTGAGAGGCTGGTGACAGAAGACCTACCTGAGACAGTGTCCCTGAGAAGTTGTAAGTGAAGAGCTAGGTACAGGATTATCAGGAAAAGACAAAAAGAAAGCAAAACTAATAATACTGATAATGGACAAAACAGGATTTGAGGTAAAAAGCACTTCAATAAATGACAAGGGGACTTTTAACTCTCTTTGCCTCTATGTGCCCCCCTCAACTGACTCCTCATTTTTATTATCCTTCCCAGATCTTTTCCACTCATCCAGTTCTTGCATTGTCACTTCACAGTCCAAAGGCTTGTCTCCGAGTTCACTCCTTGAGGGATGAGCCAGCCTCCTCCAGGACTCCACTCTGCTACTCTGCTGCTCGAAGTCACTTCTTGGAGGCTGCTGGCCTGTTGAGATCTTTCCTGCCTGGTCCTCTTTGACCAGCCAGGACTATAGCCCCTCCCTCCCCCCATTCCCAAGGCCCCACGCTTGCCTGGTCCCAGAGCAGTAGTGAGCTTGTCTCCCAGGAGTGGAGGGAGGGTGGGCACCCAAAGGAGTTCTGCCTGGTGAATTGCTCACGCAGTCAGCTCTAGCACTAGCCTGTGAGTATAGGCCTGGCCTATAGTAGGTATTGATTAAAGGCGTGTTGAGTGAACTTAAGAACCCTTAGTCTGTAAGATGTGAGTTCAAACCCCCAAAAAAGGGTGGATATGGAGGTCTTGTCTAGCAGCACTGGTCCTGAGCTACAGAGAGAATTTCTTTTTAATTTCTTTTCAAAGATTTTCAGCTAGAAAATATGTCCACTGGAATCTTCCAAGCCCATGCCCATGTCTTACTTCCTTCATCCAATGTACCTTGATTGTTTTGTTGCTAAGCACTTGGTGTTGTAAGAATGCAGAATTGTGTAAAGCTTCAAGCAGCTAACACTATAGAAGGGACAGGAAGTCATCGGCTATTTTTTGCAGATATTTGTTACGTACAGTGCAATAGGGTACAAACACTTTACGGAGCTTAGAGTTTTGGGGGTGGGGAGTAACAGGCATCAAAACCATTGTCACAGCAAGAGTCAGGAATCCCCCCAAAAGAGCTACCTCTCAATACACTCACTCTGAGGTTCAGCTGGGCTGATATAGAATCTCAGCTTCTTCACTTACTTCATGTGACCTTGAACAAGAGGCTTAAGCTCCTTGAGGCTCAGTCTCACTATATGTAAAATGGAAATCATAATTACTCTCTGCCTAGGGTCATCCTGAGAATTATGAGAAGCAACTCAAGGGGCTGGCTTAGCATTTTTATCGTTAGGATAATGATGGTGACAATATCATAAATACCAGATGAATGGTATAGAAAGTGGGGAGGGGAATACTTCTTCCTGAAGAGGGGATGGTATGGATGAGAATTTTCAGGAGAAGGGAGCTGATGAGCTGAGTTTTAAAGGAAGGTTTGGATTTCTATACAAGGAAGTGGCAAAAGTGAATCTGTTCAGAAGTAGAAAAATGAATGATTCAGAAGGTCATTAAAATAAAACAAATAAAGAATCTAAACCAAATGACTGGGCTCCTTAAAAATAGGTTATTGCATTGCCAAGCTAAGAAAGCGTTAGTCAGGGAGAGGAGGTGGTTACTGGGAAATCTCACCCAGTTCAGCATTATTGAGAAGTTGTGGGTTTCTGGAGGCTTTGGTGGGTGTTGCACAATCTTGTGGGGTCACGGTTACCCGAACCCTGGTCCAGGACTGAGAGGGAAGTGTCCGGGACGAGACTGATATTAGAAAAAAGAAAGACGCTACTTAAAAGTGGAGCTTAAAAGTGGTTAAATGTATTGGAAGAGTCTGGGGTGGGTCTGTAGGCCAGCAAACATCTGTCCCAAGGAAACAGGACATGCGACATCTGGAAGGCAGGAACGGTGCATGCCCAGGGATTTGGCTCTGATCCATGGGGCAGACATCCCATTTCTTCTCCCCCACGGTCCTGTACCCCTCCTCACTTTCCCCAAGCTCTCATTCTGCAGGGACACCCAAGCCTTCTCCGTCCAACTGTTGGAACTGGGAAGATTGGGCTCAGATCCCAGCTCTGCCACTTGCTCACTGTGTGATCTTAGGCAAATCACTTTACCTCTCTGTGCCTTTATTGTTTTTTATTTATTTGTCTATTAAAAAAATCATAGTATTCACTTCACTGGATTGTTGTGGGGAGTTAGTGAAACACACACCTGGCACACATAAGTGCTCAGAAAATGTTAGTTCCATCATCTTCTCTCATTCTCTTCCTTCTTCTGACTTCATCCTTCCCTACCGGTTCTGATGATGTCTTGCTGGAGGTACCCATGGCGTCTATGGGCAAATAATTCGATGCCACCTATCTGGTACCCTGCAGGTAAGATCATTGATTCATTTGTGTCGTTCAATTTACATTTATAAATACCTATAATGTAACTAGCATTGTTCTTGGAATAAAGACAAAAATATTACATGAAGGCAAAGAAATGAGGCGCATACAAGAGATGGAAATGAAGTACCATGGGATTGAGAAAGGAAACATTGACATTTACGTGCCCCTGCCATGTGCCAGGCATGGAGGTGGACAGCAGGGTAAGTAGGTGAAAATGGTACAGCCTGGGGCTTTGGAGGGGCCACAGCTCAAGGGGAAACAGACACATAGACCCAAATGATGGTTGTGGGGGCCCACTGGAAGCTGTAATGTTATTGTCTTGGGCAAACTTAGGAAGACTTCCAAGAGGAGGTGACAGAGGAGCTGGGCGCTGAAGGGTGAGTATTCACCAGATGGATAAAGCCAGAAAGAGCATTTTATTTTTTTAAAATATTTTATTTATTTATTTGACAGAGAGAGAGAGAGATAGCGAGAGCAGGAACACAAGCAGGGGGAGTGGGAGAGGGAGAAACAGGCTTCCCGCTGAGCAGGGAACCCGATGAGGGGCTCGATCCCAGGACCCCGGGATCATGACCTGAGCCAAAGGCAGACGTTTAACGACTGAGCCACCCAGGCACCCCCAGAAAGAGCTTTTTAAACTGAGGAATAGCCTATGTGAAGGCCCAGCCACGTCACAAAAACAGAGTGTTTGGGGAAGAGTTGGGTGTGTCTTTAGAGGAAGTGAAAGAAAGTCTTTTCATTGAGCACAGGACCTGGCACAGAGTAAGTGCTCAATAAAAGTTGGTCACTATTACTGTCAGATAGTTCATGAACTTGTTCCCTGGCGGTTAGTAGTCGATATTGCTAAGACTCACTGCAAAGAACCCAATTGCCTCCCTGGACCAAGGCAGGCTCAGGGGCAGAGGAGGGAGAGAAGTGAGCTTCAGAAAGAGGCTGTCGTGTGGGACAGGCGAAGGTTCAATTCCTGCTTCAGGGGGCCTGTGCAGGCTCCTTCCTCCCTGGGACAGCACATTCTGTTCCGTTCCCCAAGCAGAACCTCAAGAATTGGCAGGCCTAATGACCAGGGCCAGGCTGACGGGAAGGTGGGCCACACTGGGGCCCAAGTCATCTGCCTGTCCTGATGAGCCAGGCCCTGGGGATTCCGCCGGCCCCAGGGAGCATTTGGAGAAGTACTCTGCAAGTCATCTGCTCTGTGTGATCACTGCCTGTCAGGGCCGCGCAGGGCTGGCGGGGAAATGGGCAGATTGCGGCACAGCGCAGTGGGAACCAAGTGCTCAGGCCTGGGAGCTGTCTTCTTGAGTCTGTTACCACAAGACAGTTACGTAATCGGTTTGCTCATTCCCTCAACAATTGTATATTGAGTGCCAACTGTGTGCCATGTGCTGTTTCAAACTCTGGGGGCACCATGGGGCCAGACACAGCATTCCTGCTTCAGGGAGTTCTAGAAGAAACATTCTGAAAGAAAAATACACACTAACAACGCCCTACTCCATTTATTGAGGCTTTACTAGGTGCTGAGCCCTGTACCATGCACTGCGCCAACAGTACTTCATTTAATCTCCTTAGTGGATTCATGAGACAAATTTTATGTCTCATAATTGTTATCCCATTTAACAAATCACATTCTCCTTCTTTAGGAACCCACCTGCAAGGACTCCCCTTCCCCAGCTCTGTCTGTCGTTGCCTCTCAAAGGGGCGTGAGCTACGGTGGGGTGCAAATGATGACACCTGGCCTTGCTCTTGGCTTACAGTGACCTAACAAGGTAGGAATGAGGGGCCTGGCATCCTCTGATAACAGTCGGGTCCTGCCCGCCCAAACCACTCTCCTGAACTCTGAGAGCTTTCAAATGCTTTCAGAGCCTTGTAATAATGTCCTTTCCCAACATTCCTTAATCATCATTACTCTGGACTCAGGCATTTAATTGCTCATCTGTTTCTCCATTCCTTCACGAATAGAGAATTTCTTTCATGATTGCATCAGGAAAAGAGCTGCCTTCGACCAAATCGTGCTGTAGGTGCCTGCTCCCCGCCCCCCCGCCCGCCCCGAGGTAATCGTTCTCTGCCACTCACTCTATTCCTCTGCCACCCACATGTGAGCCCTGCCATGTGCCAGGTACTTGGGTCAGGAGCCCCCAGGGAGGCAGAGGAAGAAGCAGGCCTCTGTGGTAAGTGGGGATAGAGAGGGACCAGACAGAAGATAGCCCAAGGGGCTGGGGAGTCCAGAGGTCATGTCACCTAACACAGTGACGGAACAGCACCTGGGTCTGGAAGGCCAGAAGTCATCCAGAAGCTCTGGAGGCTTCTGAAAACTCCACTTAAGTAGCCCTGTTCCCTTCCCCAAAGCCCCTCTCCACCTCTTCCCGGCTCTCCACCGCCAGCCACAACTGTGAACGCTCCTCCCTGCTCTCCAAGCACCCAGGCTTTCTCTCCTTTCTCTTCCTACCATTTCCCACTTGGCAAGACCAAAGCTAAGGGAACTGAGCATGTGTCAACACAAGCAGCTGGGGCACTGCTGCCATTCAGTGTCCTGGGTCTCGCCTGTACTCACGAGAAACTCCTTCCAGTGGTTACTGCTGGAGGGACCCCAAGGGTTTGGCATACCAATTTATACCCTTTAGAACAATTAATTTCTTCTTTGCACGTACATTAATTTTATATTTATAAAAAAAAATAATGAGGGACGCCTGGGTGGCTCAGGCAGTTGAGCATCCGACTCTCGGTTTCGGCTCAGGTCGTGATCTCAGGGTCGTGAGATCCAGCCCCATGTCGGGCCCCATGCACCCGAGGAGTCTGCTTGAAGCTCTCTCTCCCTCTGCCCCTCCTCCCACTCTCGCTCTCTCTCTCACACAAATAAATAAGTAAGTCTTTAAAAACATAAAATAAAATAAAAATAAATAAATAAATAATGATATCCCCATGAGGCCTGTCTCTAACATTGCAGGGGCGCAGAGAAAGAGAGCAAAAGGAGGCCCGTGACCACTGCCTACCCTCTCCTTCCCTTCCTGTCCTGGATCCAGCCTCTGGGCAGCCATCTGGGGACAGCCCAGTCCACATTTGCTCTGCCAACTCCCTCACAGCCAAAAGCAGATCTTTGGTCTACCCTTGTTAGGTAGCGCCTGGAAAGAGGCCTATGCAGGCTCTGGGAATGGACTAGGGAATATTAAACAGGAAATGCACAGGTCCTGGGTGCCCCAAAAATGTGAGGACGTGTTAATATTACATCCACCCAACAGCAGGATTACCAGTGTCTTTCTCTTCAATTCTTCCTTATTGTTGGAACATTTTACATCTAGCAGAACATTTATGATCTTTACATGGCCCCCAAATTACTCAGCCACATTTGGAGGAACAAGATGACCGCAGAATGGCACATGGGTGGAGGGCACTGTGAGGAGGGAAGGCTGGGGCACCAGGCAGAGCTATAGCACATTTTGGATTTTGTCACTTCTTAGCTGAGGGCCTTGAGCAAACTCACTTAGCTCTCTCAGCTTCAATTTCCTTCTCTGTTAAATGGGAATAGTCATAACCATTTGCAGGGTTATTGGAATGATTGAGTGGCCAGGCAAATGAGTGGCACAAAGATTTTTAAATATAGTTACTATTTTTTAAATGTCAATCGATGCCAGGAATATTTTGATGATCCTCCTAGGGTGGTTTCAACACACTTATTTCCTGGTCATAATCACTTCCTTTATCACCTCTTACGTCATCCTCAGCCTTTACCTCATCCACCCTCCCTGCGCTGTCCCTCCCATTAGCCACATCACTACTCCCTGCCCCGTGCTTAGCTCACCCCCAACCTGGAGCTCAGCCTGAGATGAAAAGGGCCAGCGGGCACACTTTCTCTTTTACCTCAAGCTACTATTTTGACATTTACTCTCTCCCTGGCCCATTTCAGAGCCTCTTAGTCACCTCTGCAGAAGCAGTGTGAATGAGCTCAAATTGGTGTGTTCCCAGGGTCATTTACATGTTAAACTGGCTTAAGCTAAGATTTCATTTCTTGATCAGAGAGCCAAGGTAAGTGGACATAAAGCCGGCTGGGGAGCCAGAGACTGGGATTAAAGTCCCGTGTCTGTACTTCTAATTGTGAGTCTCTGAGGAGTCATTGCACCAATATGAGCATCAGTGTCCTCATTTATAAAATGGAAGAATGAGGGGCACCTGGGTGGCTCAGTAGGCTAAGCATTTGCCTTCAGCTTAGGTCATGACCTCGGGGTCCTGGGATCGAGCCCCATGTCAGGCTCCCTGCTCAGCGGGGAGCCTGCTTCTCCCTCTCCCTCTGCTCCTCCCCCTGGCTTGTGCTCTCTTGTAATCTCTCTCTCTCTCTCAAATGAATAAATACAATGTTAAAAAAAAAAAACGAAAGAATGATTCTTACCCAGTTTTGTATCACAGATCACCAACATGTGTAAGACACTGAACAGGAATTTGGTGAGTGATGGCAATTTAGGTGGAGGCCAGATCATGCAGGGCCTTGAAAAATAGACTAGTGAGTGTGGGCTTCATGCTGAGGGTGGTGGGGAGCCATGGAAGGCTCTAAACAGGGGTGGCACTACCAGATGGTGGAGTTGAGATGTGGGAAGTCTTGCTCAGGTGGCAAGATGGGGAGAGGCAAGAAGTGGGGAGACCAGGCAATGGCCATGAGACCTGTACTCGGGCAGTGACTGGGAAAGTGGGGACAGATTCAAGAGCTGGCCTGGAGTAAAGGAGAAGGTGTCCTCATTTGCCACTCTGTTGTCACCTAGAGAGTCTAGGTGACAACACCGTCCAACACAGATCATCTGGATTTAACCAGGGGATAGGGGTGGGGGATGGGGAGCAGAGTGGCAGGAGGAGGAATAATGCGAGAGAAAGAGTTGGTGAAATGGAAAACAGAAATCTTGATTTTTGTTGTCCAATTTTTCAAACCCTGATTTCAGCTAGAAATAGCAATACCCAGCAAATCAGAAGTGAAGTAGAAAGTTTGTGTCAAGAAATAATGATAGTTAACTTTCACTGAGCTCTTACTATGCGCCAGGCTCCATGCTAGGCAATGCACTCTATTATCTCATTCAATCATCACAATCAGCCCATAAAGGAGGTATCATCATCATTTCCATTTTAGAGATGAAGAACACAGGTGCACCGAGGTGAAGGATATGGGCTAGGGTGAGGGAGAACAAGGTTCGTGATTAAAGGTGGTCAGACCCCAAACTCCAAGTTCTAACAGAAGACTAAATATCTTATGAGACGTGAGCAAAATGAAAACCAGAAGTCTGAGATGTCCAGTAATAGCAACATAGTTACTCCTCCCTACTGATATTCAGTAAGCCTATGAAAAGGTGATGTAATATGACATAAGTAGAAAAAGCACCTTATATATAGCGTAACGACAAGTGTGTCTTAAAAGTACATGGACTCAAGATACTATTTACAAAAGCAACCACAAATTTAAGGTACCTAACATAAGTTGTCAGGACCTTTTTAGGAAAATTACAACATTTTATTAAATGACATTGAAGAAAACCTAAATACATGAAGATGCATACTGTGTTCATGGATAGGAGGGCAATTCTCCTTAAAGTGTCCTAACACTATTTTAATCAAAAGCCCAACTCAGTTTTTCTGATAACCTGGCAAGCTGAATCTTCAGTTTATATGGAAGGGCAAAGGGCCAAGAAAGGTTAAGACACTCCCAAAGCAGAATTCTGGGCAGGGAATTAGCATACCATATATCAAAATATATGATAAAGCAAACACATTTTCAACAGTATGAAATCGGTACAGGGATTGACAAATACATTTAGAATAAAAGGTCCTAATAGAAGGATCCAGACGTATTAGAAAACCTGATTTCTGATGGAGAATGCCCTGAAGAACAATGAGGTAAGGAACTAGTTATTCCATAAATAAGACTGGGAAAATTGGCTCTCCAAATGGGGAAAACAATACCCCTTAGCACACGAAAAATCAATTCCAGGTGGGTCAAGGGCTTAAATATGAAAGAAAAACCTTAAAACTTACAAGAATTATAGAAAAAAGAAGGGAATCCTGCCACTTGTGACAACATGGATGGACTTGAAGGGATTATGCTAAGTGAAGTAAGTCAGAGAAAGAATACTGTGTGATCTCATTTGTATGTGGAATCTAAGAAAACTGAACTCATAGAAACAAAGTGTAGATTGTGGTTACCAACGGCTGGGAGTGGAGGAAATGAGGAGATATTGATCAAAAGCTACAAACTTCAGGGGCACCTGGGTGGCTCAATTTGTAAGGTGTCTGACTTTTGGTTTTGGCTCAGATCATGATCTCAGGGTCATGAAATTGAGCCCCGCATTGGGCTCTATGCTCAGTGGGGAGTCTGCTGAAGATTCTTTTTCCTTCTCCCTCTACTCCCTCACTCGCATGCTTGCATGCTCTTTCTCTCTCAAATAAATAAATAAATCTTCTTTAAAAAGGTACAAACTTCAGTTATGGGATAAATTCGTTCCGAAGATCTAACGTGCAGCATGGTGACTATATTTACAGTACTGCATTGTACACTTGAAATCTGCTAACAGAGTAGATCTTGAATGTCCTCGCCCCCCACATACACATACACAAATGGTAACTATGTTAGGTAATGGATGCATTAAGTAACCTTATTGTGATAATCATTTCACAATATGTATGTGTGTCAAATCATCACATCATACACCTTAAACTTATCCAACATTATCAATTATATCTCAATAAAGGTGGGAGATAAAAGCTCTTAGACTAAGATAAAGAATATCTTTATGATCTCAGGGAGAGACAGACTTCTTGAGCAAAATACAGAAAGTGAAACCACAAAGAAAAAATCAGTACATCCAACTAGATTAAAATAATTTCCGTTCATCAAAAGACAGCGAAAGAGATGAAATGACAAATGATACATTTGAAGAAGATATCTGTAATGTATAATCAATAAATGATTAATATCCAAAATAAAGTCCTACACATTCATAAAACTGAGACAATATAATAGGAAAATGAGCAAAAGACTTAAACAGATATTCTACATAAGAGGAAATAAATATGACCAAGAAACCTATGACAAGATGCTTAATCCTCTTATTACTCATAAAGATGCAAAATAAAACCACATTGTCGTTTCACACCCACCAAACCAGTGAAAACTGTAGCTGTGACAATAGTGTTAGGATACTGAGCAGCTAAAAGGATCACTTACTCTTGATGACAACAGGTATGTAAACCATACTGACGCCATCTTGGACAAATCTGCCATGATGACGACTCTATGACCTGAAGCTTTCTTGAGCACAGTCCCCCCACCCCCACACTCTTTCTTTTTGTCTAACCACACCCTTAAATACACCCCTGGGGTATAACATCCTTGATTGGCTCTGTAAAAGCAGGTCTGACACAGGTGGGGTCACAGAGATCTACTCGTCCTGTGGCTGCCCAAGACATGCCCAAGGCATGCTTCTGTCTGTAAGTCCCCTTAATAAACCACTTCTCATCAAGCTGGACTTGTCGGCTTTTTTCTTGAGTCTTACAGCTCCTTTGGAGGTCATTTTGCCTATACCTCCCTTTCACAGAACAACAATGTACATTGGGATGCCACACTGAAAAATAACACACACATATCTTATGACCCAGAAATTCCATTCTTAATTATATCAGTGGAAAAACTCTTACACATGTGCACCAGGGTATATATACTAGAATAGCCACAACTGTTTTGTTTAAAAAAAAAGTGAAACCACTTCACATACACATTAGGATGGCTATTATTAAAACACCAAGAAAAAAAAAAACCCAAAACCAAAAAATATTAAGTGTTGATGAGCACATGGAGAAATTGGAACCCTTGAGCACTGCCGGTAAGAATGTAAAATGGTGTAGCTGCTGTGGAAAACAATATGGCAGTTCCTCAAAAATGAAAAATAGAATAACCATATGATCCAACAATTCCACTTGTAGATACATACCTGAAAGAATTGAAAGTAGGGTCTTGAACAGATATTTGTACACCCAGGTTCATAGCAGCATTAGAGCCAAAAGGTTGAAACAACCCAAGAATCCACCAACACGTGAATGGATAAACAAAAGGTGGTACATACATACTATGGAATATTACTTCTCTTTAAAAAGGAAGGAAATTCCAACACATGCTTCAATATGAATGAAACTTGAGGACATAATGGTAAGTGAAATAAGCCATTCACAAAAAGACAAAGACTTTCCACTTAAATGAGGTACCCAAAGTAGCCAAATTTATAGCAGCAGAAATTAGAATGGTGGTTGTCAAGGGTTGGGGTGGGGAGAGAATGGAAGGTATTGTTTAACTGGCACAGTGTTTCAGCCTGGAAAGAGGAAAAAAGTTCTGGAGCTGGATGAGAGTGACGGTTACACAAGGTGAAGGTACTTAATGCCACTGAACTGGACACTTAAAAATGGTAAATTTTATGTTTATATCTATTTATCACAATAAAAATAGATCCTTAATCATTGTGTTTAATTAAAAAATGTTTTCAAGATGAAAAAAAGTCCTGGAAACCATCCACATGTCCATCAGCAAGAGAATGGGTAAATAAATAAACCCCTGGGTGGGTTGTGAGGGAGGGGCACATGGGGATTTCTAAGATATCTGATGATTTGCTAAGCGGGGTGATGATACATGGATATTTACTCTATAATTCTTTTAAGTAATGCATCTGTATTATATAGTCTTTTGGTGTGTATATACAGTATTGCATAATTTTAAAAAACCTACACATAGAAAAAGGAGTGGAAGAACTCTACATGTGATGGTGTCGCAGAAGTAGGGCCCTTTTACTTTCTATTTTCCTGTATTTTTTTAAATATTCTTTCACACTTCTATAGGGAAACAAGCATTAAATTATATTTAGAAAAAAAGAAATGAAGAGAGATTTTTCCCTCAGATTTGTTCAGAGAAAAAGGAAGTGAGGGGAAATGGGTGAAAGCTTTGGGCTTCCCTTAATTCTAGTAGGAACAGAAGATGACATTAAAATGTTGAGGCAAGAGGCAAAATGCTAATTAAGAGATAATGAGTTTTCACTGCAATCTCGAGGAGGGGAATGGTTCCTCCAAAGGCAAACTCCCCAGTCCCTCTTCTCAGGAAATCCCTGCTGGTCTCAAGAGTGGGCAGAGGGTTTTAATGCCCTTTTGAAACAAGCGACATAACCAAGGAGATGAAGCCACAAGGCTCAACCAGTCCTTGTCAGTGTCGGTTTCAGATGAAAACTTTGGCACACATCCCCTTTCAGCAGCCTTAAAGACCAGATGAAAAAGAAGAAAAAGAGGAACATCACAGAGCTAAGAGAAATAGTTGAGCTAGAAGATGGTTTGAAAGAAAATATGATTCAACAGTCACCATATATCTGGATAGCATGACTGCCATTTGGGTAAATTTAATTCAAGAGATCTTGAGTTTTTCTTTCTGTACTATCATTATGTACCTCCTCTCTCTCATATCATCACTGAAAGCTCAACACAAGACAACAGACTCCATTGTTCACAGTTTTGAGGCATACCTGTACTTCACAAACATGTAGGCAGCCCCCACCTTGAGTGCAGGACTTGTGTGGAGCCTGGAGATACAGATGAATGAGACAGAGACCCTCACTTCAAGGAGCTCACCCTCAAGAGTGGGAAGCAGATATAATGGCAGTTAGAATGGGTTGGAAATGGGATGACTGTGTGGCTCAGTTGGTTAAGCATCTGCCTTCAACTCAGGTCATGATCCCAGGGTCCTGGGATGGAGTCCCGCATCGGGCTCCTTGCTCAGTGGGGAGCCTGCTTTTCCCTCTGCCTGCCGCTCCCCCTGCTTGTACTCTCTCTCTCTCTCTCTCTCTCTCTCTCTCTCTGACAAATAAATAAATAAATCTTTTAGAATGGGATGGAAAATGCTTTGACCTCCATAAGTAGAAGACATTGTGGGCCACAGCACAGGGGTGGGACATTTAACCTAGCCTGGGGGTGACTGGAAGGGCGACCAGGAGACGGCCCTCTATCAAGTTGCAAAGGATACGTAGGGATGCGTAAAGGATGAGTAAACTAGGCAAAGAAGGGTTAGGATGAGGAGCTTGGTCTGCCATGCAGGGAAGACTATACAGGCATGGATGTGGAGGAGAAATAACCACATGGCATGAGGGGAACCGCCAGTAGTTGGGTTTTTTTCTGGAGTGCGATTGTGATATAAGAAATAAATATTTGGTCTTCATCCTGTTTCTGATGTAGAGCTTCTAAAACCCTTAGGATTGTGGGGCGCCTGGGTGGCTCAGCTGGGTAAGCGTCTGATTCTTGATTTCAGCTCAGGTCATGATCTCAGGGTCATGGGATCAATTCCGTGCTCAGTGTGGAGCCTGCTTAAGATTCTTTCCCTCCCTCTGCTCCTGCCCCTTCCCCCACTCACGCGCATGCTCTCTCTCTCTCTCTCTCTCTCTCTCCTAAAATAAATAAATAAATCTTTAAAAAAAATAAAAAAATAAAACTCTTAAGATTTCCTAAATGATAAACATGATAAAGTTGTCTTTCGTTATTCACAGTGAGCCGCTTTGAACAACACCTGAGTGTATGTTACCGAGGTGACTTTTGGAAAGCCCCTAAAGATGGGTGGGGCTGGTGCCAGGGGAACCAAACACAAGATTGATTGGAGGGTTGTAATTTAGCCCCTTCCACCACCTTCAGGAAGGGGAGAGGACCTGGAGATTGAGTTCAGTCACCAATAGCAATGGTTTGATCAGTCATACCTGTGTAATGAAACCTCCATAAAAACCCCAAAGCACGGGGTTTGGAGAGCTTCCATGCTGGGAAACACATGGAGGTGCTGGGACAGTGGCAGCTCCTCACCCTATGTACTTCATCTGCCTGTTCGTCAGTACCTTTATAATATTCTTTATAATAAACTGCTAAACATAAAGAAATGTCTGAGTTCTGGGAACCAATCTAGCAAATTAATTCAACCCGAGGAGGGGGTCTCAGGAACCTCTCACTTATAGCCACTCAGAAGCACAAACGACAACCCAGACTTGAGAATGGCATCTGCAGGGGGGCAGTCTTATAGGGCTGAGTCCTTAACCTGTGAGATCTGATGCTATCTCTAGGTAGATAGTGCCAGAATTGAGTTAACTGTTTGGAGGTGCTAGAGAACACATTCTGCATGGAGCATTGACCAGAAGAGGCTGGAGAATTTATAAGGAGCCCTGTGTCGAAGATCTTTTATTACCAGGTTGGGGGACTTAGACCCAGCCCCTGGGTACTGGGCAACCATGGAGGCATTTTAACAGGAAAGAGAGGTGTCCAATTTGTCCCATGCATTATGATCAATTTCCTTTAAATGACCCTTCTGATGATGTCATAAGCCAAAGGAAACTTAGGGTATAAACCACAGGCAGATTAGGTAAAGGGCAGGTAGAGTCCAAATTTGGAAAACCAAGTCCACATCTGAATCCTGCTCCACTACTCACCAGCTGGGGTGAGTCACTTCTGTTCTCTGAGCCACTATGTGATCATCTGTAGTGGGGCTAATGCGAGCACCCAGTGGAACACCATGAGATCTTGTGTAGGTCTGTATTCACCTGAAAAGAAAATCTCTCGGATATATCACTGATCCAAAGGTTAAATGGCAGAATAATACATATGATACCATTAATCTTAAAGGAAAAAGAGAAAGAACACATATATGTATGAAAAATGCAGAGAAAAACATTGGAAGGGTTCACACGAAATTGAAAGAGAGGCAGAAGAAAACCAGGACTGGAGCTAGAGATCAAAGGGGGGCTTCACCTTATCTGTCAGGTTTTTGTTTTTACATGGAAAATGTATCCCTACACTATTTGTATACTTAAAAAAATTAATTTAAAAATAGCCTGACATGGGCGCCTGAGTGGCTCAGTCGGTTAAGCGGCTGCCTTCAGCTCAGGTCATGATCCCAGGGTCCTGGGATCGAGCCCCATGTCCGGCTCCCTGCTCAGCAGAGAACCTGCTTCTCCCTCTCCTTCTGCCTGCCACTCTGCCTACTTGTGCTCTCTACCTCTCTGTCAAATAAATAAATAAAATCTTAAAAAAAAAAAAAACATTAAAAATAGCCTGACAGGGGCACCTGGGTGGCTCCGTCAGTTAAGCGTCTGCCTTCGGCTCAGGTCATGATCCCAGGGTCCTGGGATCGAGCCCCGCATCGGGCTCCCTGCTCGGGGCGGAGCCTGCTTCTCCCTCTCCCTCTGCCTGCCGCTCCCCCTGCCTGTTCTCTCTCTCTGTCAAATAAGTAAATAAAATCTTTAAAAAAAATAAATAAAACAACCTGACAAACGCCCTTGACAGAGAGTAGATTTTCACTCAATGTTCTCTCCCTTTTGCTTGCTTTCATAGTGAGATTCGGGGTCTTTCCAGTTCAGTTTCCTAATTCACCCTAATTCCAACCCTAGTTGGAGGCCTGTCGCAGTCACTCAACAAATATTTGTAGAAGACCTTTCCTGACAGGGTTAGTGGGTTTCTTGGAAGTGGGATAAAGGTCTCCTTGGCCAACCTCTGACCCTAAGACCTCCCCTGGAGGCTGCCTAAAGGACTGAACTTGGTCCTCAGCAGGGCCCCTGAGGGCACTGCCGTCCCTCTGGCCTTTTGGTGGACCCTCAACTCCTTGGGAAGCTCCCACTCTTGCTCCTCCTTCCTGGCCTCAAAGCTTTTGGCTGGGAAAGCTGAGAGGTGTCTGTGTCCATTTTCTTCCCAAAGAAAGGCTGGGGTCACCACCAGCTACGAAAAAGCCCAGTCCAGTAAAGAAAACTTTCAGCAGTGGCCACCTCTGCTGGGATGTGGGGGGACAAGAGAGACTTCACTCTCCACTGCGGACCCTTTTTCCTGTTTGAATATCTTTTTTCATATGTTACTTTTTAAATTAAGTAATTACTATTCCTTTAATCAGTTCGTGAAAACAAAAGAAATCACAGAAGCTAATTCTATTTTAATAACTCTGATTTAGGCCAGATTAGAGTTCTTGATGAATAGATGACTTGGGGTGGGGGTTGGGCAGGGCATAAAGAGGTCATTTGAGGGGGTGACTCTTCTGGAGAGGAGGGTCCAGCTGACATCTATACTCCTAATATTCAAACATTTCCTGGGGCTCAGTCAGGATTTCTTGAATTTAACTAAGTAGGAAACCACATCTAGGGTCTGCGAAGAATGTACTTGCTTGGGAAAGGAGAAAAAGAAAAAAAAGAATAAACTCACAGCGCAAGGAGAGACCTTGGCTGTTCCCACAGATCTCCTCACTTCACTGGTATGGCCATGAGACTAGAGAGGGGATGGGACTTGAGATCCAGATAGAACTAGATTGAAAGTAGTGGGGGCTCCAAAATGACCACAGGATAAACACTTGACCCTCCCAACTACCCCATGACCTGGGTGCCACGTCCATCTTGCGGAGGAGGAAATTAAGGCTATAGTAGGGAAGGAGACAACCCCAAGGCGATGCAGACAGAAACCAACTGAGCTAGGCCTAGGATTCTGCTCTCTGACCCCAGAGCTTTCTCTTCCACCTTTGACCTCATCTCTTGTCAGGTAACTCTTGGGGTCACAGTGAGCCAGGTTTTCATTTGGACTTTCTCTGTTTGCAGGCATCTTAGAAAATGTGTGGATCTGGCTGGGGACACCCAGGACATATTATTACTGGGGGCTTTTGTCTATTTATCACGACTTATGGGGCACTGAACACTTGTGTGTGCAAGGAGTTTCTGTTCTGCTCACTGATGTATCACTGACTTGTGAATGAATGAGCGAATGACCTCCACTCCTCAAAGATCCCCAATTTACACGGAAAGAGGTTGAGGTTCAGGGAGCTGAAGGGACTTTGGTTATGTGGAGCCACACCCAGGCCTCCCTATTCTATTTCCTCCTCAGAGTCAAGGCTGGTTTGACATTCCGCCAGTCACCAGCTCACCCTGAGGAAGCATGCACAATCATCAGGAGAACAGACCTACCTGCCCCAGGTTGGACGTCAGCACCGCCAACACATGGTGACACCCACACACTGTGACACACACTCATGCTTGGGCCACACAAAGGCCTCCCCAGACTCCTCAGGTCTAGCCGAGGAGCGGGAATGGAGGGAGAAACCCATGGGGATGGGGGCACAGCTGAGTCTCTGGCTAATGCAGGACCCACCCCGCCCCAAACCATACCACAGACAATGCAGGAAAGGGTCCAGGTGAGCTCTGGGTCAGAAAGAGATGAAGAAAGCAAGCAGGTGGCCCTGAGTCACGCGGCTCTTGAAGACCACTGCTGGAGGCAGAAGTTAGCACCGTCTGGAGGAGACCTCAAACAGGTGACCTTCACAGCTCTTGAAAAGTGTGGATGAGGGGGGTGGGAGGGATGGGGTGGCTGGGTGATAGACATTGGGGAGGGTATGTGCTATGGTGAGTGCTGTGAATTGTACAAGACTGTTGAATCACAGATCTGTATCTCTGAAACATATAATGCAATATATGTTAAGAAAAAAAAAGAAGAAGATAGCAGGAGGGGAAGAATGAAGGGGAGTAAGTTGGAGGGGGAGACGAACCATGAGAGACGATGGACTCTGAAAAACAGAGAGTTCTAGAGGGGAGGGGGGTGGGGGGATGGGTTAGCCTGGTGATGGGTATTAAAGAGGGCACGTTCTGCGTGGAGCACTGGGTGTTATGCACAAACAATGAATCATGGAACACTACATCAAAAACTAATGATGTATGGTGATTAACATAACAATAAAAATTATTAAAAAAATAAAAAACAATTTATTTATTCCTAAAAAAAAAAAAGAAAGAAAGAAAAGTGTGGATGAGGGTACCTGGGTGGCTCAGTCGGTTAAGCATCTGCCTTCAGCTCAGGTCATGATCCCAGGGTCCTAGGATAGAGCCCCACATCAGGCTCCCTGCTCAGTGGGGAGTCTGCTTCTCCCTCTCCCTCAGCCCCTCCCCCTGCTCGTTCTCTCATTCTCTTTCTCTCTCAAATAAATAAATAAAATCTTAAAAAAAAAAATGTGTGGATGAACTGCCACGCCCTAGGCTATCAAGAGGTCTACTATCTGTGTGAGACAAAGGCTCCCTTCCCGCATGGACCAAATGCCACTCCTTTTGCATTCGCCCTCCCTAGAATTCTCAGAGTGGCAGGGTGTGGGCAAACTGCAATTTTATTAACATAAAATGTGCCTGATTCTGTGTTAGGTGCTGGCCCTATATCAAGGCATTTTAAATTGACAGAAGCATTACTAACCCAGTTTCCCAATGAGCGAACCGTGGCACAGAGTGGATCAGTAACTTGCCCAGGGTCACACAGACTGGAGACTGGAGGAGCCAGGACTGAAACACATGCCGGCATGATAAAAAGCACACCGGGTCATGAGCCTCACAGATCAGGAGTTCAGTGAATAGTCAATGTGCCAAGGAGAAAAAGGTCAGGCAAGTGGATCTCAAGAAAGAGGCAAGACTGAACTGCACTGCACCTTGCATGAGAAATTAGACCCACCTAGATTTATCTGGATTCAGAGACAGAGTGAAGACTCATGAAAAAGGAAGAAGGTGGGGCTCAGAAAAAGAGAATCCAAAGAGTTGAGATTTCCTCATGTGCATTGAAGATGCTAGAACACTATCTGCCAGGGGCTGGTGACAAAGAAGTTTCCTGCATAGCTGTGGGGAACCCCTGGCACTTAATATAAAATGGAAACATGGAGCGCACTGCAACCATGTATCCTCCCACCAAATGTGCCCTGTGTAGGATACAGAGGTTAGTGATTTAGCCTCCCAGCATCCTTCCCATCTATGGCAATGCTGCTCTGACATTTCATTAGGAAGCCACCCTTCTCCCATCTGAATTTGTATGTGTAGGATGAGTCTGATTCCACTCCAGGCACTAGAGGCTGGTGTTCAGCACACTCCATTCCCCTGGAGCCACTGGTCAGGGCCGAGACCTAAGCCAGGCCCTTGTGGGTCAGCCCAGGAGACTTTGCTGGAGGTATCCGCAGAGTGGGTCATCATCTCTGCTGACCCACTCTGTCTGCTGACGTTGCTGAGAGGGAAAACATCAGCCTGGACCAACAGTCAGACATTTTGCCACCACAAAGGGCAAGCCTGCCTTGAAATGAAGTCAGAAGAAAAAAGATGAGCCTAGGAAGGAGAGAGAGAGAGAGATTCCGGATGTGATGTGCCTAGATCCAACTGTGTCTGAAACCCAAATCTACCTCTGGACTCCACGCCTCCCCTCCCCCCGCCCCACCACTGCCCCCGCCGAGACAGTGTGCATTGATTTGAGATGATTTCTTTCACCTTCAACTGAAAGAGTTCAGACCAATTCCAATCCCTATGGGAGCAATGGGGGGCCCCTCCTTGGACTCCCAGGACCTCTGGTGTTGGCCATACCATGGCACTTACCACAAGAAGCTGCATCCGCACAAGGAATTAATGCCCTGACCCTGGTTGTTTATAGTGGTACCACACTGTTGTTCACTTCCTTCCTGGCTTCTTGAAAGGAGGGATGTGTCATGTTCATCCAGAAGTCCTGTCATCAAGAGGGGTTCAGTGAACAACTCATAATGAATGAATGTCTTCTAGTTGGTGAGTAAACTTGAGTAGAGCAAGAAAGAAGAGTTGTTTGTTCAGAGGCCCAAGTTACCCTCAAGACCTCTCTGAGCTGACAAAGATTATTATTTCTTAATCTCTCTCCATCCAGACCAACAACAGCTGAACCAGCCACACCTGTGGAACACAAACCAGTCTCCCATTACAGAAAAGGAAATCTGACCCAGCCATTCCCTTGCTTAAAACACCTTTTGGTGACCTGTTTGGCAAGAGGGGGTGGAGGCAAGTGAGCACTTGGAAGCAGGGAACATTCTATGTTATCGAACATTCATTTGCTTATTGGTTGATTCACTTGGCAAGCATTTAATTAGCACCTGTGATGTGCTAGGCACATGTTACTTCCTCTTTACAGCACGCTTTCAGGACCACGTACTTGTTACGCTATATAACAAATCACCCCAAACTTAGTGGCTTAAAGCAGCAAACATTTGGTATCTCCCTGGATTCACAGACAGCTCAGCTGGTTGCTGCTGGGTCAAGGTCTCTCATGAGGTGGCAATCAAGCTGTCCACCAGGACCACAGTTGCCTCTAGACTCAGCTGAGGCTGCAGGATCCATTTCCAAGCTCATTCACAGGGCTGTTGTCAGGCCTCAGGAGATTCACACAGGCCTCTCACACACTGGCTAACTCCCGCGGGCCTCTCCACAGGGCTGCCTCACAACATGGCAGCTGGCTCGCCCATGTGCATGACAGCAAGAGGGCCCCAGGCAGAAGCCACGATCTCTTTATAACTTAGTCTTAGGAGTAATATGCCATGTCTTCTGCATATTCTGTTCTTTAGAAGTGAATCAGTAAGTCCAGTTTATACTCTAAGGAAGAAGATTACACAAGGGTATGAATACCAGGAGGTGGATTGGTTAGGGTGGCAATTTTAGAGGCTTCCTGCCACAGATAAGGTATTATTATCCTTCATTTCATACTCAGACACCCAGCTAGTTTAAGCAATGTGGCCAGGTCACTCACCTAAGGTACTGTCTGCATGGCCAGTTGGGGGTGAGGTGGAGGAAGTCTGGGAGAAGGTACTGATAGAAAAACAAATGGGGATACAGCCCTATATTCATTCCACCACTGTGTAACTGATTACCCACAACTTTGGGGCTTAAAATAAACATTGATAATCTCACATAGTTTTTAAGGGCCAGGAATTCAGAGGCAGCTTGGCGGGGTGGTTCTGACTCAGGGTCTTTCGTGAGGGTGTAGTTAAGCTGTGGGCCAGAACTGCAGCTTTGAAGATTTGACTGGGGCTCGGGATCCCCTTCCAGGATGGCTCACTCACATGGCTGTTGATGGAAGGCCTCAGTTCCTGGCTGCACCAACCCCTCTATAATGGGGCTTGAGTATCTTTGTGACATAGAAGTTGGCTTCCTCCAGAATAAGTGATTCAAGAGAGCCTAAGCGGAAGCCTCACTGCCCTTTGTGACTTTGGCTCAGGAGTCACACACTGTCATTTCTGCAATGTCCTGTTGGTTACCCAAGTCAGTCCTGTTTGTTGTGGGAGGATTACACAAGGTCATGGGAACATCAGATGAGGATCATTGAAGGCTGGCGACCGTAGGGTCCTACAAGATTAGTAATCCTAAAACTCAACTTTAATGAAGTCACTCCGTTGGTCAAAGAGATCCAGAACTTTTCCACATCCTGCAGCACATAATCTGATTTCCTCAGTCCTATCTCCCACTGTCTTTTGGGTGGATAGATCACCTGGGCCTGACAGCCTGGTCTGCTTCACGACCCCAACAGTCTCCACAGAGATCCTTATGGATATGGTCCCCTCCCCACCCTCTGTTCGGTGGTCAGGCCTACTTCCCTGGGAAGCCCAATCCAGCCTTTGACCCAGAGTTATTGCACTTCTGCCAAGTGCAGGCTCTGGTTGGATGCTGGAATATAAGAGTGAGCAAACAGACATCCATCCTCCCTGGAGAGCTTCCAGTCAGATGGAGAGGTAGATGTTAGCCAATTAACAATAATCTAATCACAAATTGTGACATGGTCTCCCAAGGAAAACTACAGGTGCCATGAAAACATATAATGGGGGTCCTGGCCAATTCCGCATGTCAGATTTGAGCTGTTGAGTAATTAACTAGTCTGTACAAGCGTATTAGCATTAGGTTCAGGAGCAAGTGCCAGAAAATTCAAAATAAAGGTAGCTTAAACAAGAGAGATGTTTATTTCTCTCTTGCTTAGAAGCCTGGGAAGGTGTTTGAGGCTGTCCTCAAACTGTGCCACTCAGTGACAGGGATCCAGGTTCCTTCTACCTTGTTGCTCTGCTCTGCATGACCTTCACCAGGTGGTCTGAGATGATGGCATCCACATTCTGGACAGCCATATGGAGAAAGGGACACAGAGACAGAGGGTAATATATACCATTTATCCCTGAAGCTGCCACAGGATGTTTCCCCTTACATCTCAACGACCAAAACTTAGTCACATGACCACACCTAGCTGCAAGGGAAGCTGAAAAATGCAACTTTCATTCTGAGCACCCATAGGCCCAGCCAAACATTAGAGCTCCATCACCATGCAAAAACAGCAATGACCATCAACCCTATCGTGCATGACTGTCAAAGCACTTTCCTAAGTCCTTGACACGTATCAGCTCATTTCATCCTCACAACAGATCTGTGAGGAAGGTACTACTTTTGCCCCCATTTTACAGGTGGGGAAACTGAGATACAGATGTAAAACAAGTCACTAAGTGAACAAGCTGGAACATGACCCCATGCGGTGTGGCTCCAGAGTCTGGGCGCTGTTCACATGGTTAACAGTTACAAAGGAAGGGAGAATAGATATTGGGGGACATGCACAGTCTCTGCCCATATAGCAGCGTGGAAGACAAAGAAGAAAGTGCTCCAGGCAAAAGGAATAGACAAGGCAAACCCCACCCCTGTCTGCTTCCAGGAGCAAGGTCCTTTATAACAGTGCCTCTCAAACTTAAATGTGCCAACAAATCTCTTGGCGATCATACTAAAAGCACACCTGATTCAACAGGACTGGGACCTAGAATTTGCCCCATGATGCCCGAGCATCTGGCTTGTGGGCTACCACCAGATAGACTGTGGACCACAATTTGAGGAGGGAGGACATGTGGTCAAAAGCCCACCACTGCATGACTCCCTTCCTGCAGAGGGCCAACAAATAGTGGTTTGGGCCTGGCGGCAGGCCACACAAGGCCCTTACACCCTTCTTGCTAACCCAGACTTCCAGTTCAGGCTGATTTCCTCTGTCTCTCCAAAGTACCAGGCCACTTGTTGAATGAATGAATGAATGAATGAAAGAAAAGGTAATGCTGGAGGTCAGAAGGAGGGAGAGGCAACTGGTCAGGCCATGGTGTATCTACCTCCAGGGGAAGATTTCGGCTCATTGGCCCCACCCCGCCAGACCCAGTGCTGGCTCTGTGCATTCTGAATCCTCCCAGATGAACAGGTACCATGATTTACCTCTACTTATAGATGAGGAAACTGCCTTCTGGCCCTGCTTTTAGAACATGAGCCTCCACCTGCCTCCCCTGGGCTTTTTCAAGCCCTGTGAGGGAAACCTTGGAGGTGGGGCCAGCGACAGAACCCCAGGGGAAGTTCAGAGTTAGTTTCCTTTATGCCAGTCTTGTGTTACCTCATCTACCATCTCCTCTAATCCACCCATCCTGGAGGGAGATACCGATTACCTCTGAATTTTGCAGGATGAAGCTGAGGCTCAGAGAGGTCTGTGCGGGGCCAAGTCACAGAGCAGGTTGCAACCTGCCTGAGACAACCAGCATGCCCTGTAGGGACCTGGCTCACAGCCAGGTCTCAGTGAAAACCATTCAAATGAACCATTAAGTGGAAGATGGAAGCAGAGGCAGCTATCTGGTCCATCACAATTACTTTGAGTGATTGAGCCCTTATGGGGTGCCAGGCACTGCACTAAGCCAGTCTCCCAACTTTCTCATCCGACCCCCAGGAAAAAGCCCTTTAAATGTCATCAGCCTCTTTGTGCAGACGTGTAAAGCAGTGGGGGCTCAGAGGTGCCAAGTGTCTTTCCCAGAGAGGCATAGCAGGGAAATGGTGAGTCCACTTTATAAGTCTAGGACTGCCTGACTTCCTCCCTTCTCAGAGCTAGACGCTGTGCGCGACTCAAATCTGGATCATTCATTCATTTAATCCTCACAACTCAAGGAATCTGTTTCACAAATGCAAAAGAGCCCTGAGAGGCTGAGGTTTGCCCAAGGCCACAGAGAGAAAGTGGAGGAAAACGCAGAGGGGGGCTTCGAAGGAACGAATGCGTCTTTGAGAGCTCCCTGCCCTCCCCCCTCCAGCCTCGACTCCAAAGGCCCGCCCCTCCCCCTCCCGGCCCGTGGGCCCCTTTAACCGGGCGGCGGAAGGGGAGGCCGGGGGCGGACGGGCAGCGCCCAATGGGCTGCGCGGAGCGTCACTTCCCGGCGGCGGGAGGCGAGCGGCGGGTGTCCGGGGCGGTGGGCGGCCGGCGGGGGCGGGGCGGCCGGAGGAGGCGTTGGCAGAGGGCTGGGACCCACGCGGCGCCGCAGCCCACCTGGCCTGCAGCAATCCCACCCCCGGCGGCGGCGGCACGATGCCCTTTGACTTCAGGAGGTGAGTGTGGCGACCGCGGACACAGGGGGTGCCCGGGCACGCCGCGGACTCCTCTTGCCCGGCACGCAAAAGCGGCCCGGCGGCCCTGTGCATGCCTCCTGCAGGCCCACGGGGACCTGGGGCGGGCCCCCTGCTGCACACAAAGCCAGAACCTCGGAGGGCCCCCTCGTGCAGCGGGAGGCAAAGCCACCCACCTCCCGGCCGCCCCACCCCTTCCCTCCACCGAGCCCCCTCCCCAGCCTCCCCCCCCCCCCCGCGATCTATGGAGCCTCATTTCGTGGACCCCACCCCTGCTGACAGGTGCATCCGACCTCCAGTGAGCCCCCAGGGATCCGCAGGGGTCTGCAGCCCCATTACTGCCTGGCAGCAGCTGGAGGGTTTTAGGTTTCCATAGGCTGAGACTGCCCCAGCCTAGGCAGAATGGGAGTCCCGGTCTGTTCTCTGAGTATGGGGGCACCATGGGAGGGGGAGGAGGCCAGGAGCCATGGATAGGGCTCCCCAGAGGGCCCAGCCTGGTCTTGCCGTGGCTTTCTGCAGTCACTACAATGGGTCCTTTGTGGGGTCCAGCTGCCTCATGGTCCACGTTCTGCAGTGCTAGGCCTTCAGAAAGCCTGCCTGAGAAGGGGTCTCCGCCAGACTTCTTTGCGGTATGGAGCCCCAGGGAATGCCCTGCCTGAGGCAGCCACACTGTGGGGGTCTGGCCAAGAAAAATAGCAGGGCTTCAGTGTGGGGAAGGGCTGGATTAGAATCCTGGCTCTGCTCCCTCCACTGAGCAGCTCAGTATCATCTAGAAGTTAGGGACGAAGGCTCTAGGTTCAGACCTGCCCTCAAGCTGTGTGACAGGATGACTTGGGCAAGTATCTGAACCCTCTCAGTATCTCTAAAATTCACTACCTGCAGGTTGGAGCTGAAGTAAGGTCCTCACCTATGAGGATTGGACGCAGGAGAAGCATTGTAGGGTTTAGAGCTCAGAAATAGGACGTCAGTAGATGAGGAGCTTCTCCATGAGGCCATTTCTTCATCCACAAATTGGGTTCTGATGCTTCCCTCACAGGAGGGAACTCTTCCTCCTCACCTGCCCCTTCCCTCTGCACAGGTGAGAGTGAAGTCAGGGTAAAATTACAGCCTTCCCAAGAAGAAAAGCCTAGCAGTGACCCCCACGCACTGGCTGATGGGGCACTCCTGCCTTTCCTGGGCACCAATGCCATCTGCAAACATCTGCCAGCTTCCCGCCCCTCCCGTGAAGCCCAGAGGCCGGCACCAGGGTCTCAGACACATGCTTGCAGATTCAGGGCAGTTCCAAAGGAGGAAAGCTCCTTGGATGGAATCAGGGGCAGTCCTTACACTGACGGTTAACCTCGGGCCTTGAGAGCTGTGGTTGGCACGTGGGTTCCTGGTTCCACAAAGCCTCCCCTTACCCAGGCTGATACTAAAGATTCCTGACCGCCCCACTCCCATCCCCTTGTGATTTAGTAGGTTCCAGTGATTTTGACTTTGTTGGGGAAAACTGCCACTTTGGGTCATTTAATCCTTTCACTCTGCACCCAACCCCTTAGGAGGAAGTTAAGGCTCCACGCTGAAGGTCTTGCCCTGGACCTCACGGGACCTAGACTGGGGGGTGGGCCAAGGTCTAGGTCATGCACCGCTTCTGACCCGTTGCCCCTTGAGTTGGAGGTTTGGAGTGCCCTGGTGCTATGGGGGCCCAGCCTAATGAGGTATTGTTTTAATAAATTTTCTTGAGGGCTTGGGCTTACCACAGAATGGTGAGACTAGATTTCACCACTTGGCATTTGCGCTTTGGAGGATGAGCCATTTGTGCGTAGTAACCCACACTTTTTAAGATCTGTTAACTCCAGGGCTCAGTTTCTAAGGAAGGTTCCCCCATCTCACACACCTTCTTCCTCTTCGGTGTTCATTCATCAGATGTTTACCGTGCTCAGCCCTCTGCCACGTGGCCCACAGTACCGAGCTGGGGCTGTGTAGCCCTGCCCTCTCAGCACTGAAGAGTAGGGAGGAGGACATCTACCCCTGTACAGGCACTGCGAGGTGCAGACTTGAAGTCTGTTCCCTTGTCACCTGCGGGAGGGAGTTTTCATCTTCATTTTAAATCAAAGGAACGGGAGGCTGCCAAGTAGAAGTTATCTGCCCAGGGTCATATACTGGGGAGCTGGTGGAGCTGGGATTTGAACTTGGGGCTGTTAACTCCAAAGCCGTAGCTCTGGGAGAAAAGGGAATGCTTCGAGAGTCCCAACCCTGTCGGATCTCCTAAGAACTGTGGGGGAAGGGAGAGGGGCATACTGTGATTGGACCCCCTCTCCCAGTTGGAGGCCTGGAAGAAAACCAGGCTTCCTGCCTGTTTTGCTTGCCTTGCAATGAGCCAGAATCAGGAGGTGTGTGTGTGTGTGTTGGGGGGCGGGGTGGATAGCAATCTCTTGCCCTTTCTTATCAATACTCCTTTTTTTTCTTAGTGCCTACGGGACCTTGTGCAGCTTACCTTCTGTGTGTTCTCCTGTCTGTGAAATGGGCATGAGAACAGTACCCATTGTTGAGAGGATTAAACGAGTCAATGTGTGTAAAGCATTTAGACACAATAAGCACCCAATAAATTTTGGCCACTATTTTCAATATTTGTGTTATTTCATGTAAGCACCTGTATTTCCTAACACTATGTAATTCGCTTAATTATTATACTTATCCTCTTTCTCCCTCCCATTAAATCATGAGCTCCCTAGAGCAAAGATTTTTATCTGTTTTATTCTCTGCTTTAACTCCAGTGCCTAGAACAGCACGTGGGCCAAACTTGCTCTTGGAAATGCCTCTCAGGGTCTGTTACGGAAGTCAAAGGCATGGTGTGATTTGATCTGCCAACTCTTCTTTACTGGGCAGATTTTCTGCCTTTGGTGGAGAATTTTCCCCCTTCCCTCCTTGAATTTGCTCTCTCAGTTGTTTTGGGGGGTTGGAGGAGGCAGGATCCTGGGACCGCAAAGATTACTAGCGTTTGCTTTGCTCCCGTTGAATTGTTTCATTAATCGCTGGCCAGTTGCTGTTGTGGAACTGGCCTTGGGACCCAGATCCGTGGGTGTTGGCTCTGACCGTACCCAGTTCCGGCTGGAAGGGGTCGGCAGCATCTACCACCCACTCAGCCTGGGCTAGGGGTGGGGGACAGTTCCTGCAGCCCGGGCCCAGAGGAGCCTGAGCACAGCTTTCAGAGGGGCAGAGATGGCCCGCTTTCCCGCAGTGGAGGCTCCCGAGTTGAACCCCTAAGTCCTGGGTTTGCTGCTGCCCTGTCACTGACCAGCCAAGCCATGGGACAGTTTACCTTCTCGGAGCCTTGGGCTCTTCATTTTAAAGACAAGTGGTAACCTTCACTGCCTCACCTGGTAGGGTAGACGTAGGGGCAGGAGAGGTGTCCCTGCCGGGTAGGGCCAGCTCTGTAATTTGTGGGCCCCAGTGCAAAATGAAAATGCAGAACCCCTTGTTGGAAAAGTATCGCGGATTCCAGGACCATGACAGCAGAGCATTAAAATAAGCATAGACCCCCGGAGCAGGGGATCCTGACTGTGTAGGTCACACGCCCATGATGCCGGCCCTGCAGCAGTGCCTTGGTTCAGCCTCCATTGCCTCTCACCCTGGCCTTCCTCCAGGAGACCCCAGACCTTCTTGAGAGAACCCTGAGTGAGCCTGTTTTTTCTTTTCTTTTTTTCATAGTAAAGCTTTCCACAGTTAACCTGATTTTCTCATGTCCTGGTTTCAACCTTCAAGCAGGGTCCATTGCTCTGAGGATCAAGTATGAATTCCTCAGCTCCTCATGTGGCTTTGTCTGAGGGGGCCCCTGCAGACCCGGAGCCCCCCTCACTCCCTGTGCCTAGCTAAGCCCCAGGCCCTGCAGGGGGCTCTGAGCACTTCGTTAACACTCAGCAGTTAGCTAACATGAGTGTCTGTATTTCTACCCTGCCTTATTCCAGAAAGAGCTTGGGGAAGCTGACAGAAACACATACTTTACAATAATTTTTTTGAAAAGATTTGCTTATTTGTGAGAGAGGGAGCAAGAGTGAGAGTGTATGGCAGGAGGGGCAGAGGGAGAAGGAGAGAGAAACTTAAGCAGACTCCACTCTGAGCGCAGAGCCTGATGTGAGGCTCGATCCCACAACCCTGAGATGACAATCTGAGCTAAAACCAAGAGTCGGACACTTAACTGACTGAGCCACCCAGGTGCCCCTACTTTACAACAATTTTTAAAAAACATAAATGGGCTTAAAAATGAGGGCAAAAGGGAGATGAAGATTAGACCAGAGGAAAAATGATGTGAAGATGAAGCCAGTATTTTGCGTTTATTGAGTCCTTACTGGGGCCTGACAGTGGTAAGGGTCTTACGTATATCAACTCATTTAATCCCACAGTACCCCTACAACACAGTGTTGTCCCACTTTACAGATAAGCCAGTTGAGGTGCAAGAGCAATGTGGGTCAGCAGAAGGTGCTAGGGTTGAAATGCTGCTGTCTGGCTCCAGAGCCCCACTTGTCGGCTGTAGGCTCATCTCTAAAGCTTTTCCCCTTCCATTCACCAAGTTCAGAGAGAATGGGAATCTCCTTTAATTGGATTCATTGGCTTTCTCATCTCTAATTCTTTCCCTATAGTGGCCATTAAAAAGCTCAAAGTCATCGGCTTTTTTTTTTTTTTAACCAGCCTCGTTTGGTTCAGAAATTGTCTTTAAAGATGCCCACTAATAGTCTCACACTAACTTAGAGCATCTCACTCTGGAGGATCCAGGTTTTACCACATTGGCCGCTGGGGCTTTAAAGCCTAGAACATATGTTTACCTGCTCACCTGGACATGGAATGAGATGGAAATCTCTCCTCTCAAGGCAGTTTGGATTCCTGACTGTGATACCTCGTATCTTGAGACAGGGCTTTAGCCAGCTGTGGCCTTGTCAAGTGCTGTTTCCCATCTGGCCATCTTTTCATGTTTTATTTTGGACTTGCTGCTACGAGGGTGTGAGGACGGCATTTGCGGGGGGGCTCACCCACCACCTCTACATCGGTGTCCCCAACACTGGCTGTGCGTTAGAATCACTGGAGGAGCTTAAAAAAAGTCTCCCAACTCAGGCTACACGCCAGACCTAATAATCAGGCTCTGAGGGTGGGGGGCCAGGTATCAGTGTTTTTTTAAAGGCCCTCACATGACTCCAGTGCATGACAGAGACTGAGAAGGTTGCTCAAAATCGGGAGAACCAGTAAGAAGCAGGACTGAGAGCTCTAGGGCAGCCAGGTGGTGAGTAGGTACTTGGAGGGAAGGCTGGGACTGGAGTCTGGTCCCACCTGTCACTCCTATGCTCCCTTCAGCAAGCCACTTCCCTACTCTGGGACTGTTCCTCACCGGTCAAGTGGTCGATAAGTGATCTTACCTTTACACTGATGTCCTTGCTCTTCAGAGTGTGGTCCCAGACCAGCAGCTTCAGCATCACCGGGAGCCCCTGGGAAATGCAGAATCTCAGTGCCCACCTGGAATCTGAATCCGTGGTTTAATAAGCTCTCCACGTGATTTGGATGTGGGGGAAGGTTGCCAGAGCCCTGCTTTGTATGGCTGACTTGACACAGCATCTCTCATTCTGTGCTGCATACGGCGTCCTCCCCCACCCCGGAGATTCACAACATGTGTGTCCCTTTCTAAAGGCACTGAGAAGTCCTGCATGAGAGGAAGCCGAGTCACTTGGTTTAGCCCAGTTTTTGCCAAACTGATTGTCGAAGCCACCCTGTTGTTCACAAGGCGCCCAGTACCATTTCTCAGAATATAGTGTGGGAAACAGCCCTAATTGATCCTTTAAGGAAGTAGTAATTAGCCTAATTGTCTGTTGTCAACTTTAACATTCAGGTCTGTTAACTTAATTATATTGGTTATAGATGCAGGAAAAGTATAGGACAGGAAAAAAAACAACCCTCTAACACTAGATGTATTGGTTTTTATAAGTCTTGGCCCTTGGGAGAGGCAGGAGAAACTCGGGGTTCCCTGTCCTGCCGAGAGCTGGGGGATACAGAGGTGCTTTACAAATCTCCTCACCCTGAGTGGGCATTATTGTTCCTGTTTTACATCAAGGGAAATCGACCTCAGAGATGATGGATCGCACAGCTCGGGCGTCAAGGGGCCCTGGGGACTGGTGTACACCTGCCAGTATAATCCTCCCCTGGGAGCCCCTTCCTCCTATAACCCACTGGGCAGCACAGCTGGACAGGAAGCAAGATCCCTTTGAAATGGATTAAATGTTCTCTTTCTCCAAAAGGTAGAAACCCTATTGGAGATGAGAAGCCTGGCTGTTTCAAAACCAAAGTACAGTCACAGGTGCCTGAAACTTTGGGTCCTGGTGTTGTGGCAGGAACCCCTCCACGGCGTTTGCTTTTCTTTCTTGCATTCCAGTCCGGGGCTGGAATCTCTTTGGAGAAGGAAAGGAAGCAATACTAATCTTACTAGGAATGCCTGACAGTTCCTCAGCTTGTGATGGCTTGAGCGCTGTCCTGGGCATGTCATTGGATTTAAAAGCCACCCTGACCCCACACGGTAGACACAATTATTAGTAATTTATTTTCTTTAGTTTCTTTTTTAAATTAATCAATACAAAAATTGACTTTTGGTGTACTCCTCTGTGAAATTCAAGACATTCTCTCACAGAACCACCCCCACCCCCATGTAGATACAGAACAGTTCTATCACCATAAGAAACTCTCATGCTATCACTGTGTGGGTCACACTACTAATTCAGTTTTTTAGAAACTGTGGTAAGGGGCGCCTGGGTGGTTCAGTTGGTTGGGCGTCTGCCTTCGGCTCAGGTCGTGATCCTGGAGTCCCAGGATCGAGTCCCGCATCGGGCTTCCCTGCTCTGCGGGAAGCCTGCTTCTCCCTCTCCCACTCCCCCTGCTTGTGTTCCCTCTCTCGCTGTGTCTCTCTCTGCCAAATAAATAAATAAAATCTTTAAAAAAAAATTGTGGTAAGAACGCTTAACATGAGATCTACCCTCAACAAATTTTTAAGCATGCAGTAGTGTTAACTCAGACCTCTAGACATTACTCATCTTGTGTGACTGGAACTTTATACCCCTCGAAGAGCTCTCCCCAGCACCCACCATTCTACTCTATTTCTACAGCTTAATTGTGTCAGATACCTCATGTAAGCGGGTATCACGTAGTATCTATCCTTCTCTGACTGACTTGTTGCACTTAGCGTAACACCCTCAAGGTTCATGCATCTTGTTGCATGTGGCAGGATTTTCTTTTTTAAGGCTGAGTAATACTCCACGGGATGTCTATACCGCATTTTCTCGCTCCGTTCATCTGTCCGTGGACTTTTAGGTTGTCTCCACATCTTGGCTACCGTGACTAATGGTGTACTGAGCATGGGGGCGTGGTTATTTCTTCAAGATCCTTTCAGTTCTTTTGGGTAAATACCCAGCTACAGGATTACTGGGTCATAGGGTGTTCCTATTTTTAACTTTCTGAGGAGTCTCTGTACTGTTTCCTGGAGTGGCCGCCCCAGTTTGCGTTCCCACCAGCAGTGCAGGAGCGTTCCTCTTTCTCCGCATCCTCGCCAACACTTTTGTTGGAGAGTGGCCATCCTACCAGGTGTGAGGTGCTATCTCATTGTGGTTTTGATTTGCATTTGCCTGATGACCAGTGACGCTGAACAGCTTTTCGTGTACGTGTTGGCTATTTGTATGTCTTCTTGGAGAAACGTCTATATATAGCTCTGTGGTGAGAGAGTAAACGGTCGGTCACATACCGTGAGGCCCCGAGGGCCCAGGCAGGTACCTTGGTGGGTGATTGGGTGCGGGCTGTGGCCCATGGGAGAGCGACACTCCATCGGGAAGGGGCAGCTCCAGTGCGGCTCTGTCGTTTGTTGCTCCTCAGATATCCCAATTTCTCACGAAATGATGAAAATCTTCTAAATTGTGTGAAAATGGTTAGGAATCATTTCCAGTTTTATTTTTGTTGAACATGACACTGGGCCAAACCAGTGCCTTCCTGGGGCTGACAGCAGGCAGCCTGTGTGTCACACGTACCAGTGTGACCACGTGCAGGCTGGGTGGACAGCCCCAGGACTGTCAGAGGTGGTCTGCTGGACTTGGAGCCCAAGGCAGAGAAGTGAGGGATCTGTGGGCTTGGGCAGAGGCAGCCTAGGGACATGGGGCTTCCCTCCTCTGGGTGGTGCTGGCACGGCCCGGCCGGCTCTGCCACTGGACCCAGCCTTCCTCTTCAGCAGCCCCAGGGCTGGCCAGAGCTCAACTTGAGTGACACTCCCTTGCTCCAGACCGTTTAATACCAACAACCTCCAGGGTGTATCTTGCAGGTGTCCTTCAGGGCTGTGTGGTGATAATAGCAGTGCCCACAATAGGCCCCATTTAGCAAGTGCCTGGCTAAAAGCCTGCCTTGGATTCCCACGGTTGATCCGCATATTGGGTAAGAGCCCTTTGTTATCCCTCTTTGTCTGGTGAGGACGCGGGGCAGAAAGAGGGACAGGACTTGGCCGAGGTCGCACAAACTGCAGGCGACGCAGCCGGGACTTGGGGGCTCACCTGTGATATCAGGGCTGACTTTCTTAACCATATACTCACGTGCCCTGGAGGCAAGTGTTACTGCCTTGGACATGCCTGATGTTACCTGCCATCCTTTTTTTTTTTATTATTATTCAATTAATTAACATACAATGTATATTAGTTCCAGAGGAAGAGTTCAGTGAGTCATCAGTCTTACCTAACACCCGGTGCTCATCACATCACGTGCCCTCCCCAATGGCCATCACCCAGTTAACCCGTCCCCCCACCCCCCTCCCCTCCAGCAGCCCTCTGTTTGTTTCCTATGATTGTCTCTTACGGTTTGTCTCCCTCTCTGATTTCATCTTGTTTTATTTCTCCCTCCCTTCCCCTACGCTCCTCTGTTTTGTTTCTTAAATTCCTCATATCAGAGAGGTCATATGATACATGTCTTTCTCTGATTGACTTATTTCGCTTAGCATCATACCCTCTGATTCCATCCACATCGTTGCAAATGGCAAGATTGCATTTTTTTGATGGCTGAGTAGTATTCCATTGTATTTTTTGATGGCTGAGTAGTATTCCATTGTATATTACTACCACATCTTCTTTATCCATTCATCTGTCGATGGACATCTTGGCTCTTTCCACAGTTTGGCTATTGTGGACATCGCTGCTATAAACATTGGGGTGCACGTACCCCTTCGGATCAGTACATTTGTATCTTCGGGGTAAATACCCAGTAGTGCAATTGCTGGATCGTATGGTAGCTCTATTTTCAACTTTTTGAGGAACCTCCATACTGTTTTCCAGAGTGGCTGCACCAGCTTGCATTCCCACCAACAGTGTAGGAGGGTCCCCCTTTCTCCACATCCCCGCCAACATCTCTCGTTTCCTGACTTGTTAATTTTCGCCATTCTGACTGGTGTGAGGTGGTATCTCACTGAGGTTTTGATTTGTATCTCCCTGATGCCGAGTGATGTTGAGCATATTTTCATGAGTCTGTTGGCCATTTGGATGTCTTTGGAGAAATACCCGTTCATGTCTTCTGCCCATTTCTTGATTGGATTATTTGTTTTTTTGGGTGTTGAGTTTGAAAAGGTTTTTTTTTTTTTTTTTATAGACTTTGGATACTAGCCCTTTATCTGATATGTCATTTGCAAACATCTTCTCCCATTCTGTCGGTTGTCTTTTGGTTTTGTTGACTGTTTCCTTTGCTGTGCAAAAGCTTTATCTTGATGAAGTCCCAGTAGTTCATTTTTGCCCTTGCTTCCCTTGCCTTTGGAGACATGTCTAGGAAGAAGTTGCTGTGGCCGATGTTACCTGCCCTCTGTTAGGTGTGTTTATAGTTTGTTTCTCTGGAAGCCTTGGAGGGCTTCTGGGTCACTGTGGAGGGGGCCAGGCCTGGGTGGTCATTTCCTGTTGCCATGCACATCTGTGGGCAGGAAGCCCCTGCTAGGGAGCCACACAGAGGGGTACAGCCCTTCTAGTCGGGAGCAGGTGGGGCTGGTCTCTGGACCCCCCGTCAGCAGGCAGGAGTGGGCTGCAGTGGTGGGGCCAACTGTTCATTGAACATATTTATTGGGGCCCTCCTGTGTGTCAGGCTCAGTTCCAGAAGCTGGGGGATATATAGCCCTGGGCCAAAGAGAAATCCCCCCCTCCCCAGCCCCCAAACTCATGAGACTTGTTTGTGTTCTGGCGTTTGCTTCTCTTTCTCTCTCACTCTTTTTAATTAAATACACTTTTTATTTTGGAATAATTTAGATTTATAAAAAAGTTGTAAAGATAGTACAGTTACCCCCATCTGGCTTTCTCCAGCATTCATACCGAGCATTACCACATCTGTCACAGCTAAGAAATTGATATTGGTACATTATTATTAACGAAAATCCAGACTTGATTTGGATTTCACCTATTTTCCACTCATACCCTTTTACTGCTCCAGGGTTCGATCCAAGATCCTACATTGCATCCAGTGGTCATGTCTCCCCAGTCCCCTGTGGTTGGGGACAATTCCTCAGCCCTTCTTGTTTTTCATGACCTTGGCAGCCTTGAGGAACACTGTCCAGGGGTCCTCAGGAATGGCCTTCAGTCTGGATTTGTCTGGTGTTTTCTTAAGATTAGACTGGGGTGTGGGTGGAGTGCCTTTCTCAGTGCATCCTGTCAGGGGTACCACGTGATGTCCCTGGTGGTGTTCACCTTCAGCTGGCTCAGGCAGCATGGCCAGGCTGCCCCCATATTACCGCTCTTGATCAGCTGTCTTTCTCCCCACCTTCCTTACTGTGCAGTTGTTGTCCTGTAGGGAAGGGCACTGCAGTGGGAACCACCTAGCTCGGTGGAGGGGGTAGGAGGTATCATCGCGGCTTGGAGTAGTCTGACACTGCCATCCACACTCTTTCCATTATACCCCGGGCTCTTTGAAAGAAGAGCTGAGAAGGAGGCCTGTAGGAGAGTGAGGCCTGTAAGAGAAACCTTGAAAGGACTGGGAGTATTTCATCCAGTGCAGAGAGGTGTTTTAAAGGTTTGTCCCACAGTCGTTCAGGCCCCCTACAGTAGATAGGGTGGTGGGCCTATCCTGAGCCAATCCCTGTGGATCCAGGGGGTGGCTGTTGACTTGGATCAGATAGCATCTCCCTATTTGTCACCACTAGCTGAAATCTCACCCAGCTTTCTCAGCCAGCCTTAAGCACCCCCTCCTCCCTGAAGCCCTTCCCGTTCTTCCCGAGTGGCGATGCTCTCCCTGACTGTGCCAGCCCCTCCTCTCTCCATCCATCTCTGTGCTCCATCCCTCCCTTGCTCCCTTCCTGTCTGGCCGCAAGGACTCCAGACTGTGGCTGTGTCACCTGTGTGCTCCCTCCTGCAGGACCCAGCCCAGGGACTGGCACATAGGGCATGGCAGTCCCTGGGTGATGTGCTCAGCAGAGGCGCATGGCATTGTGGTGGGGGAAGGGCTTTGTCCATCTCCCCCAGCCCTGGCTTCAAGTTTCAGCTGCACTGCTTCCCACACGTTTGACTTTGGCCAAGATGCTTCACACCCCTGAGCCTCATTTGCCTCCTTGCAAGCCGAGCCAAGTCATCAGTAGCGCCTGGCTCCCAGGGTTGTCATGAGGGCTAATTGAGCTTGTTTCCGTAAAGCCCTTCAGACTGCCTGGCATCTGTTCGGTACTCAGTAATTATTTGTTACAGAAAACAAGGAAATCCAGACTGTCACAGAAGACTTCCAGGTTGGCAGGAAATTGGACTAGAGATGCCTCCTTTATATCAGCCTAAGTCAGCGAATTTCCATAGCACACCTGAAAATCACAGTGATGTCATGCAACAGAAGTTCATTTCTCACTCATGTAATAAGTCCCAGGGCGGCTGGGGGTGCTCTGCCCCTCACAAGTACCCAGAGATCCAGGTTCCTTCCATCTTGTGGCTCTGTCCTCCCTGAGGGTGTGTTGGGTCCTCTCCCAGGCCTGGCAGTGGGGAGAGAATGGGAGGATGTGGAGGGCTAGGTAGAAGGTGTGGATTTGGCGCCATCACTTCTGTCCTGACCTGGGGACCTGCTCCCACCCAGCTGCGGGAGCAGCCAGGAGGCCCAGGCAAGCCTAGTGCCAGGAGGAGAACAGGAGGGGCTTAGGTGTGCCTGTCACTGGCAGAGGTGGTAACCGCGCTCAGTACTTTTCAGCCTTCCACCATTCTGGCACCAGCTCCGTAAGCTGGGGGCATATTCCTAAACAACATGTATTGTTAGTCATTTTTCTTTATTCAGTTTTTTTAACCATATTTTTATTTATGAAAGGTCGCTTTATAACATTTTTGGAAATAGCGAAGCGGTATCACCTGCCAGAAATAGATACCAGTAATTGCAGGGTTGTTCCGTTCTAGCTAGCTGGGGCCTGCCAAAGTTGTTGAGTCTGCTAAAAAAAAGGGGGGGGGGTGGGATGGATATTGGCCAGTGCCAGAAAGATGAGAGGTCGACGGAGCAGCACTGCCTGAGACTTCTTTGATGTTCTCAGAATGTTCAAATGAGAACTCAGCAGGGATTAACCACACTGTGCAACCTAAAGCCACTTAAGCGCCAGGTCCGCATATTACCTGAAATCAGCCTGGGTCACACCGGTGGCCTGGGTGCCACATTTCGGGAAATGCTGGCTGCGGGGACAGCTAGCACACAATATGTACAAATCCAAAACTGGGTGCGGGGAGAGGTGGATGAGATTCACTGCTTCACCTCATAGCACTTAGCACTTCACAGTTTGCACCGTGATCTGCGAGGGAGGAATTAAGAGTGTCATTTGGCCAAGGGAAACTGAGGCCCAGGGCAAGACATGACCCTCTCCAACCCCCCAACCCCCCGCCCCCACTCGGAGGGCCAGACTTGAGTGCCCCTTCCTTCCACTGTCCCTGACTGCCATCTTTGGTTGGGGAAGGCTTCCTCTTGTAGGTGCGACTACACGGGGCCAGGGCCCGTGTATTCATGCTACTCTCCCATCTCTCTGTCCCTAGCGCCCATCACCTGCCTGGTGCATGTGGCTGTGTTTGCAGAGGAATGCCAGCCTCCCAGGCCTGCTTTGAGGGGCCAGGAAATCAGAAGGCAGTCCTGGGCCTATTTGGGAACTTGTCACCCACTCACTGGCCCAGTGGGTGACATAAATGTGTCTGGTGACAGCATCAGTTGGTACTGGCACCTGGGGGACTGTTTAGCTGCACGCTGTTGAAGGGAGGGTTCCCCCTGTGCCCTGTCATGCCTTTTTTTTTTTTTTAATTTTACTTTATTATGTTATGTTAGTCACCATAACTTATCGTTAGTTTTTGGTATGGTGATCCACAATTCATTGTTTTCATATAACACCCAGTGCTCCGTGCAGTACATGCCCTCCTTAGTACCCATCACCGGGCTAACCCATCCCCCCACACCCCTCCCCTCCAGAACCCTCAGTTTGTTTCTCAGAGTCCACAGTCTCTCATGGTTCATCTCCCCCTCCGATTCCCCCCCTTCATTTCTCCCTTCCTTCTCCTAATGTCCTCCATACTCTTCCTTATGTTCCACAAATCAGTGAAACCGTATGATAATTGACTTTCTCTGCTTGACTTATTTCACTTAGCATCATCTCCTGCAGTCCCATCCATGTTGATGTAAATGTTGGGTATTCATCCTTTCTGTTGGCTGAGTAATATTGCATTGTATATATGGACCACATCTTCTTTATCCATTCATGCCTTTTTGACATTGTTTTATCCTCTGGACTGGGGCCGAGTCCTCCAGTGATCTGTTCACAGAGTCGAGGTGTCAGCTCCTCTCCTAATTCCCCTACCCCCTCCCATGTCCCACCTCCTCAGGCAGCACCAAGCCCCGCCCACTGAAAACAGGCGGTGTGCCCCAGGGAGGCCAAAAGGTATTGTTATTCCCATAGTGGAGGTGAGGAGGTGGAGGCCCAGGGAAGTGGGGTTCGTTCATTCATTCATTCATTCATTCATTCACTATTCATTTAAAGATTTATTGGGGAGGGGGCACCTGGGTGGCTCAGTTGGTTAAGCGACTGCCTTCGGCTCAGGTCATGATCCCAGGGTCCTGGGATCGAGCCCCGCATCGGGCTCCCTGCTCCGCGGGAAGCCTGCTTCTCCCTCTGCCACTCCCCCTGCTTGTGCTCTCTCTCTCTGTGTCAAATAAATAAAAATTCTTAAAAAAAAAAAAAAAAGATTTACTGGGGAGGATTCCAGGGAAAAGAAGACTGACTTTGTCTTTACCTTCATGATGCTTCCAGGCTGGTGGGGGATAAATATGGGCTGACAGTGGTGAACAAACAATGGCATAAAAGGTTATTTTTCATCGTAGTGCATACTGAGAAGGAAGGAAAAGTGGATGGGGCAGTAAAGGGTTTGTTTTTTTGTTTTTTAAAGATTTTATTTATTTGAGAGAGCGAGAATGAGAG
>NW_027397065.1:31343885-31406158 GCF_003265705.2 Callorhinus ursinus | reverse complement strand
TGGCTGAGTAATATTGCATTGTATATATGGACCACATCTTCTTTATCCATTCATGCCTTTTTGACATTGTTTTATCCTCTGGACTGGGGCCGAGTCCTCCAGTGATCTGTTCACAGAGTCGAGGTGTCAGCTCCTCTCCTAATTCCCCTACCCCCTCCCATGTCCCACCTCCTCAGGCAGCACCAAGCCCCGCCCACTGAAAACAGGCGGTGTGCCCCAGGGAGGCCAAAAGGTATTGTTATTCCCATAGTGGAGGTGAGGAGGTGGAGGCCCAGGGAAGTGGGGTTCGTTCATTCATTCATTCATTCATTCATTCACTATTCATTTAAAGATTTATTGGGGAGGGGGCACCTGGGTGGCTCAGTTGGTTAAGCGACTGCCTTCGGCTCAGGTCATGATCCCAGGGTCCTGGGATCGAGCCCCGCATCGGGCTCCCTGCTCCGCGGGAAGCCTGCTTCTCCCTCTGCCACTCCCCCTGCTTGTGCTCTCTCTCTCTGTGTCAAATAAATAAAAATTCTTAAAAAAAAAAAAAAAGATTTACTGGGGAGGATTCCAGGGAAAAGAAGACTGACTTTGTCTTTACCTTCATGATGCTTCCAGGCTGGTGGGGGATAAATATGGGCTGACAGTGGTGAACAAACAATGGCATAAAAGGTTATTTTTCATCGTAGTGCATACTGAGAAGGAAGGAAAAGTGGATGGGGCAGTAAAGGGTTTGTTTTTTTGTTTTTTAAAGATTTTATTTATTTGAGAGAGCGAGAATGAGAGCGAGAGAGAGCATACAAGAGAGGGGAGGGTCAGAGGGAGAAGCAGACTCCCTGCTGAGCAGGGAGCCCGATGCGGGACTCGATCCCGGGACTCCAGGATCATGACCTGAGCCGAAGGCAGTCGCTTAACCAACTGAGCCACCCAGGCGCCCAGTAAAGGGTTTGTGGCAGAAGAACTAACTGGATCAGCACGGCCATCTGGTACTCTTCCTCCAAAAAGATCCTCCCAGACTGCCTCTTCAGTCTGATTTGGGTCTCGCCTCAACCCCTTCCCTGGCTGAATGAACCTTTTTATCAGACCTGGGCACGCCCTTCAGATCACTCAGCACAACTGCGGTGATCTCTGTGTGGCCTTTGTCATTTAACATTCTGTGTCAATGGAGTCTAGGCTCTTGAGAGCAGGGACCAAATCTATTTGCCCATCATTGGGTCCTGGTGCTGAGGCCAGGGTCAGCACACAGCAGGTGCTCAGAAAATATTTATCAAATGAAGGAAGGAGAGAGACAGGAAGGGGCCAGTCCAGCTAGAGTCAGATCCCCAGCCTGGGGATGTGGAACCCATGCTCTCCTCACCTCACACCTTCCACGAAGCAGCTCAGAACCCCAAACAAGGGGAGACCCCCCTCCCCCCAGCACCTGGCAGAGAGCTCCAACTCCACCGAGATTAGGTGCTTTGTTGCCATATCTCTGTGTTTGGAAATGTTTCTAGTTTTGTCCCGAGGGCGAGGGCGTTAAGTACATCTGAAAGGATTTATTTCTCTAGCACTGCAAATGGGAAATGTTTCCTACTGACTCTGTCCTGAGGAATTGGGAAATCAGACATTACTCAGGCCCTGCCCAAAGTGGGAATGGGCGGCTGGCTGCCTGTCCAAATGGGACGCCACCGGGTACCCCCCCATCCTCACTGACTTCACTTGCTTGAAATGGCACAATAGCCCCCAGAATCTGAGGTCGGGAAGTTGGGAAGGAGAGGACACCTGACAGTCCATGCTCACCCTAGCCTAAGGGTTAGGCCTAATTGTTCCCATTTTGAACAAACAGGCTCAGAGCAGTTGAGGGCTGGTCCCAAACTCATATAACTAGCAAAGTAACAGAGCCAGTCCCTAAACTCACAACTTTCTGACCTCCAGAAAGTGATGCCTCTGTTAGATACCTGACGTTGGAAGCTCAGCTTGCCCATTTTTCAGTTTCAGTTGAGCAATTCAGTTCAATCTGGAATGGGCGGGTTTCTCTAATCACCTGGGCCCTGCGTCCCACCACACTCACCCACTGCCCCACGGCTCTGTCTGGTCCAGGATGGGCCTAGGATTCTACATTTTCAGAGTGTCCTCAGTGATTCTTAGGGTCAGGTAGGCTGGGAAAAGCCTGAGGTCTGAAGTCTTTACCGTTATGATTCAAATGTAATCCTAAGAGCTGAGCACAAATCTTAATTAACAATGATCATGAAAGTATTCTGTGGGACTTAAGAGTTTAGAAAGCCCTTAGGAGATGAAGTGTGGTCTGGGGATGATGGTTTTCTCTGTAGATGAGGACACTGAGCTGGAAAGGGACCGCGGGAGCACGGCTTTCCTGAACTCAAACCCCATCCTTGTTTAGTTTGCTGTAGGAGGTGTTTGCATCTTGCATGGTGAGTGCTAGTTAGGTGCTCAGATCCTTCCCAATGACAGAGCTGTGGGTTTTGACCCTTCTGAGTCCCTCATACAGAGAACTAGACCTGAAGCTCTTCTCTGCAGTCAGATATTTCTGGAAGGAGGGAAGTGAGAAGTTGCAGGTGCTAGACAGTTGGGGGGTGGGGGTGATAGTGGAAGTAAATGTTTATTGAGCATCTCCTGGGCATTGGGCCCAGTGCTACATGCTGCAAATATGTCATCTTACTCACTTCTCACAACGAACCCATGCAGTGGGGGCTTTTACTTCCCAATTTTGCAGGTGGAGGAAATTGAGGTAGAGTGATTTGCCCCAGTGTTGGTGTGTGTTAAGGTTCTGGGCTGATTAGAGCCCATAAATACGGGAGCTGGGGGGGCCTTGAGATGGGTGGAGCCAGCCACTAGTTTTTGGGGGGGGGGGGGGGGGACCCGAGATCCTGAGAGCTGAGGGGCTCTGCCCAAGTTCACCCTGCAAGCCAGGTGGTAGGGGGCTGGTTTCGCTCTCAGACCTGCCTGACTTTGTTCCCCAACTCCTCTTTGGTTGCTCAAGCTGTAAAACTGGGTCACACTCAAAGCCAGGTGCTTTGTCAGAGCTGAGTTAACCCTGAGTCAAAGGAGCTATGAGAGGGTTCACCCACCCACCTCCACTGCACCCTGGATCAGGCCACTCGCAGTTGGGGCCATACTGGCACATCAGCCCCCTTGGGCCGCCGCCTGCGCTGCACTCACTGGAGCATGACGAGTCAGCCACCCAGGGACTCGGCGTGTTCTGGCGCTGCTGTTGCATGCCGCACCTGGGACAGCTGGGGCATCCACCCGTGCTGCGTCCTTGGCCAGCTCACCTCACCTCTCTGAGTCGGTTTTCTGGTCTACAAATGGGGACACGAATCCTGACATCCCCCCGACCACCTCCACCACCACCAACCCTAGGGTTGCTGAGTGGAGTTAAGGAGAGAACCTCCCACAGCTCCCGGAGCCGAGGAGGTCCCAGTTCCGCGTCATGGCCCCTATACTTTCCTTCCCCTATTTATGAAACTTCCTGACAGGCTTGACCTGCTAATGCAGAGATTAAACCGGTAGCACTGGGGGTTGAATTCTGCTCCATCACAGATATTATTTCATCCTCACATTCTTTTAAGCAAGTTGAATTAAATGCCAGCACTTTCAAGTTAGATTTCACATAAAAATTGATTACCATTGCCTCCTGAAAAATGGGGCTCTCTGGGCTCTCTGGCCAGGTGGCAGACGTAGCTATCACTAAGGAGTGGCCACATGCTCCCCCACTCCCTGTTGCCTGGTCCCCAGCTGTCTCCCCTTCATTTATGAGACCTGCATCCTAGTTCGTAATAGGCCAGCTTCTGGGCACAGGCAGGTCTGAGAGGAAACAGGTCACAGGCAGAGCTGGGCTGGGCAGAGCCCTGGGACCATAAGCGGGTGGGGAGGTGCATGGGCCAGGCAGGGAGGTGAGTTGGGTTAGGGGCTTCAGGCATCCTGCGAACCTCTCTGAAATGTGAAGACACTCTTGTAAAGAAGCCAAGTTGATTTGACCTAATGGAGGTTAGGAGTCCAGATTCCTGTCAAAGACTGCCTGGGCTCAAGTGTTCCACTTGCCAGCTCTGTGACTTTGGGCAAGTGACTAAACCTCTCTGCCTCACTTTCCTCATTTGCAAAATGAGAATAGTGGCTTGTTCATGTGTGTGCCCTGACACATCGTAAGCATTCTACATGTCAGTGGCTAATAATCCTATCCCCAAATAGGAGATTTGTCTAAGATCTTTAAGAGATGGTCTGGAAAGGTTCTTGGAGAGATTGGCCTGTGTCTGGAAATCCCAAACAGAGACTAGTATAATTGAGTCTATTCCTGCTAAAAGAAAATTGCCAAAGAATCAGGTGTATTGTCATCATTGCTGGAGGGGGCCAGTTTTGCATGTCTCATGACTCCATTTTGAACAGAATGCTTAAAGATTCTATTAAGGACACTCCATGGGGAAGGAGTAGAGTGGAGGAGAGTGAGGCCCGGAGGTAGTTTTTAATTTTTCAGAACGCTAGTGCATTCTGCCCAGGTACCCTGTGTCGGCAGATTAGCTTGCAAGACCTGGTTTCTGCTGGCCAATGTCATCTACCACCTCACAGGGTCTTCCTGTGGGCCTCATGCCCACAGTGGACACCGAGGACCCAGGCAGGGAGGTTTCCCTTGGAAGGAGCCAGTGGCCTCTGGGATACAGCAGAGACCAGGGTTAAGAGCTTGGTCTCTGAGTCTCCCACCAGGCTGCCAGTGCCTTGCTCTGCCTTGGTCACTGCTGGGTCCCCTAGACCTGGGACAGTACGGGGCACACTAAAAAAATATGTCGAATAGTAAGTGAGCAGAGTTCGAATCCCAGCTGTGTTTGAACGACAGCTCTGCTACTTGCAGGCTCTCTGATTTCACAGCGCCTTACTTGCATCAGGGGGGGGGGGATGGGGGCGGGACCTTCTTCCTGGGGGAACAGGAGCACTTCAATGATGTAATGATGGGAAGTTGCCCAGCGTGGCGCGCCCTGCCATTGGAAGGGCCCAGTACATATGGCTGGGATTATTTTTGAGTTTGCACAGGTATTTGAACCTTGATACAGGCTACCACATCGGCCTCTGGCCCTGTGGGTGGCAGCGTTGGAACTGCCATTTTGGAATCTTTACGTGAGCATATTGGCAGCCCAGAGAAGAGAGGGTACGCAGGTTTGGCTGAGGGAGAGGAGCTCTGGGGAGAGCCACCCCTGTTTGTCAGAGAAGCGCCTGTGTGTCCTTATATGTGTGTGTGAGTGTAGCATGCGTGTGAGTGTGTACATGTGTGAAAATGTGTTCACGTCTTTGCCGAAGGCCCAGGGGTAGCCATCATCGCCCCAGCTGGTGTCACAGTGTAGGGCTCCCAAGTGTGGGGACGTGGGATGTGGACTTGGTGTCTGCCCTCTCACCAGGCTTAACTGGTTTGCCGTGAGCTCTGGTTGCTGGAAAGATATGACACAGGAGCTGTGATATGTAGGAATGTCTAGCAAGTGAGCTGGACCCAGCAAGGTCAGTGACTTGTGAGTGGCTCCTGGGTCTGCTGCTTCCTCAGGGGAACCTCCTGCCAGGGACCTCTCCGCTGGCCTTAGAACACATTCCAAGCATTTCCCTCGCTTGGTCCCCCATAGCAGCCCTGTAGGGAAGGAGTTTCCCATTTCACAGATGGGAAAATTGAGGCCCAGGGGGTCACAGTCTGCCCGGCTGGCTAAGGGCAATTTGCTGGTTCAAATGCAGATTCCCGCCTGGAGTTTGTGATGTGGGGCATCAGGGCCCTGGCCTCTGTATTTTAAACACCCTCTCTGGGGGCATTGTAATAATCGGGAGAGTGGAACCCCAAGCAGGAACTTCAGGCTCTGGCCTTGTTGTTTGCTCAGTCTGGCCAATCGTGGCGCCTTTCTGGGTTTGATTCAGTTTCCTCAGCTGTGAGGTGGGGAGAGCAATAGTGAACTTCTAGTAATGTGAAAATTCTAGAAGCAGGCGTGTAGCACTCTTAGGGTCCAGTGAATACACATTCGTTGTTATTATTCCACATGAGATTTGTTACAAAAGCAGTTTAAGAAACAAAGGGGGCACCTGGGTGGCTCAGCCGGTTGAGCGTCTGACTCTTGGTTTTGGCTCCAGTCCTGATCTCATGGGGTCATGCGATCCAGCCCCATGTTGGGCTCTGCGCTCAGCAAGTCTGCTTGGATACTGTCTCTCTCAAATAAATAAATAAGTCTTTAAAAAAGAAAGAAAAATGCTATCTGTATGTATAATGCATCGAGTGTTACAGGCCACCCTACTCCCCGAACTGTGCACTGAGTGGTGTTCTCTGAACACCACGGGGCTGGGCAGGGATGGGGATGCTGGTTTCCAGGAGGGCAGTGGGGACAGGAGAGGAAGCACACTCACCTGCCTCTTGTACCTGATCTGGATCCAGGGAACATGTCCCTGGATAGGCCCCCACACCCCTCGGCTGGCAGCTTGGCTGGGCCAACTGTTCCGCCCAGCACTTCCGGTGAGATGGTCTCCATCCCCGCTAGCACCTTGTTTGCTCCTTTGTTCACTCATTCATGAACTGTTGTTACCCGTTGAGCACCTGCTCTGTGCCACACACTGTGCTGGAGCTGGGGTTTGAAGCTCAACGCCACCGACGTGGTACCTGCTCTCATGGAGCTTCCGTTCCAATGGGGAAGATGGACAATTAAATGAGCAAGAGTTTTCTGAGCGGGAACGTCCAGGGAACTCTGGGGATTCTGATCGAACTTTTTGCAGGGCTGGAGGAGGGCCTCCCCATGGTGTCACCCCCGAGACCTTAGTGATGAGCAGAGCCAGGTGGATGCCAGGACGAGGGGTCCAGTCCTGTGCAGAGGCAGGGGCAGGAGTGAAGTGTCAGCACACACTGAACCGGAGAATGCATCTGGGGCATGATGAGAGTGCCCTTGACCCTCAGCGCAGTGAGGACGGGTTTGAGCAGGGGAGCCAAGTTCGATTTGTGGCGTGGCAGCCTGCAAGGCTGGGCTGTAGAGGCGGGCTATGGTGCAGCCCGGCAGGGCCAGGCAAGCCGCTGCTGGCTCTTGTGATGTTTAGTCTCTCTGCCAAGAAGCTGCTTTGATTCATATTTTCCACATGGACTTGGGATGTTTGGAAAATGTTGACCTTTAACTAATCAAATGTCACTTATTAAATTGTAAGTCACGTCCTACTCAATTAAAAAAAAAAAGGACAATGGACCTGTGACTTAGTTCATGGCCTGTTGGCAGGAGGCAACTTGACGGTACTTGAGGCCAGAGAAAAGGCAGGTGCCTTATCAGTGACCTCCCCCCGCCCCCCCGCCACCATGTCCCTGGGGTTGGGCCTTGTGTCGTTTCACACAGGCTGGAGAGGAGTGGAGTCCACGTAGGTGATAATGCTTGACCAGAAAAGAAGCAGATGGCAGAACATGCACAAGTGGGGAGTGAATTAGGGGGCTTCCTGGAGGAGGGACACTTGAAAGATGAGCCAGGGTCGGTCAGTGAAGGGCAAGGGATGGCATTCTAGCCGAGGGGCTCTGTAGGCTGATGACAGATTGGGAGGCCGGGAGAGTGGTGTCAGAAAGAGTGGGGCTAACAACAGGTTGTGGACCTGGCCCAGGGTCTGCACGTTTTTGCATCAGGCAGTGGGGAGCCATAGCAGGTTCTTGAGGAAGGACAAGTGTTTAGGACAAAAAAAGGGATCAAGTGAATGTAAGAACTCCCTAGGGCATGGATGAAGGGGAACTGAAAGCCTATTGGCATGGGTTTGTATATTTCCCAGGGACATCGAGTGAGTATTCTCTCTGATGGGATGACTGCTCATTATTCACACTCTCATGGAGGCCAACCTGAGACTGAATGCATGCATACAAAATGCCTGAAGCACACTGCAGGCATACAGGCAGCATTGGAATCGTGGCCAAGGGTTGGGGCCCCTGAAAACCCCACCGCAGGGAATTCACAGTTGGGGAGTTGGAAAGCTTTTTGGTAAATAGCATTGGGGCCCCAAGGCCACTCGTAGATATTAAGAACATGTTGATGTATTTGAAGTTCATTAAAATAATATAGAAAAGAGAATACTCTCGATGTTTTAGACATCTTAAAGTAGGAGTAACAGGAACTTCTTTCAGCTTCATGTCTTCATCTGCAAAACGGGCCCAATGATAGTGTCAGCTTCACGGGGCCATTCTGAGGATCACAGGGGCTGATGCAGGTGAGACACTGGCATTGGGCTTGGCTAGAGTAGGTTCTCTGTTGATATGCCTGGAACAATCCAATTCATTCTCGCTTACCATGCTGACTTACTACAAGTGTAAGCATTTCTGTTCCAGCAGTTTCAGGGAGATGCTAATAAATTTGTTTCGCTTTTTTGCAGAGATGCCCTGAGTAAGAGACTTTTCCCCTTTACATCTAGAACTCACTGCCTTGTGTGAACAGTCACTTCCCTGGCCCCACCCCCTCCCAGCTGTGGGACCTCCGGCGGGTCCTTCATCCCTCTGGGACTCAGTTTCCTCATCTGTAACAATGGGCTAATAATAGCGCCCCACCTCAGTATTGCGTGAGGCAGAATGAGATCACGGACGTGAATTGTCAGCAAGTGCTCCTCCATGGCCACCAGGTCGATGACCCCCTCCTCCTGGGGTCCTCTGTACCCCCAGGGGTCCTGTGTACCCCCAGGACCCAAGGCAACCCTGCCCTCTTACACATGACTCGGCTTCCTCCCCATGTTCTTGTCTTCCATCTTTCACTAGAGTTCCTAGAGTAGGAATAATCAAATCTAGGTCTCCCCATCTGCTTCCGGCTTTACTTCCCTTTTCACTTTTAATCCCCCAAGGCTGTTTGTTTGACCATTCATTTATTCATTCATTCTCTCGTTTGTTTGCACATATTCATGCTGGTCATTGCACTCTGCACTAGGGTCCAGTGGTGAACAAGAGGGATGTAGCCCCTGCCAACATGGAGTCTTTGGTTTCAACAGTTAAATCAAACACCCAATTAAATTTGTAGTTCTCAGCTGATATGAGGGCTGCGTAGGAGAACTCAGAGGGCTCTAGGACCTGAGTCTTCTAGGGATCAAGGAAACCTCACTGCAGTGACTGAGCAGCTCTTTGAAAGATGCTTAGGGTTGAAAGGGAGGGAGGCCCAGGTGAAGGGCGCAGCATGGGCACAGGCTGGAGGCAGGGAGGACGCTGTGGCAGGTGGAAGTAGGGCCGAGGAGTGTTGGGCTGGAGGTGTCAGGTGAGGCAGGCCATGAGGGCCTCATAGGGCATGGTTAGGAATCTATCCTTTATCCTAAGACGCCTTTGGCCTATGAAGGATTTTAAGATCTTCGTGAAAAGCTCACCCTGGACTGAAGGGGAGGAGCGGAGCCTGTTAAGGTCCTTCTGCAGCGTTCAGGTGAGAGGGGTGGTGCTCTGTACCATCACACCGCCCGGGGCCTTCTTGAATCACCCATTGGAGGAGCCACTCAGCTGGGGTCCTCAAGGCCAGAATCCTTGTGTTGATATGCAGGAAAGTTACAGACACCAGGGTTGTGTGTCCCAGAAGCTTGGGGGAGGACGGAGGAGCCTTTGATGAATCGCCAGCTACCACGTGTCCACGAGGATTATAAGGTAGGCCGCTCCCCGTGAACCCAGGAAAAGGCTTTTTATTTAGAGCCTTCTGGCGTACCCAGCAGATCCAAGTTCATAATCTCAGCTAACCTTCCCAGCGCTCTGCGGACAGGGGTGGGAGTGTCCTGCTGTCCAAAGAAAGAAAACAGGGTTAAGCATTTGTGAGGGACCTGCCCCACATCCCGAGGCTCCCACCTGTGTTTTGAGCCAAAGTCCGAGCTCCCCTGCCCTGTAGGTAACAGCAGGGCGAGCCCGCCTGTGATCCTGAAGCACTGTGGATGGGTCACGCCCCGTCGGAAGCTCTGTAGGTAGCCCACGAGGCCTGTGGCTGGAGGAACATGCTATGAGGGCATGACTTCTGAGGTTCACGTTGCCTTCTTCATACACCACCTGGTCCAGGCTCCCCTTCAGACTCCCAGGATCCCCTGGGCCCAGGTGCACAGCAGGCGGCCTTCCTGGGGAGGGCTCTGCCCCGCTGCATGCCCCGCGGTGTCCCCTCCCCCAGTCCATCCTTTCAGACCTTGGGTGGAGGCAAGGCTGTTCCCTGTAAATACCAGTCCCCTTACATGTGCATTTTTCCTCTATGATTTTTCCTGTTTTGATGAAACACTGCTCTTGGCTGTTCAGGTTCCCAAGAGGGGACTGAGGCCCCTGCCCGGCCAGCCGGTCATTCAGGAACTTTGCTCCCAGGCCCAGCCCCGCACCCAGCCCGCATTCCGCCGGGGCCATAACCTTCGTGCTCTGTGTGAATGGGGCCCGTTCCTCCCCCACTCCCAATTCCCATGGTTCCCACGGATGCCTCCTTATCGCTTTTTCCAGCTGACTGAAAAGGCTGCATTCTGGCCCCAAGTTACCACCCCCACCCCATGCCCTTTCTGTTTTCTGTTTTCTCCTAGACTGAAGGGTGTGAGAGTTTACTACAGTTCAAGGTCCCGCCTGCCTCTGAGCCCACAGCAGGACCTGACTTACAGGCTGCCTGTAGGGGAAGCCCAGGGGAGGTGCCTGTTAACGACACTAGCCTAGTAATTCACTGGGCGGATGCACCGAGTGCCTACGCTGTGCCAGGCATTGCTGTAAGCGCCGGGCATAAAAGGGGTGAAAGTTAAGTATCGTGGTGCTAACAGCACCATCCGCCCGCCGGTAGGAGAGGCATAGCTGTGGTCATTGGCCCCACTTTGCGGGCTAGAACTGAGACTCAGGGAGCTGCTCCGGGCTGCTCAGAGCTGTGGGTCACTTCTCTGCCACCTCTGTGGGAGCCACTTAGAAAACTTCCCTTCTTTGGGGTTCCGGGAGCCCTATACAGCCCCCACACCTCCTTCAGCTGAGTGGGGGCTCGTGTCCAGCCCTTGCTGTCTGCCCCAGTCAGGTGACGTGTGCAGGGGGCAGCCTGCGCATCTGTCCACGGTGGCCTTGCCGAGGCCATAGCACAGCCAGTAGGTGGTGGCTCCAGGATTGGGAAGCCAGGTTTCTCTACCTCCAAATTCTAAAGTCTGTTCTTTGGGGTTCTTGATTATACGTTGGCCGGGTTATCTCTGTTGTTCCCCCCCGCCCCCCCGTGCCTACAGGCCTTGTCTTAATCACACGACTCTGCCAGAGGCACTTCTGTTGAAAGTATTTGTCCTGAATAATTACAAGTTTTTAGTCTTACCTTTGACGTATATTTACCCATCCCATACTCATACATGTTTGTTCATTATTTATTCATTCTTTCAACAAACAGCATTTATTCAGTGCCAGGCCCCAAGCCAGGGAGGGGAGGGACAGGTGAGCCCTTGAGCTCCCGAGTATATAAGGTTCAATCCTCCCACGGGGGGTGGGGTGGGGGGGTGGGGGCAGAGGAGGGCGGGGGTGGGGGTGTGTGATCAGGGTGATAGGCAACACCGAAGCAGCGTTCTCAGGGCACCCACGCCACTCTGCCTTCTTGGGCCGATGAACTCATTTCATCCTCACAGTTGCCCCTGCGAGGCCCTCAGGAGCTCACTTGCCCGGGGTCACCCGGCCAGTGGCAGAGCCAGGATTTGAACCCAGGCACTCTGGCTCCCAAGTCCGTGCCCTTCACTACAGCACCATACGGTGTGACCGTGAGCTTGCTAGATGAAGAAGTGGAAGGAGCGCGTGCAGATCTCAGTACTGTGAAGGGGTGCTCTGAGGTGTGTGTGGCGGAATCGAGGCCTGCAGGTGCCTCAGGGGGAGCAGGCCTTGGGCTGGTGCCGAGCATGGGTCCCAGGCTCCAGTCTTTCTGGAGCAGGAGATGCAGAGTGATCTTGTGTGAGGAAGAAGTCCAGGGCATTAGCCACACCCGTGTTTCTTTGTGAGCACAAAAACATATTCCAAAGCCAGACCCGGAGTCCCACGGTGTTTGGAGCTCGGCCCAAGGGCCTGGGCCGGTGCTGTGTGGAGGAGGAAGGGGCCTGGCTGGAGCAGACGTGGACGAGGCCAGCCTCAGCTGGAGCCTGGCTCTGTTGTTGACCGCCGGGGTCACTCAGGGTGAAACCTGGTCCGCCCTCCTGGGCACTCAGTACTGTGCTTCAGATCCACCGTGGAGAACAGTCCAGAGTCCTCTCCCCAGCCTGCAGGGCCCTGTATGATCCATCCCCCACCCCCGATGACCTCATCCTAAGCCACCTGCCCCTCCCTGTGCTTCAAGCCCTGGTGGCCACTGTGGCTCCTTAACCAAGTTGACTTCACCTTCCACCTCAGAGCCTTTGCTTGGAGTGCCCTTTCCAGGCTGTCGGCATGGTGTGCTCCTTCCCTCCCCTTCAGGTCCCTGCTTAGAGGGACCTGCCCTAACCACTCGGCTCGAAGTGTCCCCTATCACATTCTATTGGATCATTGTGGGTGCTTCTTCATCGTTCTTGGCACACTTCAAAACAATCACATCCCCTTTTTGCTGATCAAAAAATGTATCTGTCCTCTCCATGGAAACGTAAGTTCCTCAATGCACGGGCCTTGCCTATCGTGTTCACCCCCATGTCCCCAACACTAGTAGGCTGGAGGCTGGCACTGTGAACCCTAAATAGTTGTTGGCTAAATGAATCAGCCTTGGCCTAGTGATCTGTAAAATGGGAGGCATCCTGCTGACGTACGAAAGTTGGTGTAAAGATGAGAGTATATTTAGGTTACAGTGCCTAGTGTAGTGCCTGGCACATAATAATAGTTTCTTAGGATTGATACATAGAGCAAGTGTGAGGCCCAGGTGTGAATTACTAGCCTAGTTTAAACTCAGTGTACACAGCAGAGCTGTTTTGGCACTGCTGGGCTACCTGGTGCTCAGCAGCTCTTAAAATCAAGGTGATGGTAAGGTAGGATGAGGTGAGGGAAGGAAAGAAGAAAAGAGAAAAAAATAGGAAAAGTGTTAGGGTGCAGTGGACTGTTTATCAGCAGATATGTAGGAAGAGATGGTTTATCTCAAGGCCAGCTTGGCCACTAGAAAGTTTGTAAATTTCTGCTGAGGACTTGTATTTTTAAAACCGAAAAAAAAAAAAAAAGGCACAGGTATTCCAATTAATGAATGTAGAAAGAATGACAGAATTTGAAAATCACCATTAAAACCATGGTAATACGGGGTGTCTGGGTGGGTAAGTATCTGATTCTTGATTTCGGCTCAGGTCATGATCTCATAGTTGTGGAATCAAACCTCTCGTCAGGCTCCACACTGAGTGTAGAGTCTGCTGAAGATCCTCTCTCTCCCTTTCCCTCTGTCCCTCCTCCTGCTCGTGTGCTCTCTCTCAAAATACATTAAAAAAAAAAAAAGAAAAAAAAACACCACGGCAGTAATTGGTACAGTTAAAATCTGTGTGCTAAAATTAGTGGGTAAAAGCTTAAGCAGAAACAAGATATTTAGATAGGCTCAGCGTATTTCCCCCAAATATTTAGTAATCACAAAGGGGAACACAGTTCCTTACGGCAGGGACTCCTGGCACATCCCACCTTAGCGAAGTGCTCAAGCCCAACATTGCAGGTCATAAGACGTGGACATCACACGCCCTGACGCGGTACACTGACAAGGGCTGCATCGTGGTGGGATTCTTCCCAGAAATGCACAGCCTGTCTGAAAGCACCGGAGAACATCAGACAAACCTCGTTTGAGAGAGGTTCTACAAAATACCTGACACACTCTTCAGGAGTGTCACAGTTGTGACTGATGAGGGAGGACCTGCAGCTGCCACACAGTGGAGCAGGCTGCGAGGAGACAGCAGCTAGGTGCAGCGTGGGGCCCTGGATTGGATCCGAGGCCAGAAAAATGGGTGAAATCCTGATGGTTTGCGATGTACTTGAGAGTCTTGTTCCAAAGTTCATTTCCTGTTTTGAGAATTTTTCTGTGGTGTTCTAGGGTTCTGGAAGGTGTTCCCATTGGGGGAAGCTGGGTGAAAGGTATACAGAGGGAACTTTCTGTACTATTTGTGCCACTCCTCTGTGAGATTGAAATGATCTGGAAATGAAAATCTTAGAAGGATGGCATGAGCTGAAGGGGAAAGGTGAAGTGCGGGAGAGGAAAATGAAAGCGGAGGCTTCACTGCGGCATCAGGACCACACAAGCGAGTGTGTGTTTGCGGAAAGACCCGTTGATGGGGACGGGAGTTTGGAAAGCACACCTTGCAATGGTAAAATCCTGGTTCCATGTTTCCATGAAGAATTCTCCACGGTTGGTTGGCCGGTGGCCTTGACAATGCCCTTCCTAAAACAGGTCCATTTCTCCCCTCCTGAGCTCTGTCACCTCTTAGCAGGGAGCATGTCCTTTGATGACACTCACTGCTGTCAGGATGTGCAGAGCTGAGGTGGGACTCCCTGGCCTCAGGTTCAGGGAGTCCTTAGCAGCATTTGCCAAACTGCAACCACTCCTGGGCCACTTTTACACTCTTTGCCATACCTACCTTTGCCTTTACTATTATAAACTTTATAAACGTTTTTTTAAATGGGCCTACTGTAAAAAACTTGAATAGAGAGTTTTTTTAAAAATATGTTACCTCATCCCTGTGAAATGGAAAACCAATGTCACCCACTGTGAATCCAGGGTATCCATAAAATCCAGAGCAGTGTCAAGAAAGTTCTATGTTACGGCCATTGCCGGTAGAAGGTTTCAAGGCCTGCTCTTCTCTTTATCAAAAAGTGAGATTATTAGGTGTTAAAAGACCTACCTTCTAAATGAGACTTCTAAACTTGTTCAAGAGGGGCGCCTGGGTGGCTCAGTCGGTTAAGCATCTGCCTTCGGCTCAGATCCCAGGGTGCTGGGATCAAGCCCCACATGGGGTTCCCTGCTCGGCCGGAAGCCTGCTTCTCCCTCTGCCTGCCGCTCCGCCTGCTTGTGCTCTCTCTTTCTCTCAAATAAATAAATAAATAAAATCTTTAAAAAAATAATAATAATAAAAAACCTCATCCAAGAGACTTGAAAGAGAAGTGGAACAGGAGTAACTCCCTCTCCAGGGAATTCCTGCTGTTTGTCCCCCAGTCTGGGTTCCACCTAGAACCGTCTTATTCAGGACCGCTGTGAAGCTGCCCCAGAGCCACCTGGCTCCTTCCCGAGGGGCACAGCTGGCCACATTGTCAGGCCTCCTGGGGCCCGGCCCACTTCTTTCTTCAAGCCCAGGCACTCAGGCCTGACTGTGGAAGTTGTACGCCTAAAGCTGCTTCCTCTTAGGCAGCTGTACCCGATCTCCCCTCAACTTCGGCGCACTTGGAACCCTAAAAAAGGAAATGTGGCTTCCTGGAGGTAGTGGAATTATTCTCTTAGTGTACTATTGTTCCTGCACAATTCTAAGAACTGGGCTTTGTTGCCCTGAACTGGTACCTTGCTATGTCACGGGGCTGTGTAGCGTTCAGTGGAACAGGGCTTTTAAATGCTTTTGACATTTACCCTCTGTAAGAAATACATTGTGTATTGCAGCCCAGTGTATAATGTATAAGAACTCAATAGAACAATGCTTCCTTTTGTTATAGGCAATTCAAACAGGTAGTTTCTATTCTGTTGTAATCTAATTTTTTTTAATGCTGGCTGCAATCCACTAAATTGATTTTTCAACACACAAATCAGACATAACATACAGTTGGTAAAACATTGCTCTAGATGGTTAAAGCATGAACCATACTAATGGGTCCCATTATGGGGGAGGGGTCACCTGATATGTGTGAGGCACAGTGGTGAACACTGTCGTCTTTAATCTTGACCACATTTTGCACCTTAGGTCACCAGATCTCAGAGAGGGCATCACCTAGCCCAGGGCACACCTCAAGTAAGGGCAGAGCCAGGATTTGCCTCTCGGTCAGCCTGACATTTGTGCATGTCCCTGGGGCATGGAACCCTTCCCCTGTGTATCTGCCATTACACCTCGCTCGAGATTGTTCCCAGAGGAGATGTCAATAGATACATGAATGAGGGAATCAGATGTCAGGCTGATAGAGAAAGAAATTCAAAAGCAGCCTCTTGACTATTATCCTGAGCCAGTGCAAAAGGTTTCCAAACCTGGCCAATGGTTAGATATTTTTTCTTTTAAAATTTTTAATTAATTTTTAAGTTGAGGTATAGCATAGCTCACTGTAAAATGCTCTCATCTTGAGCATACGGTTTGGTGGCTCTTTGCGTACACACAGCCACAGGACCACCCCCAGATCAGGACCCAGAACCTTCCCAGTACTTCAGAAGGCTCCCTTGTGCCCCTTCCGAGTCAGTACTCCCCACGCCCCAAGAGGGTGCCCTTCTGACTTCCCTCATCACTGGTTAGTTTTGCCTCTTCCTCATGGCACGTAAATGGAATTATATATGATGTGTGGGGGTCTACTTTCATTCAGAGTGACATCTGTAGGACTTACCCACTTGGCATGTATCTTCAATTCATTCTTTTCTGTTTTGTAGTGTCTGATTACTTTTTGGTACTTTTAAGCTTCTTAAAAATTCTTCATAGAATATTTTAGACATATATAGCATAGAGATTAATCCAACCCCCCCGCACTGTAAGAAACAAACTTAGGCCCCCATATGCCTTTTCTCTTCAGATTTCCATCTTTGATGCATCCCCACAGCCACCCCAGTATAACTGCTCTCCTGAGTATGCTGCTGATCCTTCCTGTGTGTGTTAGATTTTTACTGCCTGTGTATGACTTCTTAATGGATCCTTAATTTGTGTTTGTTATGTGCTTTTTTTTTTTTTTTCCATTACTGAGCCCAAAGTAAACTTATTCTTTTAGTGTTCCAGGTCTTTCTGGAATTGGGAACCTCAGCTCGGTGCTACTGAGGTCCAGAGAGTTGGAGCGGAGTCCAGAAGGAAAGGCCAGTTGGGGAGAAACAGGAAGAGAGCAAAGGGGTTGGAGGTCTGAGGGGTGGGAGGTGGGTGTGCAGGGAAGACACTCCCACCTGTGTGAAGCAGCTCTCACCCGGGGGTCCCTGAGGCCCCTGTGTCTGTCTCATCTTGGACCTATGGGGAGTTCACGTGCCCCTCTTTCTGACCTGATTTTCTGGGCCCACTGGTGCCACCCCTGCCAGGGCAGTTCTCAGAGGGTCTTGTTGGGGAGAACAAGGTTCTCCTTCGACGAGAAGAAAATGCTTGTGGTGCTCTGTATCTCACACCCTCCGGCCAGTGACGGGTAGGGTGGTGAACACTCATTCATGGGGCCAGGCACCATGCCAAGTAAGCACTTCCCACATTCTAACACATGGACTCTCTCAGAGCAACCCAGTGAGAGGGGACACTGTTTGACAGACTGGGAAACTGAGGCACCTGGCATTGAAGTAATTTCCCCAAGGCTACAGCTAGCAAGTGGCAGAGCTGGGACTCCCAGCCAGAAAGACCCTCTCCAGACCCACCATGACCTATATACTCTCCAGCCTCAATTCCTCAGAAGGCAGAAAGCGTGCAAGCCATTCCTTCTGGCCGCTCACCTTCTCTGACAACACATTTGTTAGGGAGGTTTTCTTGACTTTAGCTACAGGCAGGGAGGGACTACCTTTGTTTGGCACATGTTGTATCTCAGGGGCCTAGCCCAGCATCCAGAACAGAATCAATGCTAGTGATATCCTTGGGACAGATGCTGAATGAATGAGTGGGCCACAATGCCGATGCAGAGGGTTGGAAAACCATCCACAGGGAGGCCACTGAGTGGAGTCTCTGCCAACTCCAGGCTTGACGCCCAGCTGTAGGGAATCTGAAAGTCAAAGGTTGGAGTCCCAGCTCCAAGGCTCCCTCGCAGTGCCACCTTGGACGGCCTTAACCTTCCTCATCTGGAAAGTGGGGATCCTGACAGGGCCACCCTCCTGGGGTCACTGGCACTGAATGGCAGGGTGTGACACACCACCGTCCGTTCTGGGCACAGGTGGGGCAGGGGGCCTCCCAGGTGGGCAGGTCCTGTTTGGGTGAAAGGCCAAGATGGTTTTGTGGGAGAACAGCCGGGTTCCTGTTCAGGCCCAGCAGTTCCGTGGAGCTCGCTGGCGGGCACAGTTGAGTTGTGTGATTGGTGGTGTCCCATAACTTTTCCCCGTGTCCCTAGTTCCACCCCTTAGAGGCCGCAGGAACAACCACAAGCCGCCCTTGGCCCCTGCCTCTGTGTTTCAGCCCTCTGCTGTCATCTGACACTCAGGAGACGGCTTGCCAGGCCTTGGCCGGCTGCAGAGGACCTCTTGGGCCGCTCTGGGCTGACCTCCCCTGGGGACCGGCTAGGCAGGACAGCACTCATTTTTCCTCACACTCATTTGGCTTTGTAGACACCCTTCCTGGCCCTGGTACTGACCAGCAAGTTTTCACCCACATCCTCAAATACACCCACCATTTACCTTCCCTGCATGGTGCACTCCGCGGGACCGTTCATAGGAAATGCTGAGGACCTCTCCATCATAGCTGGGTGCTAAGCTTTTGTAGGTGCCTCTTTGGTGCCAAGGGCTCTTTCTGCATTCCACTTACTGATTTCCTCGCCCTAGGAGGGGGATGTCATCCCCACCCCAGCCGCACTTTACAGATGAGTAAACTGAAGCGCAGAGAAGTCTAGCCAGTTGCCTGAGCACAGTCAGGATTTGAACCCCAGCCCAGGTTGTCTTTGTGAGCCCAAAGCCCAGGTTGTCTCCACTTCGTTCCGTGCTGCTCTGCAAAGAAGGCAGGAGTAAGCCCATGAATGCTAGTGACAGCCACAGTACCCGTGAGGGTGACAAATTGCAGCTACCATCTGTCACGTGCTTGCTCCATGCTGTGAACTGTAATCAGCGCCCGGCATGCACTTCCACATGCAGTCCTCACTCCATGAGGTTATCGGCATCTCTGTCCCCAGTTTACAAATGGCAAACACTGGGAGTTCAGAGAAAATTTGTCCAAAGGCATGCAGCTAATGCATGAGACAGTTGTGCCCCTCGCCCTGCCGATCCACTCCTTGGGGTTTGAAAAACCAGGTACACTTTGACATCCAGACACTGAGATTTGCTCGGTGCTGGAGAGAGATGAGCTACCAAGCCATGAGAAGGCACAGAGGAACCTTAAATGCATATTACTAAGTGAAAGAAGCCAATCTGAAAAGGCTGCCTACTGTATAACTCCAACCATAGGACATTCTGGAAAAGGTAAACACATTCTGGAGAGAGGAAAGAGACCATTGTCAAGGGGGGAGGAAAGAATAGGCAGAGAACAGGATTTTCAGGGCAGTGAGACTGTCGGTATGAAACTGTAATGATGTCATTATCCACGTAAACTATAAAAATGTCATCATACATGTGTCCAATCCCATGTTCTGTACAACAGCACCACACCAAGAGTGACCCCTGATGTAGGCTAGACTGTGAATCCTGGGCGATAATGATGTGTCACTGCAGGTTCATCCAGCATAACAAGTGCCCTGCTCTGGTGGGGGGGGTGGATGCTGGTTCTGGGGGAGCCTGCGTGTGTGGGGAACAGGGGTTGTATGGGAAATCTCTGCCTTCCACTCAGCTTTGCTGTGAAGTCTAAAACTGCTCTAAATAACAGTCTATTTTTAAAAAGCAAACAGGTACACAAGGTACTCGTTACTGTCTGGGCTGCCACCCGCCTGCCCCCTGACCTGTGTTCTTCCCACATGCCCCAGCAGGGATGTAAAGGGGAAGTGTGTGTCTCTGCAGGAAGTGGGGGCTGCCCTGGCTAGATTATCTGCGGGCTAGTCTTTTCCAGGTGTTTGTCCAGGCCTGCTGTCAGGTGTGATTTGACATTGAATCCAGGGGCATGCATGGTGTGGGGAGCCAGAGGGAGGGAACTGTGCAATTGGGTAACCAAGGGAGGCCAGAGGGATGTCAGGCATGCCGGTGGACTCTGCCAGGGCATAGACTGATGCTCCCATTTGGGGAGAAGGAAGGAGAAGGTAAGGGGAGGTGATAACCACATTCTTTGGTCCCATTCCCTGGGACAGCATGTGCTCAGAGGAGGCTGGCCTGGCAACTGCCAGGCATTGCAAAATTCAGGCTTAGTTGAATCAATGGCCTTTGGAAAAGTACATTTTGCTCAGGAGCCAAGTAAAACTGAAGACTCTGCCGCCAGCACACTGAAGTCAAGAGCCCTGACTCACACTGAGTGGGAGGGAGGAGAGCTGAAAGCAGGCTGCGGCCCTCCAGTGGGCCCAGGCTCCCTCTGGCGCCAGGCCCCTCAGCCAGCTCAAGGCCCTTGAGCAGGACAGTGTGCGTGCCATGCGCAGCATCCTCAAATGGCTCTGTCGGGGCTCAGACCCCCTTCGTGGTTTAGAAAACTTTCCATCCCTAGGAAACCATGGGCAAAATGAATCACTGTAAAAATCTAATTTTCTTATTGATTTGCTTTGTCAGTTTAAAGATGACTTCTCTCTAAGATGAGTCTTCGGTAGATGACCGTTCCAAAAGCCTAAAGATGTTGGGGGCATCTGGGTGTGGTGGGAATAGCTCTGCTGGGACACACACATAGTTCCCACATGTGACCTCAGTTTTTCTGCCTTTAAAATGGATCTGGACTAAATTCGCCTTGCCAAATACCCAGGAAGCATGTCACTAGTGTCCCCATTGCCTTGGCAGACACTGCTAACCCTTCTCAGCCTTCACAGCTGGGCAGCCTGGAATTGATCCCAGAGACGAAGCTTCTTGGCCACATGGGGGCCCCGCCCTCTCAGTTCCCTTCTAGCGCTAGAACATTTAGATCTCTTTGCCCTCTCCCGTCTTTATAGTTGTACTGCCTATTCTGATTTTAAAAACTCAACATTTAAGGCCAAGCTCACAAATTTGATTGTCCCCAGGCCAAATCTGAGCCACAGAAGTATTATTGTTTTATTTAAAAAAAAAAAAAACAACAACAGCAGCTCATCGCCATCATTTTTAAATTGGTGATTTCACATAGGACCCAAGATTTCTGTTTTTTGGTTTTTTGGGGTTTTTTTTTCCTGATTTTTGGCCACCCTGGGACTCCTTGCTTTAGCCAAGGGCCATGCTGGGGGCTTTCTGCTCCCTTAATTTTTAAAATTTTATTTAATTTTTTAGAGTTTCAAGTTGTTATTTAAATTCCAGTTAGTTAACATACAGTGTAATATCAGTTTCTGGTGTCTGCTCCCTTAAGCTGGGCTTTGGCCCCTTTGATTTGCCACAGGCCCCAGCCAGCTGACTTCTCTCATTTTTAGTATCTACCTGGCCTCAGTAGGCATTTTTCTTTTCTTTTCTTTTTTTTTTTTTTTTTTAAGATTTTATTCATTTATTTGACAGAGAGACACAGCGAGAGAGGGAACACAAGCAGTGGGAGTGGGAGAGGGAGAAGCAGGCTTCCCATGGAACAGGGAGCCCAATGTGGGGCTCGATCCCAGGACCCCGGGATCATGACCTGAGCCGAAGGCAGACGCTTAACGACTGAGCCACCCAGGTGCCCCAGTAGGCATTTTTCTACTTGGGAGTGTACTTCCTACAGAGACGCATAATGCCTGGTTGTCTCTCATTTGGTGATGTGAGCAGTAGGTGGTCCGTGCCTGGGCCCATTGAGTCATTTGGGAAACTTGATGTTTCCTAGAATCTTTTTCAGAGGGAAAGGGTATTTTCTATCTATGAATAGTCACTCCCTAGTGGTTTTGTATTTTTATTTTCTCATGTGGGCTTTCCTTTTAAAGCAAAGGCTTAGATAAGCTGTGGACTGTTTAGGAAAGCAGGGATGAGGCAGATGTTGACAATATGGGGTGGGGAGGAGGTCTCCTTCCTCTCCTCCTCTCCCCTCCTTCCCTCTGTTACTCACCCCTGCCTCCTGTAGGCCTCCCCTGTGAAGTCTCATTGCTGGTGGGTGGTTAGGAAGCCCATGGCTTTCAAAAGGTACTCACCTGCACATCTCAGGTGAGCTCTTTGCCTGCGAAAGACCCAGTCTTCTGTGGCCCAGTGGGCCTCTTGTTACTTAAAGATGGTGCATGCTCCCTACTTAAGAGTGCAGTGCCAAGTGCGAGGGAACCCAAGATGCGTAAGGCCAGTTCCTGCCCTGGGCGAGTTCACAACTTCTAGTTGTGATAGTGTTAATGAGATGGAGTGGGTTGCGCCTTTCATTCATGATTACAGTTCACACATGTGTAGTAACAACACACCGTGTGCCTTACGATGACAGAGTGAAGCTCAGGGGCTGTGGGCAGCCCAGAAGGTGGTGCTTCAGCCAGCCTGGGGATAATTAGAGATGGATTCTCAAAGAAAGGGTTGTGTGAGCTGAGTTTTAAAGAATTACAGGGTTGGGACGCCTGGGTGGCTCAGTTGTTAAGCTTCTGCCTTCGGCTCAGGTCATGATCTCAGGGTCCTGGGAACGAGTCCCACATCAGGCTCCCTGCTCTGCGGGAAGCCTGCTTCTCCTTCTCCCGCTCCCCCTGCTTGTGTTCCCTCTCTCGCTGTGTCTCTCTCTGTCAAATAAATAAAATCTTAAAAAAAAAAAAAAAATTACTGGGTCCTCTGACGTCTCCTCCCACTCCAGCTGTGTCAGCCTCCTTACTGTTCCAGGAGCCTGCCAAATATGCTTCCTGCCTCAGGGCCTTTGCACTTGCTATCAATGCTGCCTGGATTGTTCTTCCCTGGATATCCACGTGGCTGCTATCTCACTTCATTCAGATCCCCATTTGCATGTCACTTTGTTAGATGGGGCTTCTCTGATAGCCATTCCCCACCCCCACCCCCCATCTAAAACAGCACCTATATTATACTCTGTCTCCTAGCTTGGTTTATTTTTCTTCATAATACTTATCGGCATTGACATATTAGTTCATTTATTACTTGTCTCTTCTACTAGGATGTAAGCTAGGCAAAGGCAGGGAGTTTTGTGTCTGGCCACTGTTGTATTCCTAGCACCTGGAAGTTTTTGGTATACAATAGATACTCAATCATGACAGAAAGAATGAGCTGGTGGAGGAGGAGAGAGAAGAGGTGATGCAAACAGAGGGCACAGTGCATGTAAATGAACGGAGCTGGGACAGAATGGGCCTCTCTGGAACAAAGAGTGTTGGTGGGGCCATGAGGTGGGTGGGAGGGAGGGAGGGCAGGTAATGTACAGTTAGGGCCAGTTCTCCTAAAGACCCTACCTGTCTTTATTTTTTCGTTTATAACCTGTTTATTATGAAACAAAAGTACGGAGATGTGCCCAAATGAAAATGGTCATCAAGGAGGGCACTTTGATCCCTTTCCTTATGCATTTTCCCATGGGACTGTCTGAAAAATTTCATCTTTTAATTTGTGAGCCAGGCCTCGCTTTCTAAAGCGCACCGCTGCTTCCCAGCCTGGCACAGTACCTTCGTGTGGGTGCACGTCCCAGCTTCGCCACATGCCAATTGAGTGACTTTGGGCTTCTGGAGTGACGAACCTTATCAGGAGCTATTGCTCTCCCTGAGACACACCCTTCTGCCCTTTTTCTCAGCCTCATTTCTGCTTTCTTTTTAGGCTCAGGATCTCAGCCCAGAGTCACCGACTCTACACAGTCTTTTCTGAGCCTTAGTTTCCTTTTCTGTAAAAAAGGGCTGAATCTCGTTTTTGTATCTTGGAGAGTCTTGGGGATTCAGTGAGCTGTCATGAGCACAGAGGCTGGCTTACTTAAATACTCTCTTTCCCCTTTCCATGCCATCAGATCCACCTCCAGGTTTTTCTTTATTCTGCTTTCTTTGACCTGCCAACCTCTTTAAAATCTTGATCCTATCTAAGGGCTTTTATCCCCAGGCCTCGCCAGAACTCAGCCCTCACTTCTTAAGGTAGCTGAGAATGTTGTCCAAAAGGTAGTCTCATAGTGCAGAGTAAAACTGAATTATGGGCAGGTGCAGATGGAGGTCAAGTGACATTCGGGCTCTCCCCAAAGGGGGCACCTTCCACAGATATCTTTCTTCCAAATACTCTGCTCCAAAACTTAAAACCACCAGCCCCGGTGGTTTCCTCCTTTTAAATCTCTGTTGAAGGCCGTGCCCTGGCTGGGAGCCGCTGGGATGAGAACCCAGTCCCCGGAATAGCTCCTGCCGCTCAGCATTTAAATGCCATCTGTATTTTTATCCGATGATGGGTCATTTCTGAAAAACCCCCACTCATGTTCTGCCCCTCTAAGAATACATTTCCATTTATAGCTTCCACTCTCGGGATGATGTTGTGTCCTGGTGTGGGGCTGGCGGCTGCGTCCTGTTTCCAGTGATTTGGAAACACTTTGGAGCCCTTGCTGTCCCTTGGCCTGTGTTCCTGGTGGCCTTGACAGTGGGAAGCCTGACTCCCAGCCAAACCCCAGCTCCCTGGTGTCCTGAGGCTCCGACACCAGGCCTTTCCTCTTTCTGTGAGAGCGTGAGCTCATTGAGCTCTTGCAGCGGGGGGGCGGGGGAGCCCCCACGGGGGTGAGGGGGCCCCCATCCGGCGGTGCTCTGCCAGGCCCTTCAGGGTGACACCACACCACAGTTCCAAAGCTCCATGACCCTTCCTCCTTTACTTGCTCACCAAGTGCCCACAGCCTGCTGTCGGTGCCAGACTCCGTGCAGGCACAGGAGGGCAATGCTGAGTGTGGATGGCCAAGGGCCCCCAGAGCCTAGTGCAGAGTTTTTGGGAGGCCAAAGAGGGTCAGGGTGAGGGTCAGCCTCTGGGTCAGGCTGCCCAGGGTTCCAGCCTAACTCTGCCTCTTGCTGGTTGTGTGAACTTAGGCAAGTGGCTCGGCCTCTCTGAGCCTTGGTTTACACATTTGTTGATGGCATCTTATGGGCAGTAGGGAGGATTCAGTGGGATAGGGTAGGTCAAGTGTACTAAGTGGGGCTTGGCCCATAGGGTAGGAGCCCAGGAAATGCCAGTTCTTTTTCTCATCCCTCTGTTGACCTGTGGTAACTCAGGTAGGTACATACTGAAAGTCTTAGGAAACAAATTTGAAGTTGGAAATCAACACACAGCTGATACCTTAGCAATTCTAGCATGCACCAGTATCTTCTGAAGTGCACTTTTTTTCTCAAATGCCTGCCCTCCCTACCCCTATGCTGGTTTAGTTCATTCCATAGTGGGGCCCTGGAAGCTGCAAATTTAATCAGCTACCAGGCAGATTCTGAGGCAGTGGTGCAAGGACCGCACTTGGAGAAAAGCCGCCTCCTGCATCTATTCCACAAGTATTTCTATGGACCTACTGTGTGCCTGGCACTTTTCTAGGCTCTAGGGATATAGTGGAACTCAAAGGCAGACACAGTTCCTGCTCTCCTGTACCTTACATGCTAATGGCAGAATCAGGCAATCAACAAATGCACATAACACAACATAAAATCGGACAGTGATCTTAAGTGCCAAGAAGAAAAAAACCATAGAGCAAGGAAATGGAGAGGGGTGTTTTAGTTAGTGGCCAGGACAGGCCTCTCCAAGGAGGTGACATCTGAATATAGATGTACGTGAAGTGAGGCAGCAAGCATGTAGACATCTGAGGGAAGAACATTCCAGATACAGAGAATGGCAAGGGCAGAGGGCCTCAGGTAGGAGCAAGCTTGCTCGATTTCTCAAGGAACAGATCGCGTTAGGATTTAGAGCTATTAGACTAGCTCCCCCCCGCCGCCACTGCTGTGTGTGAGCTTTGTTCTCCCCCGACTGGCGCAGGTCCAGGTAACAGGTAAAGTGCATTGTCCGGCCCAGCGAGGCCTCTCCCATTTTTCTGATAGACCATCTAAAACACTCTTGGAGAATATCTTGGTCACCTTCCTGATTAGCCGGTTTTACTGTGTTGCTCAGCAGCATGTCCCCACAGCCAACACAGCACAGCACACCTCACCACGCTCAGGCATCTGGAAACCCCAAGAGAACAAAGACGGTGACTTCAAAAGAGTCGGGGGGGCCTGTCCCTTAACACAGAATACTGCTGCCCTTTCTCTTTTACTGCAACTATCTGAAGCTGCAGGAGTTTGGATTCCACGATCCCTGAGGTTCCTTCTGGGATCCTAAGAAAAGGTTTTGTGTGAGAAGCTGTTGAGATTTGTTCTGGACATATCAAGTGTGAGGGGCAGGTGGGATGCACCTGGGCATGAGGAAGCTCCTTGGGCATTACCATGTGAGCTCTGCGAGGACAGGGACCACATCTGTCTTGTTGACTTTCTCCTGTCTCTGTGGAACTTGGCACAGTAAATTAAGGCATGGATGAATTGGCTTTGGGAGCTACAAGAGAAGCGGCCTAAATACTGACCCCTGGGCACACACCCGGTTGTCAGGGATAGCAGGAGGCAAAGGAGCAGACAGAGAGGGTGCCAGAGAGTGAGAATACCGTGGAAATTAGACAGGCAAGAGAAATCCAGGAAGGAGGGACGGTTAGCAGGTTCAGTGCAGGGGCATACCAAGGAGAGCCAATGGCATCTGGCCCTTAGTAACTCCTGGGTGATCTTAGCTAGAGCAGGAAGAGAGACTGGAGGGGAGGCTGATGTCAGAGGCCAGACTGCTGTGGGATAAGGATTAAATGGAAGGTGAAATGTGAAGTTATTCTGGGCCAGGTATTAAGAAGTACGCTGTGTACTTCCAATTGCATTGCTTCGAAAGGTACCGAATAACTGGTTGTCTTCTCTTTAAGATACTAAGGTTGATTATTGGGTTCAGGTGGCTGTAGCCTGGTCCATCTATTATTAAGTTTCTGATCATTGCTAAGATCCAGTGTTTTATCAAAGGATACACAGGGATGATTTTTCTAATTCTATTAGTCTTCCCACATTATTCTGTGGAATATATTCCCACATTATTCTGTGGAATTCTGTCTACTCCTACATCTTCATCAACTATTTGGTTACTTAGAAATGTATTTGTATGCAAAAAAAAAAAAATGTCAGAATAAGTGCTTTCCCTTTATTTTTCTAGTTTTCAGGATAACGAGTTGGTGGCCTCGTATCTCCAAAGGTGTCCGAAGAGGGGTTTTTTTTGTTTTCTGAAGTGTTGTTATGAACTCATAGATTGCTTAATGTGTTTGATGTGTTTTAGCTATGGCCATCATTAAAAATTTTTAACAGTTTTACTTAGGTACAATTGACATACAATAAACTTCACATAAATAAAGGGTGCAGTTTGAGAAATTTAACATGTATACGTCCATGAAATCATCGTCACAATCAACATAGTGAACGTATCCATCACCCCTTAAAGTTTCCGCATGTCCCTCTCTTCCTTTCTCCCTGGGCAACTAACAATCTGCGGTCACTCTAGACTACTTTGTACTTGTCTAAAATTTTATATCTTCAAAAAGAAGCAGTAGAAGGTGTAACCAGAAGCTAACACAAATGGTTACTTTTATTCTTAGGAGATGCATAAAAAATATTAAATATTTAGGGATAAATTTGACGAAAGAAGTTCAAGACCCATGTACTGAAAACCATAAAACACTGTTGAGAATTTTATGTAGATGGAATCATACCACATGTACCCTAATTTGTCTTTCATTCAGCATAATTATTTTAAGGATCATCCATGTTGTTGCTCACGTCACTACTTCATTGCTTTTTATTGCTGAGTAATAGTCCATTGTGTGGATATGCCGTAATTTGTCTATCCAGGTGTCCATTGATGGGTGACTGTGGCTATTACAAATTATATCTGTGGCAATTACCTCACAAATTTGAAGATGTAAGCAAGGGTGTAATTATTTTTATCACTACCCTCCCCATAAAACGTAGGCATAAAATTTAACAAAGTCAGTGTTCCACAGTTTGCTTTTTTTCTGTTACTGTATAGAGACCTTCCTCATTCCCCTTTATAGCTGTATCTTCCTCCACTTTATGGATGGTCTATAGTTTATTAACTGGTCCCGCTTGGATGGACATTTGGATGGAACCCAGTTTGCTATTACAACTGGTGCTGTGATGAATAGCCTGCACAAATGTCATTTTGTATTTTCATCTGGAATTTGCTGAATGCCATTAAGGGGCGAAGCCCTGCACAATCCACAGGAGATTGAGGAACAGATCTGACACGTCTCAGTCCAGTAGGAATGGAGGACTCTACAGCCATCTTGGGGCTGTGCCGGGAATGTATATGTCCACAGAGCGCGGGGAGGTTGGGGAGGCTGCCTTAGGAGGGGCCTTCTAGAAGCTCTTCTTCCTCTTTGGCCAGACTTGGTGGCTTCTGTGGGAAGGAGGAGAGGGAAAAGACTAGGACTTTGTGGTCAGAGAAGGTATTCTGGGATGGGAAGGGTCACAGTGGAGGCAGTTGGAGCTGGGGGAACACCCTATTGATCGAGACCTCTGCATAGGCACCAATATTTAGAGAGAGAACCCCGGGGGATGGGCTGGAGAGAGAAAACTATGCATGTGGTAATGGTGTGTGCACAGAGGGTCACCACCCAGACCTCCACTCCTCCAGCTCCCGGCCTGTGTCCCTGTTTCACATAGGCATGTGGAACAGTGGTTAGAGCATGTGTCCCGAAGCTAGACTGCAGGCATTTGAATCCCGCTCCTGCGTCCTGGGCAAGTGAAATAGGGGGAAGGATGATATCTACTGCACAGGTTGTGAAAAGGGTGTGCGCTGACGAATGCCAAGCCTGAGTCCACGGCTGGGTGCACGGTCGTCACTCACGGTGCGGGGCAGCCTTGGTGTAGCTGTCATAGTCATTATTCACCCTCTGAGCACCTCTTTCTGGGCTAGAGAGGGAGACAGACTATTTTCCTTTCTTTTGACAGAGGGAAGATTGGTGTAGGCTCGTATTAGCGGTTTGAATGTCAAGGACAGGGTTCAGGGGGCTGTGAGGGGGATTCCAGGGCTCCGTAGAACGGGTGCTTGGTTCTTTCCAGAACCAGAGAAGAATTGGTTCTTTCTGTGCCCATGCTTGTTTCCGATGTGTTCATTGACCTCTGTGCGCCCTCCGGCATGCACACGCACGTGCACGCATGCACACGCACGCACACACACGCACACACACACACCCCAGTAGTTCTCAGTAAGGTGGAAGAAATGAGTAAGTGAACAAACAAGCACACTTTTCACCTGACTCCCTGGTACTTGGCACCGAAGGCTCTGACAGGCTTGGTGGGCAGGGGTGACCAGGCCAAAGCATCAACGAAAAGCCTTGCTGGCTATTTTTGGGACGAATGACCCACCACTTCCAATGACTTGCTCCTAAATGGCGTCTAATTTCATTAAGCCTTGGAAACAGTGACATCACGAGTGCCTGCCTGGTAACCGCCCACATATGGCGAACCACAGAGTGATCTGAGATTCATCTACAGGAGCAGGGGAGAAGTGAGGTCCCGAGCAGCAAAAGTTAAAATAGCAAAGCTGAGGCATTCTGCTATGAAAAGAAATTACAGAAGAAATCCATTAGTCAGAGATTTCCAGCGGCAATTTCCTTGCTTGGGAGCAGAAGAAGACTTATGCGTGTTTATTTTGGGTGAGGTTATGCAGCCATTCCTCACTCAGTAGGCTAGATATGGCATGTAAAGTGCATTTCTGTTAAGTAAATCCTATATTCTCATTGACTTCTAGTACTAATGTCGATGTATGTTTTATCTTAGGGCAAAATGAGTTAGAGGCATAGATTCAGCATGTTTCATTAAAATAGTGACACTGGTACCTATTGGACCATCATAGTAAGCCACAAGTCCAGGTAGACTTTTTTTCTCTGTGGATTCCTTTGCCCAGGTCTCTCCAAGTGAGCTCTTCCTTCTCAGGCACAGAGCAAAAGGGAGAGGGAAAAGCTGCTTAATCCAGATTCCTGGTCTCCGTGGGGGCAATTGAGGCCGTGGCCATGACTTCACCCAGCGGGAGCAGAGGCAAACTGGCCGCCTTTCAGACAGAACACAGACTCAGTGGGAAAATGAGCTTCCCACATGTGAAGTTTTGCTCTGCATACAACACAGTTTCTCAACTTAATTTCTCCGGACATTTGGGGCCAGTAATCCTTTGTTGCGGGGGACTGTCGCATGCATTGTAGGATCGTCGGATGTATTAGCATTCCTGGCCTCAACCCAGCTAGGTACTAGGAACACCCCTACTCCCCAGTGTGACAACCAAATGTCTTGGGGCAGCAGGACGGGGGGGAGGCGCAAAATTGCCCCTGGTTGAGAACCACTAGCATATGGCTTTTCAAGAGCATAAGAGATAACAAGGATTTAATAAACTTTTTATTGGCTTGTTTCTGTTTTAAATATTTTGAGTTTAATGATACCTTGGACTGGACAAGTCACTCCTCTTCTTGGGGCTTTCATTTTCTCACCTGTAAAATGAATGGGTTGGATACAGTGATCTCAGAGTACCTTCTAGACCTGACAGTGGACAGTGTTGAAGGCAGGAGGCCCCTGTGGGGTCTCTGTGATTGCATCCTCTCCTAGCAGGTGACAAACCTCTTGCCCACCTAGCTTCAGTCACTGCCTCCCATTCTCCTGGCGCTTGGCATCCCGATCAGTCTTCCTTAAGTCCAGCTGATGGTTCTCTTACTTTGGATTCTAGCCCACTTTGCCCCCCCTTTTCAAAGTGAAAATTCCTCAATATCCAGTACAAGGAACCCCTGAAGCCGCAGCTTCCCCACTATCCATTTCATCTTAATCTTGTTAGGACCAGCCAGTGGGTCTTATCTTTGTACAGATGCATTCATTGAGGTAATTCCCCAAGGGCCTGGGTTGGGCAGGAAGAGGGCCCAGGTCCTGTCTTTGGGAAAATCACAGTCTAGGGGGAGGGCAGGAAAAGAGTGGTTTTTGTTTGACAACCATAAAGAATCCGTCTTTTCGCTTTCTCTGTTTGAGGCTAAACAATTCCAGTTCTTTAACCTTTTTTCCTAAGATGTATTTTCCACTGAAATGGTCTTGGTTTGTCCCCACATTGTTGGGAAAAGCAGCAAGAACATGAATTAGGCCTGGATTCAGATTCCTAGCTGTGACAGTTCACAGGTGTGTGAGCTGAGCTAAACCGCCAGCCTCTCTGAGCCTCATCTATAAAATGGGCTAAAAATCCCTAACTTGAAGGTTGGCCAAGAGAATTGAGTGAGAACATGCCAGTCAAAGGCATAGCATGAGCTGAGCACACACTGAATATACAGTAAGAATCCCTTCCCCCTCCTCCACTCTCTTTACCCTTTCCTCCATATTCTCTTGACACTGGGTGGCCACAGCTAATCGCATCACCACATCACCGCAATGAGGGACTGACTAATATAAGTCAGAGAACGGCTCACTTCCCAGTCTGTCACATGCTGGGTTCTCACCAGCCTTCCTGTGGCCCGTTTTCTTAGTGACATTCACTGCTGACTCACTTGGCTTGTGGTCAGCTCTGTACCCAGGGTCTTTTTCAGTTCTCCCTTTACCCCACCACCGCTCCCCAGTTTAGATTTGTGGTGTGGGAATGGAGTAGTTATTAGAGAACATTCTGTTTAGGTGGCCCTTCTCAAGGAGTCCAAAGCATTACTAGACTGGCAACTTCATGAAGGCAGGACCCGTGTCTACTTTCACTACTTCCATTTTCCTACACCTAGAATGTGGCTAGCAAGTGCTTAGTAAGTATCTGTTGAATAAATTAATGTATTTTGAGCTGGTCCATGTCTTCCAGGAGATTCCCACCTGCTCTAGGGCAGCATCTGTGGAAAAGTAAGCAAAACCTTGAGACTTTAACTTACCAGTGGGTGAGCTCTATACTGATTCCCACAAGTATACAGGGTAGTGGAAGGACCATGGTCTATGACTCAGATTTGGGGTTGATTCCCAGCTCTATACTGGTCACGGGCTTGGTGACCTTGAACCAGTGGCTTATAGCTTAGCCTTAGTCTTCTCGTTGGAAAAATGGGATATCCGTGTCTGCCAGGGTTATCATAAGAATTAAATGTGAATGTGTGTGTGTAAAAGTACCCAGCACAAGCTGGGCAGTGATCTTGGTTTCACATCAGTGACTCTCTCCAAAGCACCTCTTTCCTTTGATCACCATTGCCTCCAGTATTTTGTTTGGCCCAAGTCTACCCTCCTCTCTTAGACCTTTGTTCACTCAGCCTTCCCCCCACTCTTCCTACCCCCAACAAAGACATACTCTTGACACCCAGCAAACATTTGTTAAGCCAGCCCCTCAAAATCAGATGCCTACAGGGACCCACTATGTGTGAAGAAAGCAGCTGTGTGGGATTTTTATGTGAAATCTCCTCCTTAAATTGTTTTTCTTAAATTCCATTAAATTAAACACATTTTTTAACTTTTTATTTTGCCAGAATTTCCGGCTTACAATAAAATTTGCAAAACTAATGCAAAGACTTCCCGCATGCCCTTGACCCACACTTCCCCAAAAGTTACCTACCAACTTACATAACCAAAATACCACTATCAAAACCAGGAAAACAACACTATACAGAGGTATTAATTGATACATGGATCCCATTTGAATCCCAGCCATTGTCCCACTGGTATCCTTTTTCTCATCCAGGATATCCTGCGTGATTTAGTTGTCATGTCTCTTTAGTCTCCTCCAATCTCTGAAAGTTCTTTAGCCTTTACTTGGCCCCATGACATTGGTACTTTGACAAGTACCAGCCACTCATGAACCCTCAGTTTGGATTTGTGTGTTGCTTTCTCATGATTCATTTGAGGTTTTACATTCTGAGCAAGATCCCCCACAGGACTTTATGGTGTGCCTTCCCCAGTATGTCAGATCAGGAGGCACATGATATGTCTCCTTACTGGTGACACTCACTTTGGTCACTTGGTTAAGATGATGTCAAGTTTCTCAACTGTAAAGTTACTCTTTTTCCCTTTGTAATTAAAAAGGGTTTTGTGGGGAGGTACTTTGAAGAAATATCCTGCTCCTCATCAAACTTCTGATTTATTCATTTCTTTATATAGATTTGTGGCTTCCTATTTTATCCAATGGCTTATAATCTACTCCTATGATTATTGATTTTAATGCTCACATTGTCCTTTCTTTGGCCAGTGTCCCCATCATTCTTTGAACACTTTCTTGCTTTCTGACATAAGGTGCTCCAAGTTCATCTTGTTTTTTCCCTGCCTAGTCCTGGAACCAGCCTTTTCTCCGAGCAAAGAATGATATTTAGAAGCCAACATTTGAGTATCAGGTGCCCTCTTTGCTATCTGGCTGTCACTGTTCCTGGACCCTCTCATGGAAGGAGGCAGGAAATGTATGTGAATATGACGTGTATTTCTGTATTTGTATCTGTTGAAAATCATGAATTCACAGTGAAACCTCCATATCCACTCTAGCACCACAGTTTATTCTATGTTTCTTTCCATATATACCTCCCTTCCCCAACAGTGAGGCCCCTGGCCCCCATTATCCTCACTGTATTTACATATTCATTTAGTGTGTCCCCCCCACCCCCACCCGTGTATCACTCTCCCATCTCTCTCCTCTTCACCCTCACCAGGTTCTAACCTCTGCCCCCAGCTACCCCCACCTCCCCACCCTGAGCAGCCTCTAACCTCCCATCGAACTCCCAGTCTTGGAATGATGGTTTATAGCTTTTAAACTATGAGGCCCAGTTTCGGCCTGTGGGCCCTGGCTGACCTGATATTAACTGGACGGGGAAGCTGGACTGTAAGCCCCTCCCACCTCCCTGGTGCCCGGCCCTCCCACCTGTCCTAGCACTGCGTGCCCGTCAGCTCCGCACTCCAGCATGCCAAGCTCAGTCCTCTCTCTTGGCCTCTGCTCTTGCTGTTCTCTCTCCCTGAACTACTTTATGGCTCCACCCACCCTTCCTCCGAGCCTCCTGCTCTGATCAGACATCGCCTGCTGCCGGAAGCTTCATGGATTACCCCAGGTACACTTCCTGGGTTCCTCCGGCACCTTCAGCAAACCCCGTGAGGAGCACCACGGCATCCTCTTTCCATTGCCTCGTCTGTCTCTGTTGCTAAACTATAGGCACATGGGGCCAAGGGCTGATTTTTATACCTGTGTCCCTTGTGCCTGAAAGAGGACTTAGCACGTAGTAGGTGTTCATAAATGTTAGTCAGATGAATATTTTTTTAAAGATTTTATTTATTTGAGAGAGAGAGAATGAGAGATAGAGAGCACGAGAGGGAAGAGGGTCAGAGGGAGAAGCAGACTCCCCGCTGAGCGGGGAGCCCGATGCGGGACTCGATCCCGGGACTCCAGGATCGTGACCTGAGCTGAAGGCAGTCGCTTAACCAACCGAGCCACCCAGGCGCCCCAGTCAGATGAATATTAGTAATAGTAACTGCAAATATCTTATAATACTTCCTGGGAGCCAGGCATGGTCCTAAGTGCTTTATATGCATGAAGCCACTTGGTCCTAACCGCTATGCTGTGAGATAGTATTGTTGCCCCCATTTTACAGCCAGAGGAACTGAGGCACAGAATGGTTATGTCAGTGACGTGCCCAGGGTCGCACAGTGTGGAGTCATGTTTGACCCCAGGTGGGCTAATTCCACAGTTCATACATGTTCTTACCTCTCATATGCCTCTCACAGCGAAAGGGGTCAGCGTTTCAGAATAGGGGAAATGAGTAGGTCTGGATAATTGAGTCACGTGGACCCCTCCCTCTCGACCACACTCCCAGCCCGTTTCTAGTGCCCCTCAGGGGCCCAAGAACAGATGGCGGGTAGCTGAACAGGCAGGAGGGAAAGTGTTGCCTTTTAACTTGGCAGCCCCAGGAATATCTTCTCCCCTGAGGTGTTAGGAAACCCAGCACGTTTCACGTGCAATTAGAGTGAGCGCACGGTAGGCAAATATCAGATCTTACGCAAGATTCCAAGTCATTGCAGTGAGGTTAGCGGGGTGCTGACAGCTTTTCCCAATCACCGAAGGGGAACCACGTGCCAACTGGTCACCCCTGAGAGCTGGAGCGGCCGGCAGCTTCACCATGCCAAGTCCTGCCGGAGAGCTGGGGAGCACGGTGTGGACTTAGAGCTCTGGTGATAGAGCTCCGCTTGGTGAGAACTGTCTGCTCAGGTTCAAGTGACAGGAAGGAAGCCAAGTGTGCGAGGAGCCTCGTCTGTGAATGCTGTGTAAATCCACCACAGGCATTCATTTCCATACTCCTCTCAGTGGCCTGGCAGGGCCTGGTGCTAGTAGCCACGAACAAGGAAACTGAGGCTCAGAGCGGTGAAGCCGTTTGCCTAAAGTCACACAGCAAGGAAGACCAGCCCAAGATTTGAACCCAGGGTGGTCTGCTTCCAAGGCCTGAACTCTTAATTAAATAGCTGGCCAGAATGACACCATGTCTGTCTGCCTCCCAAGCCCCCAAATCTTCTGCCACCCCCATGACCCTCGTTTGCTCTGGTGGGACCCATAGGAGAGAAAGGCATCTGCTCCGTGTCTAAGGAGGAAACCCCCGTCAGACGGAGCCAGAGCCGTGGCAAGCAAACGCCCGAGCCTGTGGGCCTCGGGCAGGATTTTACGTTAACTTGGTGCCTTGGGGTTGAGAATCCCCACAGGCAGGCTGCAGGGGCTGGGGCAGGGGGAGTGGAAACAGGAGGGGGAAGGGGAGGCAGGAAAGGGAAGAGGGGGAGGAGAGGCGCCCCCGGGCAAGGACGCAGTGCCGTCATGGAACTCAGGAAAGACTGCGTTCCCCTATTTCCTCATCGTTAGCGAAGCCCAAGAAGTGGGCTCCGTTTGTTCCACAAGTGCCCACTGAGTGTCTGCTATGCCCCAGGCCCATGCTGGGGTCTGGGGACATGGCAGAGGACAAAACCTGACAAGGTCCCTGCCCTTGTGGTGGTTCCATTGTGATGGGGGGGGTGGGGGGGAGACAAACCCAGGAACGTAACCAAACGGAGGTCGTCTCAGGTAGTTCTAAGTGTTGTGAGAAAGTACTACCAGTACTACCCTAAGGGCAGGGTCCCCTCAGAGGGGCGTCCGGCAGGCCTTCTGGAGGAGGTGGCCTGAAAGAGTGGGAGAAGCTGGTTCTGGGAAGAACTGTGGCTCGCCGACCAGGTGGCATGCCGGCTGACGCCATCTCCCCTGCTGCCTGAGAGCCGCCCCCTTGTACCCACCTCACCCCTGTTCCCTTTGCTCTCTGCAGGTTTGACATCTACAGGAAGGTGCCCAAGGACCTCACGCAGCCAACATACACCGGGGCCATTAGTGAGTAGTGTCCTTGTTGCCGTTGCCCCCCGCCCCTCCCCCCATCCCATACCTGGGCCTGCTCTCCGTGTGCAGAGCTGCTGAACCAGGGAGGAAGGAAGGAGAGGAGAAAGGATGGGCATCTTGCCAGCCCTTCATGTAGTTCCTCATCTGTCCACACCATAACCCTGCAAGGTATAGGCATCATCTGTTTCCGGAAGGATACACCCGGAATCATCAATAGTAATTGCCCCTGGGAAGGGAGACGGGGGCTCAGGGGTCGGGGGAGACTTACTTTTGCCCTTACACCTTTTAGACTACTGGAATTTTTGACATAAGCGTGTTTTTAATCATTAAATAATAATAATAATTACACCAGATTTTGGTTTCTAAATGCCAGTCTTCAGTAAAAGGACCCAAGGCTCCTTGAAGAAATAGCTGTTTCCAGGGCTGGGGCAGGAAGAGCACAGAATAAGCGTGGATCGAGTTTGGGCCAGAAAGCAAAGAAGCTCCAGAGGAAAGAGAAGGCTGGAGGTGCATCAGCAGGAAACAGGAGCACCATGAAGGGGGCCAAAGACCAACCCTGGGGCGATCTGAGTAACAGATCACGGCACAGTTGCCTCATGTGCTGAAGAATTACCAAAAAGGAACATGAGTCCGTACAGATGTAAATAAGTGGGAGAGAAGGGGTGACGCTTCCTTAGAGAAGAATTCCAAATAATGTATCTGAGCAAGTCCCCCTCCAGGAGGTCAAGCTTCATTCTCCTCTCCTGGAGAATGGGCTGGACTCAGCGACACACTTGCAAAGAGCAGAGAACGGAAAGGAGAGAGTAACTTTCCTGTGGAGCTACCCAGAGACAGCACCTCAACCAAGTGATAAAGGTTGACGTCAACCAGTGAGAAGTCTTGTGGACGTCACGCACCCCCGATGGGATGGAATGGGAAGGGCGGGCACCTCCCCTCCGAGGGATCGTCCCAAAAAAGGACAAGCCTGTCCAATCATGGGAAAACGTCAGCCAGTCCCAGGTTGGGGGACATTCTAGGACATCTGCCAGTACTCTTCAAAAGTGACAAGGTCTTGAAAACCAAAGGAGGAATGAGGAGCTGTCAGTGGATTCAAGACTAAGGACACAGGATGACTAAATGCAAAGTGGGATCCCAGGTCATGTCGAGGAACAGCAAATGAGCGTTAGTGGGGAAACTGGTGAAATCTGAGTGAAGCATGTGGCTTAGCTAATGGTATTGTACGGTGTTAACTTCTTCGTTTTGACAACCGTACCATGGTTATATAAGATGTTAACGTAAGGAGAAGCTGGATGAGGGGCGTATGAGAACTCTGTACTATCTGTGCCTCTAGTATTACTCAACAATGAGAAGTTTATTAAAAGCAAACTAAAAGTGCCATGCAAGCAGGAATACTTCATAACCTCATATTCTAGATGAGAAAACGGGTCCAGAGAGGTGAAGTGACTTGTCTGAGGTTTCGTACCCCTCCTGTACCCCCCGCCTGACCCCCCTGCTGGCCTCTCCAGTGCTTGGTATGGGGGGAGGGACCCTCCCCGTGGACTGTCCCCTGAGCAGGGCCCTGGGGGCTGGGCAGTGAGGTTGGAACCCACTGCTGCCTCCCAGGGTGGGCCATTGTCAGGTAGGGGGATGACCTGGGGCTGACCCCAACTGGGCCTGCCCAGCCCTCCCTCACTGGTGTGTGGGTGCCTTCTGCAGCCCTGAATCTCCACATCGCTGGGGAAGGAAACAGAACAGCCAGTAACAGGATGCATGCCCTACAGGCTTCAGGTCTTGCAGAGCTGGGTTCATTCTCCCATCTAGTGGTTAATGACCTTGGGCAAGTCACTTCACCTCTCTCTGATTCTCAGTTTTCTGATCCAGGGAATAAATGAGTTCCCGCCTGTCAAGTGTGGGATATGCGCAAAGTCCTCAGTGCTTGGACTACCCTCCTCTTGTCACTGACCTCCTGGAGCCTGTGAAGGTCCGTGACAGCGGATGCTGTGATGCTTGGTGCCTGCGTCCCCCACGGAGAGGATATTCAAGGCACATCAGAGGCAAGGGGCGTGTTCCATCTATCTGTTCTACTAGTTTATGAGCCTGGTCACAGAAATTTAAGTGAGGTGTCCTGTCCCCTCCCTGCCACCAGCCATCAGTTCAGACCTCTGCTTCATGGTCTCTGTGGTCTCACCCTTATCAAGTATATGTGACAGTCAGGTCTGTATCCTCCTGGAAGTTTTAAAAAATAGATGCACGCTTGAATACACCGATATCGTTGTCGGAAGCAGAGAAGGGAGCATACCGTGCACACCACTCTTCCCTGCCCTTTTTCCAACTGATATATCCTGGATACCTTTCATACCGGCACATAGATGGCCCACTACATTCCACCCTCCCGCTGTGTCTGGCAATCCACAGTTGCCATCATCTGGGCGACCCACAGTTTATGTAACCAGCCTCCTGGGGTGGACATTCTTGATTCCGATTTATTGCTATTGCAGACATCCTTGTCCATATATTTTTATATCCTTGTATGGTTATTTCTGTAAGGTAGCTTTCCTAGAAGAGGAATTACTGGGTCAAAGGGCATATGTATTGTAAAATTTAGAAGGTACTGCCAGATGGCCCTCCAGGGATGTGGTCTGATTTGCAGTCCCAGCCACAGCATGCAAGACAGCAAATTCCTTTACACAAGAGGAAAAAGGCGTGAGCCATGGGAAGCCAGCCCTTAGCTACCATTTAGTGAACAAATATTTATTAACTAGGTCCTGGGGCCAGGTCCCGTGCCAAGTCCCAGGATCGTGTTGATGAATGGGCTTCGGTCTTTGTCCTTGAGGAATGCACGGCTTAGCAGGGCAGCAGACACAAAACCATCCTGTCTCATTACGCTGCGATTGTGCTATTAATAACTGAAGGAAACAGCAAGGGCGCTGGACAGTCACAGATCACGGTTTGAATTCTGCCTCCTTCACTTTAAGAGGCCGTTTGGCCTTGGATAAATTCCTTGACTTCCCAGAGTCTTGGATGTTGGGTCCTGGGTCCAGTGTCCCCTTTTGTGGACTGCACCGGGTTTCCCACTCGCACGTGTTCTCTAGGGGGTCACAGTCCTACGGTCCACTGCCTGAGTCTGTACCAGAAGAAGTCTGGTATCGGAGAGCCTTAGCTTCTTGCCCAAACATGGATGGAAAACCCTCATCAAGCCTTCAGTATCAGAAAGGCCTTTCTGGTTGAAATACCTCCTACCTGCCTTTATGTCTTTCATTCATTCATTCATTCATTCATTCAACAAATACTTATTTTGTACCTTTTCTGAGCCAGACACTGTGCTAGACGCTGGGGCCACTGTGGTACTGAGACATTGTGTCTGTCCTCCTAGTCTGGGGCGCTTGTAGGGTGAACAGTCACAGAGTGTCTGTGATCAGGGCTATTGGACAGTGGGTTTCAGCTGAGCAGACTCAGTGCTTACTGTGTCCACCTGCTGGGTTGACCAGGCTTCATCCAGGCCTTGGACAGAGCACACAGATTTCAGAAAGGAGCGTTCCAATCCCTGTCCCTCCATCCTCTGATCTGGACTGAGTTAGAGGTTTGGGGCCCTTTTGCAGGCTTGGGGGAAGGAAGGCAGTTAGAAGACCTGGCTTGGTCTAGGTCAACACTGACCTTCAGAAGTACCTCCCTATTTTGGGCCTTTCGTTACAGCATCTAGTGGGTTGCTGGGGCCTGAGCGCGGTTTGGGAGGGGTGAATATGATTCTGAAACGCCGGTGCTATGTGATCCTGGAAGATTCCAGGTGAAGGATGCTTTGCCTGGTGGGGGGGATTCTTTCCTGTGTGTCCTAGCTGCAGTTTGTAGGTGAGAAAGAGAAGGACATGAGCCGGGAAGGTAGGACGGGTGGCTGCAGGAGTGCAGCGCATTGGTCCAGCTGCTGGAGAAGACATCTGAAATTTGTTTCTATGCCACAAAAGCAAGCAAGCAAACACGGCCCCTCTGTATAAACTCATGCGGCATGTATTTAGACATAGGTTGCCAAGTGAGAAAAGCATGGTTGAAAAGGTTGTCTATGTTCTGCTGTTGTTTTCTTAGAGGAAAAAAGGATGTATATGTCTATGCTTAATGCCTGTGGAAGAATGCAAGACCATAATGCTGGTGCCTCTGGGCAGGGGGCTGCAGATCAGGAGTGAGAAAGAGACTCAACACCCTCTGCCTTTTTAAGCAGCTTGATTATTTTTCTTATCATGTGTATGTGTTACCTCTTATGAAAAGGAGAAAAAAAAAACAAAACAAAGTAAAACCCTTTAATACTGCCCCATATAGCTTTTTCAGTGTTTGGAGAATTGGGGAGTCATTCTAGGATCCTATAGGTTGGTCTGGTTTTAGAGGTGTGGTTGGGACTCTGGGGATGTCCCTGTCTTGCTCTTCACTTGAGAGTCCTAGATTTTGGGGTTTCTTTTCTTAGGGCATTGCCTCTAGAATTCACAGGTTCCAGGCCTGTCCCCCCACCTGCCTTCCGGTGTGTTCCCGGACCTGGTCTCTTCCTCTCTGAGCCGCCATTTCTACACACTTCACAGGGGTGTGTGCCCCCATCATGCACGAGTGTGAGATGTCAGGGTGGCTGTTCATGCTCCCACGGCAGGGCATGTAGTAGGCGCCCAGCAAACTCTTATTCTCTTCCTTCTTCACTCGGAATTCATCTTTGTTCATTTTAAGGTAGGTAGGTGGGTGGGTGGATGGATGGATGGTGACTGGTTTCAGCATTCATCACAGTGCTCAGCCAGTCCAGGAGCAGGCCATCAAGAAGGTGGCAGAATCAGCAAGTGGGACCAGGAACTTTTATTCCTTTGCAGGAAAGTACGGGTCACCCCATTTGTCAGTCACCTTTCCTAAACCCTCCAGGGTCTCCCTGATGAAAAGTCCTAATAATGAGTGAATGCTCGAGCCTTTATTACCTGCCAGGCACTGTTTCAAGCCCAGTCTCTATGTGGTGGAAATTCTCAGAGCAGCCCCATAGGGCATGTTGCCATTTAAAAGATGAGGAAGTGGAGGCAGGGAGAGGTAAGTAACTTACTCAGAGAACCACGGCAGGTGAGCCGTGGGCCGTACTCTGTAAGCCCTTGCGCACGGCATGCCTCTGTGATAAGCCAGAGGAGGCGTGCTCAGCCCTCATTCTGTACTCTTGGGGGTGACTCCTTGTCTGTTACTCCCTCCTGTGTGCCCAGCTCCGGGCCGGGCACTGGAGCTGTGGAGTCTCTGTCTACAGGGATATCAGCTGAGTGAGAGAAAGCGGCCACAAGTAGCCAATAAAATGTGGAAAGTGTGAGAATAGATGCTGGGAACACAGAGGAAAGAGGAACCAGCTCCGCCTCTCGCCTCTCGCCTCTCAGGGTGAGGGGCGCCTCCCACCAAAAGAGATATTTGAGCTGGGCCTTGGCCTGGGAGGATAGGGAGGAGTTCACCTGGCAGAAAGGAGGGGGAGGGGGAGGGAGAGGGGAGAGAGAGGGGAGAGAGGCGGGAGGATGAGGAAAGGCAGGAACTGCAGGAACAAAGGAACAGCAGTAAGACACATTATCTACAGAATGGCAGGTGGTTCAGTGTGGCTGGGTGGTTAGATGTCGGGAGAGTATAAGGAGATGGGGCTGGAGTTGAGGGCCAGATCCTGGGACACTGCTTATGTCTTGCCCCCAGTTGTGGCTCCAGGGGTCACAGACTTCATCCTTGTCAGGAGCTCAGCAGACAAGATAAATATGAGTGATGTGGGCCAACTCTGGAGCTTTGTTCCACTCTCCCTGCATTTGAGATTTGTATGAAGAATTCCTTCCATAAAGAATTGTCCCTTCTCTTAAAGCACAAGTGCTCAGTTATCCTCATTTTCTGAACTCTGATGAGGACATGGGCACAGTGTTGATGGTACCGCTGGGGATGGCAATAAACAGTGACAGGCAGTTGGCCTCAGCCTGCGAATCAGGGAGACAAGAGGGAGTGGTGGGGCCTGTGGCGAACTGGCCAGCTCAGACCCCATGTGGGAGAAAGGGCTCGAGTGTGGTGGAGCAGCCAGAACTCTGGACTTTCATGTGAAATCATATTGTTCGGCATCAACTCCGGATTTTAAAATCCATACCACTTTTGCTGAACAGAATACATTTGTGGGCCACCAATTTGCAATCTCTGTTGTTGACTGAGCTCTGCATTAATATGCTCCTGTGGAAGGAAGCCAGGCTGGCCGCCCTGAGGATCTGCCTACCTGGGGGGGTTCGTCCCCACAGGAGGGTCAGCTCGGTACCAGAGACAGTCTAGCTTTCTGGGAACAGGCCTGCTTCGACTAAGAAGGGGCTTCGGAGGGTCAGTGGGGCCTCTCTCCCGCTCCCTCTAAGCAGCTTTCCTCAGAGGGCAGGGGGAAGGGCGGGGAGGGGTGGGGAAGGGCCAGCCCCCCCGCTCCCCGCCAGCGCGCTCTGCCCTTAACGGTGTGTCTGCTGTGCCTTCCAGTCTCCGTCTGCTGCTGCCTCTTCATCCTCTTCCTGTTCCTCTCCGAGCTCACCGGCTTCGTCACGACGGAAGTGTAAGTTCCAGGCCCCCCCCCCGCCCCGGGGCATTTTAGAGCTTTCTGAGACCCCAGATGAGAGGAGGGAGGGGCTTTAAAAAGGAGAGAGACCTCTGAACCTTCCAGCTCTCTCATTTCCAAGCCCGCGGCATCCATCACTCCTCTGTTTCTTAAAAGGGTTTTGAAGTTCGAGCAAAAGCAAACACTTTTATTGAAGCCAAAGAGAACATTCGGGTTCCGTTCTGTGGGGGGGGGGGCCTCCTGGGTCCTCAGATGAACAGAAATCATGGACCCGTCTCTGCTGTCCCTTTTGTTTGGCCAGTGGGCTTTTTTCCCTCTGAATCATCGCAGGGTCATTTGATGTGAAAGCTGGAGCAGTTCAGAGAAACGGGGGCAGCTTCCTAGCCGAGGGGGGCGGGGCTGCTGACGTCAGAACCCGGCCCCCTCAACTAAGCCCCCTTCCCTGCTCGGAGGCCCACACTCAGTGAGGAATCAGCGTGGGCTTCCTGGCAGCGCTTGACACATTGTAAATCGATCCCCGATTTCTAGAATCATCCTTTGCCCAGATAACCTAGTAAATGCTCTGGGGTATGTGTAACACAGAATGCCATTGGGATTATTCAGTCACGCATCATCGGCTGCCCTGAGGTGGAATTAGACCCCAGAGCTTCATGCCTTGGCCACTGGCTCAAGGCTTCCAAGCCTCTTCATTCCTGTGTCTACAACCCAGAAAGTCATCATGGGGCTGGTCCCTGGCCGCCCACCCACTCCCCTCTCCAACACGGGAATTTTCTCTCTCGCTCGTGGAATTTCTTGGTTTCCTTTGCCTCCCTCTCAGCAACAAGACAGTAGGAAAGGAAAAACACAGTTGCTTAGCCCAAGACAGGCCTCGTAGCTGCGGAAGCATTACCACCTTTAATCCTCAAACAGCCCTGGGATGTACTTGCCTCCTTACAGATGAGGAGAACTGAGGCTCAGGGAGGTGGAGGGACTTGCCCGTGCTCATACACCGAGGAGGGGGCTCCCGAGGCCCGCCAGTCTCCTGAGCCCACAGGTGTGTCAGTCTTGTCTGTTCCCCACCACCACCCGCCAGCCAGATCATGTCGTTCCTGCCCTCCGCTGGTTTGGGACAGTTTGCCTTCCCTGTCCCTCTGATCGTGTTCTTAACCCTGATGGCACCAAAGCCCAGGGGGTCTCATGGAGTGGTGGAAAGAGCTTTGGACAAGGCATCGGGAGACCCAGGGCCAGGCCTCTGCTTGATTACCACTTTGCTGTGTGACCCTGGGCAGGTTGCCAAACCTCTCTGGCTCTCAGTGGTGCTGGCCAAACAAAGGAGGGTACACCAGAGTCAAAGCTTCCAGGTCTGGGGAGGTTTGTCTGCTTCCCAAGACATGTGACCCCCCCCCCCCGACCATGCAGGGGTCAGAGAAGGTTCTTTGTCCCACTCAGCTCCTAATGGGGGGGTGGCTCTGTGCATATTTGGGCCACTGGATGTCTCAGGGGTCACCCCATCATGAGTCGGAGTTGGAAACAGGGACAGCAGCAAGATATTAAGACCGACTGTGTGCCATACACCTGCCGGTCTTTCCAGGCTGCACCCCATTCCCTGGTGGGGGAGGTGGCTGCTGTACAACCCCCTCATGTTCTGAGCAAGGTGAGTGGGGTACATGTGTGACAGCAAGGAAGGAGCCCCAACTGTATCCCAGGCACCAAGGAGGCTTTATATATTCCAAACAGGGCCACTAGGAAGTGCGAAGGCCCTGAGGCAGGCATTACCTGGTATCTGTGCAGAGCAGATAAAGAGCTGATGTGGCTTTGGAGCAAAGTGAGCAAGTGGGGAAGATAGAATATGGAGTAGGTAGGACCAGGTTGGACTAGGTCCTGCTCGCTGTTGTGTATTAATGGGACTCATTCTTGGTCCTGAGCTCCCAGAAGTCAAAAACCAGGTCAGCCTCATTCATTGCTGTGTGGTTCCATGCTCAGAGGAGCTGAAAATGCCAACAGTGGACACAAACCATGAACAAGTGAACAGAACTAGACTATATCAATTAGAGAAAAAGGCTCTGAAGAAAGAAAAAGAAAAGACCACAGGGCAGGAGACAGAGAAGGTATGTGATATTTGGTGAGGTTTAAATAAGATTATTTACCAGAAAGGTACTTAATGTAGCACCTGATATACTTTAATATCCATGGATCCATAGCTCTTCATGCATTTATTCATTTCATATTTATTTCCCATCTAATGCTAAAAAGGTAAGGCCACCCAACACCTGCCATTTAATGAACATTCCGTGAATGTTAATTTTCTCGTCCCCTCCCCTGAGCTGAGAACAGCCTCCTTCACTTCCTGCTGACATTGTGAGGGGCAGCTTATTTAGCTGTTTGTCAGCTCAGCCCACGGTGAGGTAGGGTGCTGAGCCAGTGGGCCCCAGACAGGTAAGTTGTGATGTCAGAGCTTGTGACCGAAGCAGGTGGGGCTGTGTTAGGGGCCACTCGGGCAAGCCTAGACAGCTTGTTCTGTTTAACCAGGACAGGGCTCACTCCTTGCCCAAGAGCACAGTGTGTTCCTGTTGCTCTGCCTTCTGCCCTGCTCCAGGGATTTCCCCTTCCTGACTCCTGGGGCATCCTGGACACTCTGGTCCCAGCATCTCCCTGGAGAGGAAGAAAGATGAGGGGTGAGTGGAGTAATCAGACTGTAGGGCTGTTCGAGGTGTGTTTACCCTTTGTCCTCTGCTAGGCTCTTCATTTGCAATGTGAGTAGCTGGAGGGATGGAGGGAGGCAGGAATGAGAAGAGAGACCTGTGTGTCTGGAGCCCAGGGTCCAGAAGCCCCGTCTGTCTTGATGCAGGGACCCTTATGCCCCCTCTCCCCCCGCTGCCACGTGACCACGGTGTAGGAGTGCCCAAAAGGAGTCTGTAGGGGTGAGGACTGAGGACTCCACAGAAAAAATCCAGAGGAAAAAGGATTGTTCTGGTCTTCCTGCTATCAGAAGCTTCTCTGACCCCTGGGAAGGCCTGCCACTTTGGGAAGAAATGAAGGTCACAATTCTTCTTTAATGGATGGCTGGCCCTCCCTGGCAGTTTTGTGACCACAGTGGGGCAGCCCCCCCCCCCACCCCATGAGATCGTATCCCAGGGAAATGAGGTCACTGCTGGTAGGAACAACATTGCTCCAAACCCGACCTGTGGTTATCAGTGACATAAGACACTATTCTGGCCCAGCCCGGTGGGGAAAGGAGGCCTGTTTGTTTGGGTGGTTGGACTCTAACCTGGGCTTTAGACAGGCCATTAATTACTCTTGGGAAAGTGGCCCCATAGGGTGCTCTGCAGCTTCAGGTTTCCAGGGGAGCAGCCCCCCCACCCCCCTCAGACAACGTGGCTGCAAAACATTCCAGCCTTTGACTGCCCAGGCTTGGCTGCTCTTAATTATTAACCTGATGAGGATTTGTAATAAGAAAGCGTAGTAACTGGAACTCTCCACTGATAATTTATAGTATAATACATGTGTTATACTTTCTAGTTACAATTTATAATGGGCAACCGCCACCTAGGTTAGCACTTTACAGTGATCATCTCGTTTAATCAACACACAATCCCTTGAGGGAGGTTCTCCTGTTAGCCTTAGCCGCACTCTACAGCTGGGGAAACTGAGGCACCGGGAGGCTCAGGCCACAATGGGGTTAGTAAGTGGTGGAGCCAGAGTCAAACCCAGGTCCATCTGACACCAGAGCCCAGCCTCGGCACCCCTGCCCTGTCAGACCACCCTTTTCTGCCCAGAGCATTTCGGGCCCCCAGGTGCATGGGAGCTGCTGCCTTTTGGTCAGACTGTTTGACTGGAAGACTTGGATACACCCTTCCAGGGTGAGGTGGCCGAGCAGGCAGTCAGAACTCCAGGAAACCGTTGCCCACCCAGTGGGAACTTGGAGGTTACCTTGAACTGTGTCCTTACATGCTCCATAGCAGGCCCCTAGTGGGGAGGCCAGGAGCTTAACCAGGAGGAGGACCTGGCCATCTCCTTCAGAGCCCAAGTTACCCACTCTGAGGCCTGCATTGGGAGCTAGAGCCAGGTAGAGAGACCCAAGATTGTCGTGTGAAGGAGCGCTGGTGGGCCTGAAGGCTTCCGAGCGTGGAGTGACTGGACCAGGTTCATGCTGCAGCACAATCACCTCTTGTGAAGGTGAACTGGTGGCAGGGTGACCCTGGAGGGCAAGGCCCTGGGGAAGAGACTGGGCGATGGCAGTGGAGAAGGGGGTGGCGGCAGGACTCGGCGGATTTTTGGGCCCCCCACCTGGTAGGGAATAGGTAGGAATACTTATTTACACCTGGAATGGTCAGGGTTTAAAAGAAGGTCCTGGAGAGTTTGCTTACATAACATACATCCCTCCCCTTCCAGCCTCTGTGGGCCTCACTGCTGTGTAAGTTTCCATTAAATCAAATTATTAAGCACAGAGGTCAGCGACTTTGGGCAGGAATCTGAACTATTCAAGTGCTCTTCTAAAAGCAAATAAAATTGTTTTCCATAGATGTCATCGGACGCACGCCTCAGCCTAGAATTTCAGGGCCCTTGGTTACACTCCACCTTCGCTCTCCCCACCCATACACCTCCCCAGTCCCTGTCACTCTCTCCCTACATGGCCACCGCTCGCCCCCACGCAAGCCAGCCAGATCCCTGACGCTGTGTGGTGTCCCCCAACTGGAATGCGCCCCCCTCTCCTCCACCGGCCCACGTTGCTTACGTCCCCCATTCATTCTGCAGAGGTTGTGATCTCGTGCTCTGTGCTCCTGGCTCGGGGAGCCCTGGTCCCACTTGGTTGGGGAGTCAGATGTGGCAGCCCGCCAGGGTGTGGCAGATGGAGGTGACCAAGGGAGGCTTGTGGGGCACAGATGGAATGGTCCCTTTACACCTCCATGCCCTGTGGGTACTCGGGCCATGGGTGGGGGTGGGGTGGGCTTCTGAAGGTTATCAGAAAGATGACACCTGCATCACAGGTCTGCCTGGGGACACTTGCCTCTCAGTTTTTCCTTGATTCCTTGCCCCATCCAGTTTAATGCAGTGGAAGGAGCGTGACTGTGGGCTCCCATGACTTTTACCTGTCTTCCTCTAAGCCCAGTTTCATCCTTGTGAGAAGAGAACAGTAACCCTACTAAACACTGTCTTGCTGTAGGTATTAAGTGAGATACCACATGGGAAAGCCCCTGGCATAGTGCTTGGCACCAGCTGCGTGCTCAGAACGGGAATATCTTCTCTGATTAATTATAAGCAAAGCCACCTTTCATACGGGCCTTAGTATATACCAGGGGCTGTAAAGCACCTTACATCCTTTAACACATTAATCCTTGTGATGAGAAAAGCAACTTTTGAGGAGAACAAACTTTGTTTTTCTGGGTTGCTGCCTAAGCATTTTACAGTATGATAACCCTACTCGCACTCAGAGTCTGGACACTGAGATAAGGACTTTTGAGTTGAGGATGCCTGCCATGAGTGCCTGCTTTTATTTTCCCGGGGCACCTTTTCAAATAACTACTTAGAGTTAAGGCGGGAGGAGAGTTGGCGACCTCTGCCCCAATCATCATATAAGTAATAAGTGCTCGCTACCCTGCTCTCCTATCTCCTGCTCGCTCCTGCCCTCCCCCTGGCCCATGCCATACACACCCCCATTCCTGGGATCTGTAAGTAATAAATCTTGGGACTCTTTCTTCCTTTGTGTGGGTGTGTTGAAACTGTGCCTTCAATCAAAATGACCCTGTGGGTTTCACTTCCCCAAAGTGGGAGCTCGGATGCTGAGGGAGCTACCTGGCAACACTGTGTGGGTGGCTTGTGCCCCCTCGTTCAGCAGGTCATAATTGGCATGTTGTCGATTTAATACACCAGCTGTGGGCCCCTCAGCACAGTCCTTACCACAGTGCTGTGAGGTGGATACCTGTTATTACCAACTCCGAAAACACTGATATTTGTGAGAACAATAAAAGTAGGGGATACTTTCTCATCGAGCACTTACAGTTGACTAAGATTATGCCTGTCCGTGATTGTCCCTGTTTGACATCTGGGAAAACTGAGCCTGGTAGAGGCAAAGCCCCTTGGCATAAGGTCAATCAGCTAGACGGTGGCAGAGCCAGGACTTGAACCCTGCGAGTCTGGACTTCACCATGATGCTTTATGCTCTTTACCCAAGAAAGGCCTGCGCAAGGCCCTCAGAGAAGTGAGTAACGTACGCACCCCCGTCCTGGGGCAGCCTACAGCTTTATTGCTCACAGCCCCGGGAAGGAGCCCGAATCCTGATCCCTTTCTTGTTCTTTCTCCTTCTGTCTTCCTCTTCGCCCTTCCCTCCCTCCTGGTTTTCTTCCCTTCTTTTTGAGAGGTGTATGTAACTTAGAGACAGCAAAGCGCACAGATCTTAAAGGTGAGACTTGATGACTGCTTGCCTGTGCTTACACCCATGTCACCATCACCCCATCAAGACAACACCTCTCCACCACCTGGAAGCCTCCCTTTTGCCCCCTCCCAGTCAGCATCTCCCACCACCACCACCACACTCTTGTGACTTTTATTACCAGAGATTAATTTTACCTGTCTTCAGACTTCATAGAAAGCTTTCCCAGTTTTACAGTTAAGGAAACCGAGGCTCAGAGGGGTGAAGCAACTTGTCCCAGTTTCCCCAGCTTCCTAGAGGCAGGGCCAGGAGGTGAGCCCATATCTGTCTGCCTCTGCCCCATGGGTCTTCTCATCACCCTTGCTAGTGACAGGAGGAATCAGGCCCATGGGTCCCGAGACAGCAGTAAATCGACAAAAAGCTTTTATTGCCCTTCCAGGTAGGTTGATTTCTGGCTATCCGTTCATCTTTTAAAATCAGTTCAGCCCCAGGGGTGCCTCGGTGGCTCAGTGGGTTAAGCATCCAGCTGTTGATTTCGGCTCAGGTCATGATCTCAGGGTTCTGGGATCGAGCCCCGCGTCAGGCTCCACGCTCAGTGGAGTCTGCTTGAGATTCTCTCTCTCCCTCTGCCCCTGCCCCTCCCCCCCTTAAATAAATAAATTAATTAAAAAAAAAAAATCCTTTCAGCCCCAGCCATTAAAGTTAGCTAGCCTTGGCAGGCATCTGTGGGTGGGCTATGGGCCGGCTTGCAGCGCGGGCTCGGGGTAGCAGGAAGTCAACAGCCTTGGAACATCTGCCTTGCATTCAGAAGGTGGCAGTCGGGGCGTCGTTGGGTAGGCGGCACAGGTGGTGGAAATGCATTTATCTGGCCGCCCAGAGCCCTTTAGGAAGGCACCTGGGAGCAACGAGTTCTAGCCTTAGGTAACCAGACCGGACGAGCTCTGCAGGCTTTCTGTCTCTCCCGAGCAGCTCAGCCCCTTTATTCTACGTGGCACTAGGTAGCCTGGGCTCTGTGAGATGGGAGAGGCCCCCTGGGGCCTCCAGGGTGAGCTCACCTTGGTGCCACACCTGGGATTCACCTCTTTCTGCACTGAGGTCACCTCCAGAGGATTGCCAGGGGTTGACATCATCCCACAATCCCTCAGTGATGTGCTGAGGGCCTGCCTCCCAGGCGGGAAAAGTGAGTAGCTTCAGGGAAGAGTCTCGCTTGTTTGGGAAGGGAAGGCAGGGTCTCCTCTCCATGACCGTCTGTTAATCACCTAGCAGTCTCATCGCTCAACAACCCTTTGGAGTTGCAAATCAAGGCTGGCGTAGAAATGGGGCTCTGAAGGCTGAGGAGGAGAATTTGGCTATGGAGATATCCATCCTTCGGCATACCTCCTGAGGTCCTGCTTGCTCCTCTCCCACTGGCTCATTTGTTCTTTTTGTTCCCTGATAGGGGCCAACGCTATGAGCCTGCCGAGCACAGGCTCCTACCTTCCCGCCCCACAGCCTGTGTGTGGCCTCAGAGAGCCAGCCGCCCCTCCTCCCTTTTACCGCCCTTGACCCTAGATGTTGAGAGTGAGAGGAGGGGAGACAGCATGAGCCCTGGGAAGCCTGGGTCTCAGGCAGAAAGCAGACAAGCCCCAGGTGACTTTTTGAGCCCACTGTTTCTTAATTGAGCATCAGCTACATCACATTAGGGGCTAAGAGCATAAAGACAGGGTCTGAGTAAAAATGCCCTTGCTGTGGCCACTCTTTCCCAAAGATGAGGCTATTTACCCGGCTTCCTGGGAGTTGAATTGCTTAGAGCTGCAAGCCTTTATTCTCTAGCCTGTGGACAGGACCCTGGTTAATGTTTACAATAGCCACAGCCCAGCCACTTCAAGCTGCCCCCATAGCTGTTCACTAGGCCAAGCCTTTAGATTCCGTTCCTTCTCCCCACGGGGAGTGCTCTGGGAATCAGAAGTGGGCTTCAGACACGGCCATCCAGTGTCTACTCAGCAGCTCCTCGGGGATATCTCCAAGGCACTTCGAGCTCAGCACAGCCACGTGGAACTCGGTGCCTTTCCCTCCCCACTGCTCTTCTTCCAGGGGCTCCCAGTCCAACAGAGGGTTCCAGAAAGAGCGTGGCAGTCTGCCTGCATGCCTCCGTCGCCCCACCCCCCCCCCCCCCCCCCCCCAGCGAGGCCTGCCCGGCCGCCCTCCCCCCCCCCTCCCCCCCCCCCCCCCCCGCCCCATCCAGCAGCGAGTCCTGCCTGCTCTAGCACGCCATATCTTCCATCCCTCCCTCCTGTCCACCCCCCACACACACACACACCTGTCCAGGCCGCCATCTGTCCCCTGCACTACTGCCTCAGCCTCCCGTGTGGTCTCCCCAGTGACAGTGGCCCCTCCGGTCCGTTTGTTAAAGTGTAAGCCTGACCGTGCCGCTGCGCCCAGGAGGTGAAGGCCTTCCCAGGGCCTCCGAGCCTGCCTGACACGGCACAGCCCCTGTCCATTCTCCAGCTACAACACGCAGCCCACACTTCCCTCTGCTCTACACTGCAACCACAGTGGCCTTTGCTCAGTTCCCCAAATCCGCCACTTCCAGGCCTCTGCACACTCTGTCCCAGGGATTCCCCTCCCTCTTTGCTAGGACAGCCTCCTCATCCCTGAAGCCTCAACTCCCATCTCCTCAGAGAAGTCCCTCTGGCCCACCCTCCCCAGAGGTCGGTGGCCCTGTCCGTCCCTCCCATGGCACCCCACAGCTTTCAGATAGTGCAACAATCATAGTTGGTGGAAGGTATCTATTTAGGGGTCGTGCAGTGTCTGTAAGGTTGAGGAAGGCAGAGATCACGTCTGACTGGTTACCCACTGTCTTTAAAGCCTGACAGGTAGTAGGCACTCCAAAAGTATTTGTTGAATAAATTCATGTTGCTCACAGATCCCAGTGTGGTGCCCTTGTCCTGGAGAGCAAGGTGGCATGGCTGTCCCTGGAGCGCCCTACCCCCACACTGGACCTCTCTTCACAAAGATGCCCACATCCCTACCCCTGAGACCTGTCAATGTGTCACCTTACGTGGCCAAAGGAATTTTATAAATGGGATTCCGTTGAGCATCTTGAGCTAGGGAGATGACCCTGGGTTTTCCGATGGGCAAAGTGAACTGACAAAGTTGCTGTAAGAGGGAGTTAGGAGGTCAGAGAGGAGTGAAGATGCCATGTGGCTCTACTGTGTTTGAAGGTGGCGGAGGTGCTGTGAGCCTAGGCAGCCTCTAGAAGCTGAGAAAGGCAAGACAGTGGATTCTGCCCTGGAGCCTTCAGAAGGAGCACAGCCCTGCAGACCCGTGTTACACTTCTGACCTCCAGGAGTGCAAGATAACAGATGTGTGTTGTTTTTAAGCCACCAGCTTTGTGACAATTTGGGGCAGCCACAGAACACTAATATATCAGTCTAGTCATGTCTCTAGCCTGGTGCTTGCCCCAGGGCTTTATGAGCGCTGGACACTGAAGATGACCACCCAGGGAATCCCCTTTTCCCCGTTGAGGGGGAGGGGGCTCAAGAGAGTAGGGAGTAAAAAAAAAAGTAGGGAGTAAGGTACCATGTGCCTGGTGCTGCCAGGCCCTGATGCCTAGTAAGACTCCCATTTCTCAAGTGTTCAGACACCCCGTTAATAGTGAGTGGTAGTATCCCATTTAACAGTTCACAGAGGTGAAGTTACCTGACGAGTTCACATAGAAAGTGGCAGAGCCAGGATTGGAACTTGAATGTGTCTGACTCTGAAAGTATCCCTCTCTAAGTGGTAAAGCCAGCATTTGGAGAGGGCTCTCCAGATGGGAGCCCTGATACCCTGTGCCTGAGCAGGCACACGCCTCCCCAAGATGGGGGTTCTAGTTATTTGAGCAGTGGTCACCAAGGGAAATGGCCCCTGGCTGGCCCCCGCAGCTGGGATGGTGCCCCATCTCAACAAAGGCTTCTTTCTGTACTTGTCTCCCTTAGCGTGAATGAGCTCTACGTTGATGACCCGGACAAGGACAGTGGGGGCAAAATTGACGTCAGCCTGAACATCAGTTTACCCAATTTGCACTGCGAATGTGAGTATTCCTGACAGCCCTCTGCTCCAGCAAGACCCCTCCGTTAGGCACAGCTGGGTGTGCAGAAATGACGAGATGACCAGGACGTGTCAGCAAACAGGGCAAGCTGAAAATAGCTGGTAGCATAAGATTCTCCTTACTCTTTTTTGGGGGGGGGGCAATGTAATCAACTGTGCATGCATTTGGAGAGTTTCTGGATTACAAAACCCATGAAATTGCTAACAGGGATTCCCTCTGGAGAGTAGCCACACTGGTGTGTTGGCGGCTGTCTCTCAGGTCAGGTTCCCAAGGGGCAGAGCCTAAGATTTTCTGCAAGTGAGTTATTGAAAGAGGGCTCTTGGAGGAACTGGAAGGGTGTGGGGGATGTGAAAGGACAAGCAGAAATGTGTGTTCAGGGGAGGTCTAATCACAGCCTGATTTCATGGAGCGCTGTGGCATATGCCACAGTTTGTCCTACCCATTAACAGGGGGGCTGGGCTATTATTATTACCCATATCCCTGGCTAAAGGCTGCAGGGTGATGTGCGGGGGAGGGGTGGGGAAGGGGGCCACTTAACCTCTCAAGCATCTCCAGGCAAGGAGACCTCCCACCAGCCAAGAGCAGTCACCTGGAGAAGGATGCAGCTCTGAGCTATTAGCAGCTATCGGGAAACTTAGTTTTTTACGCCATACTCTTGTTTGTTTCATTTGTTTTAACTGAGAGAACGAATTATTAGTATAAAACAAAACTCATTGGAAGTCTGGCTCTTTTGCCCACTAAGACTGTGTGACCCTGGCAAAGGTGTGACCTCTCTGAGCCTGTTTCCTCATCTGTAAAAATGGGTTTAGTGCTGTCTGTTGCCTGAGGTTTCTGGGAGGGTCTGATGAACTGGTTCCTAAACTCATCAAGTGGACTGTGTGTCCCCTCCTGGACTGCGGTTTTCGTGTTCCTTTGCCCCAGCCTGGCACGTAACCCGATGCAGGCCCTTCTCCTCCCACCACTCCTTCCTCCTGAAGGACAGAACGTCGGGTGTGTCTGCGGACAGAGATAGGGAGAGATTCAGTTCTGTTATTGCTTCTGGTGAGAATTACATCACGATTTTGAATCCACAGTGGGCCCTGAGCCAGGAAACCTGTTGAAATAGGTCAGTTTTATTTTTATTTTTTCTCTTTCTCTTAGAAAAATAATTCATCTGGCAGCTACTCATTCAGGAGTTGGTCGTGTCTCTGGAACAAGGAAATTCTTAGGCCGGAGGACTGGGATGATCGGGACAGGGGAGGGAAGGGATGTGGTTCTAGGTTCGGTCCCAGTGACGGGCCGTGGCGGGGCCACCTCAAGCTTCAGGCTGCATCAGCCCACCGCGCCCCATCACTCTGCGGGGCCATAACCTGAACCCACGCGGCTCCCGCTTGAGCCCCGCACCCTGGCTTCTCTTTAAAGGAACTTCACATTTTTATTAGAGAAAAAAATGCACGCTCCTCATTGTACCTTTGGAAATTCCGGAGCAACAGAGAGAAGAAATCCATAATTCCACCCACAACGGCAGCGTCCCTTGACATTTGACACCATTCCATTCTGTTGGCCTTCCTTTCTGTGTGTTTCTAAACACGGCCGAGATCATGCTTTGTGTGCGATTTCATAGCCTGCTTTAAAAAGTAATATTTTATTGTGAACTAATATAGGAATATATTTTTTACTTCAAAAAGAATCATATTCAAAATACAAAAGAAAATGTATAAAGAAAAAAGTAAAAGAAATACGTGTTCCCTGGGGTGCCATCCACCCCAGAGGAAGCTTCTACTAATAGCTGGGACTCCTTCCCTACCCCTCTGTGTGTGTGTGTGTGTGTGTGTGTGTGTGTGTGTGTGTGTGTGTGTCCATCTGTCTGTCTGTCTCTGTCTGCGAACACATATCATGTTTTTTGGCTTTTTTCTTTTTACATAATTGGGACTCAACTACATGGGACCTTTCTGGGGTTTCTTGTTTTTTTTCTGCTAATATCTTGGAGCTGTTCTTATATTACTCATAATAGTAGTAAGATGATAACCACAACTGCCATTTATTCTGCTCCTACTCCAATCTAGGCTCTGTCCTGAATTCTTTGGCTGTGTTAGTGCATTAAGATGAGAGGTGCTCTAGCAGAGTGACCAAAGGGTATGTCCTCTGGATTGAAACTCTGTGGGTTCCAATCCAAGCTCCGTTGTTTCTTAGCTGTGAGATCTCAGGCAAGTTACTTAACCTCTCTGTGCCTTGGTGTCCCCCCGTATAGAATGGGTCTGATAATATCTTCCCCACAGGGATGCTCAGATGGTACATTCCTATATTAAAAGCACTTAGAAGGGTGCCTAGCACATAGTAAGTCCTGTTTTAATTTTTTTAATCCTCGCAAGCTTCAGCTAGAGGAGGAAACTGAGGCACAGGAAAGTTAAGTAACTTGCTCAAGGTCCCACAGCTGGGAAGGGGCAGAGCCAGGAACCACAGAAAGTGGCAGGCCCAGGGCCCAAGCTCTTAGTCGCTGGCCTGCTGTGAGCCGCCTCACCCCCCATGTAGATTTTGCTCTGTCCGTGTACCTGCTGCACAGCATTCCAGAGGGGGCTTTCCGTTGACCAGTCCCTGTTGACAGGCAGCTGGGCTACCTCCAGTGGTCACAGTTTCAAATAAAGTTGCCCAGAGCAGCCTTGCACACACGTCTGGACATGTGTGCGTCTGGAGAATAGGCTCCTAAGGGTGGAGCTGCTGAGTCAAACAGGGACCTGTTTGCATTTCTTTTAAATCAAACATTACGGCATCAGCGTTTCCCACATACTACAGACCCATGAGCGTCATTTTTAATGACTACATCACATTTCCTTCTATGGATGGGGCCTCACTTGCTTCCCCATCCCCACTGAGGACTACGATTGTTCCCATTTTTCCCTTTTAGGGTTGGCTCACATAAAATGGCTTCCAGCTCTTCTTCCTCTGTGTTACAACCTCCTTTCCAGGGCTTCTTTCAGGGAATCTTCTGCGTTTTCATAGTTTACAAACCCATGCCTCTTAGACCATCTCAGGGAATGCAGTTGGCGTGGGCCTGCCCATTTTACAGATTGGGAAGCTGAGTCACAGGTGGAGAGTCACATCGGAGGCAAGGACCAGGATTCCCGGGCCCCAGGTTTCCCATTCGGTGTACCGAGGAACCCAGAAAAGTGCCCAAGCTCCAGGAAGGCAGGGTCTGCCAGAATAGGCATTGGGTAAAAGAAGGTGTGAATGAATGAATGATGAGTAAAGCGAATGACTGCCTGGACCTGTTCGCCCAACAAATCCAGAGACTGAGACACATTAAATGCCACCATTCATTAGGCACTTGCCATGTACTATGCGTCAGACCCCGTTCTAAGCACTTTCTACACACATTCATTATTTAATCTGCATAATTCTCCAAAGAAGGTCTAATTATTATCACCCCCATTTTCCAGAGAAAGGAACAGGCATCAAGGGGTTATGTGCCTTGGCCAGGGTTGAATAGCTGGTAAAAGGCAGGGCCAGGATTCAGACAACCTTTGAACCCCAACCCTCTGTTTCTCCCTGTAGCCTTGCATTTAGCAGGTGCAATCATCACCTCTGCAGCCCCACTAGCTGGTACCTCCCCCAGCTCTTTTCCCTCTTCCTTTGCAGCCCCAGGCAGTGGCAGGGACGGGACGTGGCGGGCTTGCTCCCTTTTAGTCCAACCATCACGTTCTCCTCCTCCTCTATTGGCTCTGGGCCCCAGACAGTGAGCTCCTAGATGGCCTGGGGCCCACCTGTCCATGGAGTGGATGAGGGGGCAGGGGTCCAGGGAGGAGAGGGCTGGCCCCACCCCCACTGCTCTGGGCATTTGTGACTCTTTCCTCTCCTTGCCCCCTGCAGTGGTCGGGCTTGACATACAGGATGAGATGGGCAGGCATGAGGTGGGGCACATCGACAACTCGATGAAGATCCCACTGAACAACGGGGCCGGCTGCCGCTTTGAGGGGCAGTTCAGCATCAACAAGGTATGGAGACCCTGCATGGGCCCTTTGACCCGCTCCCTGTTCCTTTGGTCCCCTTCCTCCGAGAAACCAGATGGTAGAGCTGTGCACTCCCTTGGCCTCCCCGCCGCGGGCTCACCGCCCCCCCACTCCCTGCCCCAGCCAGAGCCTAATAAGCATCAGCGTGCCTGGCGTTTCCTGCTGAGAATCTGGGCGGGGGTTCCAGGTCCCCCGAGGCATGGAGCCCCTGCTGGCTGGTTCAGGAAGGGGCTACTCTTCTTCCCAACAGGAAAGGCAGTGGGTGGTGAGAAGACCATGGAATATACAGCCCCGAGTGTGTGTCCCAGCTCTTACTTCTCTTGGCCAAGCAATACCCTCCAAGTCACTGCACCCATCTTAGCCATCTTTAGGGGGAGGGTGTGATGATGGTAAGAATAGAATGATACCACCCGGTTCCCAAAGTTTGTATGAGGATGAAATGAGCTAGTACGCATTCATCCAAAAAACGTTTATGAGACACTTTCTGTGTTCTAGGGTGGGCTCTCGGCTCTGAGGCCGCCCAGAATAGGTGGAATGGACTGGAATCGGTAGAATGAGGGGGCAGAGTTCCCGTGCTTGTGGAGCTTCTGTGCTGGTGGTGGGGAGACAGACAGTATACAAACTGAGAAGCATTGCAGCAGGTGGGTCATAGGCACTGTGATGAGGAAGAAAGCAGGGGAGTGGGGAGAGCGGAGTGGTTTGAAAGTACCTGGTAGGCCCCAAAGGACCACTCAGGCATTACTGCTGTTTTGTTGCTAGAACCAGGAACTTGAGATCCTGAGCCAAGGATGTGAGCAAGTGCATTTGGGAGTGCCGGGGAATCCCGGCAGGAACCAGCAGAGGTTGCCCCACACGCGCCGCACCCATTTCAGCTCTTCTTACGAAGAAGAAGGGGAGCCTCTCAAGCACCCCGTGAGGTGGCACCATGTTACAGATGAGGAAACTGAGACCCAGAGAGGTTGAGTGTCTTGCCCAAGATCACACAGCTATCTCCCGTGTTCCATAGCTCCCCTTCCCGGTCCCGCCAGCCTGGGCCATTGGCCACTCCTGGCTTCTGCTTGACCTCTTGTAGCCTCTGTCAAAACAGCCTGCCTCTGGTCCCTGGCATCTGAATCAGGCATTGCGAACTCACTGGCCTCACCCAGCCCAAAGACAAGTTATATTGGTCCCATCCAGCGTTCAAACATGTCAGAGCCAATATCTAAAGATTGGGAATCCAGATTTCTGGCTTTTCAAAGTCAGAGGCTCTAGCCACCCTGGGCCCACATCCCATTGGCAACTGCCATCTGGATCCAAGGGGCTGCCCGTTTAGACAGGGCATGTGCCCTCCTTCCCACAGTTCCTGCTGGGTGGCCGCAAGGTGTGACACTGGTGTGACTGGACCTGTCTCTCCCCGTGTAGTCTTAGGGCCTCTCCTCTCCACATGGCCCCCGTGTGTGTTCTTTCTGGCAGACTGGCCTTCTTCCATGAGAGCTCAGGGCTCCCTGAAGTGTGAAAGTAGAGAATGTTCCTTGGGCCACATTTTCGGGGTTAAACTAAGTCACAGGGTCAGTGCTGTGCTCCACGATTCAGGTTTTATGGTGGTGGTGATGGGAAGCCATGTGAGAGTTGTAAGCAGGGAAGTAATGCAATCAGATTTACGGTTTAGAACTATACTATCCAATATGGTAGCCATTAGCCGTGCGGGCTATTTAAATTTAAATTCCTTAAAATTAAGTAAAATGAAAACTTCAGTCTTTCAGTCTCACTAGTCACATTTCAAGGACTTTATTAAGAGAGACTAGTGGCTACCATATTAGTGCTCTATGCCATTTTTATCATCAGAGAAAGTTCTGTTGGACAGCAAAACTTCAGAAAGCTCACCGTGACAGCTGTGGGGGGAGCACAGTGGAGGGGGCCAAGAGCAGAGGTCACGGTCCGTGGTTGTGCAGCGGAGCTGGATAGAAGTGGTCCGATTAGAGATGTGGAGTCAACAAGACTTGCTGATCAATTGGATGCAGGTGATGAGGGCAAGAGTGGAATCAAAGCAACCTCTTAGTTTTTGTCTGAACAACCAGGGTGTCCCATTTTCTAGATAGAGAGGCGTGGGTAAGCATGGATTCTATGGGCGATGGGGCTGGGGAGCAGTCCTTCAATTCTAGATGTGTTTCATTTGGGACTGGAGGTGTGTTTCTGGGGCTCAGGAGAGTGTTCTGAGCTGGAATGTGAATGTGGGAGTCCTCAGTGAATAGATGATGTTGGCAAAGGATCCGTGGCACCAAAATGTAAGAACCCAAGGTCTTTTTTTTTTTTTCCTTAAAGATTTTATTTATTTATTTTGAGAGAGAGAGGCAGAGCAAGAGAGCACGAGCAGGGGGAGCTGCAGAGGGAGAGGGAGCTGAGCAGAGAGCTCCCACATGGAGCCCGATCCCAGGACCCTGAGATCATGCATAACCTGAGGTGAAGGCAGACGCTTAATGACCGAGCCACCCAGGTGTCCCAGAAACCCAGCGTCTTGATGCAAATGTGGTTTGAGGACTGATTTCTGGTACACTCCAGCTTTGAGGAGTAGGGAGTTGAGGGGGTGATGAAAGGTGGGAGAAGGGGCAGCCAGGCAGGTAGGAGGGAACCCAGCCTAAGGCAGGCCCTAGAATCTAGAAGAGAACATCAATCAAGGAGGAAGGCTGGTGCTGCATGGGCGGGGTGGACTGCTGACCCGCGAGCTGCAGGGAAAGCGAATGACATGGGAGAGGACAGGGCTGCCGCACAAGCAGGGCCTTGGGAAGCACAGAGGGCATGCGGTCCGGGCCGCCATGGAGGGGGGGCGGGGCTTGGAGAGGAGAGGGTGGGGTCTGGGCTTGCAGGGAGCTGGTTGAATTGGTGGTAGGCCCAGGCTCTTGCTCTGCCCGCACCTGTGCGCCTGGAGAACTGCTGCTCTCGTCCACAGACCTCCTTGACGCAGGTCCCTCCGGAGTCCCTCCTTCCCCTTCCTCTGACCGCCTCCTCCGTTACGCCCCGTGTTGCTACCGTCCACTTCACTGCTTGACTTCTTTTGACCATTGTCCCCCGCCCCTTGCTGATTAATTCATGCATCTCGCTATGGGGCGTCTGCTGTGTGCCGGGCTCCACACTTGGCACGGGGACGCAGTGCTGAAAGAAACAGCCATGGTCCCTGACCTTGGCAGCACTGTGGTCGACTATGGGGTGATAGCCAACCCGCAGCTAAACACTCAAGCAAATGTGTAATCTCGATGAAGCAGCCGTGAAGAGAATGAAGAGGGTGTTATGGTGGGGAATAAGGGAGGAGCCCCACTGAGATAGGGGCATGAGGGAAGGCCTGTCTGAGGGGTAACGGTTGAAGATGAGGAGACACACACGGCTCCCAATTGTGGGGAGCTCCCCTCGGGGGTATGGCCACCTGGCTTAAACAAATATTTATGCCCCAGACAATGAGCAAAGAAGGGCCCCTGTTGGTTCCCAGCGTGGGGTGGACACAGGAGAAGCAGGACCACCACCCACGAGATAGCCCAGCAGCACACCCTCCTCCCCTTGGCCAACATGCCGAAGGCGGCAGTCAGCTCCCCTCAGAAAGGCTGTGGTCGAGAACCGTGCCTACAGTGCTCACTGATCGAAAGACTCTGGGCATTTGAGCCTCTCTGAGCCACAGTGTCCTCATCTGTAAAATGGGGATACTAGTACTGCCCTCTCAGGTCGTAAGACATGAGCAAATTAAAATACAAAGCACTTAACACCGTGGGAACGGGGACACGCATCAGTGCCCCTTCCCTGGCCTGCTTCGTCTCCCATCAGTGGGAGCGTCCATGATTTCACCAGCTGGAACCCACTATCACCTGGGTACAAGTGTGCTCATAAAATGTGCATGGATGTTGTTCAAGAAACGGGTCTTCTCTGGTCGGGGAGGGCCAGGGATTCTAGGAGAGTGTCACTCCAGCCCTCCCCTCATGGCTGCCACCTATTGGGTTCCTCCTGGCCCTTTCCTAGATTAACCTGTTTAGTCCTCGTAACAGCTCTGAGGAGACGGAGGCATAAGAAATTAAGTAGGATTTGAACCCAGGCAGCCTGGCGCCAGGCCCTTGTACTGCCCCCACCCATCCCCTGTCCCCTTGTTGCTTCTCCTTGCCAGCATCTAGATCACGTGAGCTATGACCACTTGTGTCCGTTCACTCCAGGTCACAGCTCAGGCCACCCTCCGCCCTTGTCCCTTGCAGAGAGTGGAGACCCCCACTCTCCCTTGTTCCAGGTGCATGCCTCCTAGGAGCTCTCAGACAGAGGGTGCTTGCTCGACAAGAAAGCCAGCAGCCACAGTGTGCCCTGATGATGGGCGAGGTTAGCCCCTGGCCCCCACCCCCTTCTGTCCCAGCATCAGGCTTACACTTGCCCCATGGCTTCCTTATCTGTCCATCAGGAAGTCAGCCAGTAGTCAGACATCCGAGGTCACATGTTCCGAGCTGCACTGGCAGCCCCCAGAGCAGCCCAGACTCCTCGCTGAATCACCCAGCCCCCAGGAGGAGGGCAGGATGGGCCCGGGTTTGGGGCCTGGCTCCATCTATATGTTTCTAAAATCTATCAGAGACACTGACGTAGATGCCTAAGTCACAGGCTCTAAAAGCATCGTCTTTTCTTTCTGCAGCCCAGCATGTGCTGGTATGAGTCAGCCACCTGTGATGGATTCCTTGTGGTGGGGGGCGGCTGGGTCACTGAGTCACAGCCTCGCGGGGAGGCAGCGGGTGGCAGATGCGCGGGAGCCAGCCTCCTTGACTCACTTAACTCTGGGAGCATGAGGCCCAGGCTCCAAACCCCATTCTGAACTCTGCCCACCAGTGGCCCCATGTCACTGCATGGAAAAACTCCCAAAGCCCCCATGCCTGATGCTATTGGTTTCTTACTTCCGGAGGTGATAGACATCGGGACCTGTAGCCCTTACTTTATCGTGTGAATTTTTTTTTAAGATTTTATTTATTTGTCAGAGAGAGAAAGAGAGAGAACTCACAAGCAAGGGGAGTGGGAGAGGGAGAAGCAGGCTCCCACTGAGCAGGGAGCCCAATGTAGGACTCAGTCCCAGGACCCTGGGATCGTGACCTGAGCCAAAGGCAGATGCTTAACTGGCTGAGCCACCCCAGCGTCCCTGTGAATTTTTTATAATACAAGTGTGTATAGTTAATTATTTTTATAAGTAAAAATGAAGTTAAGAAATCGTTTTGAGATACAGAGGGCTTTTCTCCATGCCCTGCCTGTGTACATGCTATTCTGAATTCTGGGAGGGTCCTTCTGTTCTTGAGTCCTTGTTCTTTTTTTTTTTTTTTTTTAAGATTTTATTTATTTATTTGAGAGACAGAGAATGAGAGATAGAGAGCACGAGAGGGAAGAGGGTCAGAGGGAG